>NC_137110.1:4896497-5078997 GCF_949357685.1 Gobio gobio | reverse complement strand
GCGCTGTCTGTGAATGTCCTGACTATGACACACACACACACACACACACACACACTCAGAAAGACAGAAGAGAATGGGCTGACTGTGAATGTCCTGACTATGACACACACACACACACACACTCAGAAAGACAGAAGAGAACGCGCTGTCTGTGAATGTCCTGACTATGACACACACACACACACACACTCAGAAAGACAGAAGAGAACACACTGACTGTGAATGTCCTGACTATGACACACACACACACACACACACAGAAAGACAGAAGAGAACACGCTGACTGTGAATGTCCTGACTATGACACACACACACACACACACACAGAAAGACAGAAGAGAACACGCTGACTGTGAATGTCCTGACTATGACACACACACACACACACACACACACACACACAGAAAGACAGAAGAGAACACGCTGACTGTGAATGTCCTGACTATGACACACACACACACACACACACACAGAAAGACAGAAGAGAACGCGCTGACTGTGAATGTCCTGACAATGACACACACACACACACAGAAAGACAGAAGAGAACGCGCTGACTGTGAATGTCCTGACAATGACACACACACACACTCAGAAAGACAGAAGAGAACGCGCTGTCTGTGAATGTCCTGACTATGACACACACACACACACACACACACACAACACTCAGAAAGACAGAAGAGAACACGCTGTCTGTGAATGTCCTGACTATGACACACACACAATGCTCAGAAAGAATAAAAAAAAAAATATGCATGCACAATTCAAAATACAGTACTGGTGGATTTACTCAATATTGCCTGAAAGCAATTAATAAAAAAAATCAATCACTAATATAACAAAATCTCCAGATATAATAAAGATCTATTGTGCGTCCCTACTTTCAACAAAACATATTGCATATTAACAACTGCATCTTACTTATCAAGAATTGTAATTCCTCAAATCAAGCATAAACAAATGATTCAGTATATCACATACAACTAAAATGATCTGTATTATGGTTTATTAATAATGGAAATTCACCTTAAAAACAAACATCTCCCGCCGAAAGAAGGCCACAGTGTTGAAGTTGCCATCGCAGATGTTGGGTTTTCCATTACCAGGAGAGAAGGGCCGGTCTCCAGAGGGCGGGCGAGCGGGGCGAGACTGGCGGTCGTGTTTCCTCTCAGAGGTGGAGTGTGTGCGTCGGGCAGGTAGAGTCGGAAGAGGTCGAGTGGGCTCCAGCATGGCTGTGGGGATTCCTGCAGAAGAACGAGGTTTAGTCAGCCGTCCATGGCAATTAAAGGATAATTATATCCTTGCTTCGTTCCTTCACAATGATAACTGAGCTAATAGAGATCATAATTGTACCGTAGATTTTCTGGATCCCCTGAAGGTCATCTAGAGGCAGTTTGAAGTTGTGCGTGTCCATGTATTGATAGAAGGGGGCCATGATTGCACTGGGGTCGTTGGAGTGTTCCAGGCCTAATGCGTGTCCCAATTCATGTACGGCCACCAGGAAAAGGTCATTACCTGAAAGGTTAAAGGTTTGAATCGTTACTAATCATATGTTAGATGAAAAAATATAGCAGTATGGCATGTACTGCATGAGCAAGAATATGGAAGCAGGAGAATTACCAATGCCTCTGCATATTTAATGTGCATTTTGTTAAAAAACAGTCCGAATAAGAGCTACCACAGAAGTTCATCAAACGCTGAATCAGCAGAGAATAAATGTGTTCATTCTATCATTAAAGGAATAGTTCACCCATAGTTCAGCACACTTGGGATACCTGCTTTTTTTGTCCCTTCTGGAGCTTAACAGCATCCATCCTCATTCACTGTATGGTACAGTGTAATGCACCTGGGAAATTGCATATGCATATTAATAATCAATGTCAGTTTCTGTAAAAGGTGTGAAAATTCCACTGTCTTTCAAAACCAGGTGCAATCCATTTAGTTAGACAGGAAGTGATGGGTGAATGCTAATTGAATGCATATTGCCAAAACAACACATATTTCTGGCCAAAATATATTCAAATATATTCTGTAAACCATAGGGAGAATCGGGAGAATTCCTGGTGGCCCGGTGGGCTAGCAGTACCACTTTAACATAAAGGCAGTTCATTTTCAATGAGAGACACATGGAAAGCGGCAAATCGCAGGCGGTATTAGTGGCAAGCGGTGCTTGTACACCTGAAATCCCATCGCTTGTGCATGCACAGCTATTCATAGCGGTTATAAATATTATAATATGGCATGGGCTATATATTACGAATGCAGGCAAGCCACACAACATTTTAGAAACATATGAGTAAAAAAAGGGTCTTGGGCATTAAAATCCCGGGCTGAAAATGAGCCTCACTCCGGCCCTGCTTTAAACAGTGTGGCTTAATGAAATGTTTTTAAAACTCAAAATTTGGTTATTTCTTCAAATGGCAAAATGTATGACAAAATACAGATTTACTAATCAGAGCATGAGAGCGCAATCCCATGAAAGCGCCAATGGGAATGGAAAGTCCTGCGCGTGATCTACTGACAATGAATGTAAGGGGTCATGAACTGAGAAATCTAATTTTCCTTGAGCTTTTGACATATAAGAGGTCATCATACTGTAAGAATATCCTGTAAGTTTCAGAACTGAAAACTTCCTTGTTAGTCTAAAAACAGCATTTATTGTAACTAAGCCCGGAGAACGACTCGTTGTGGAATGAGACTACCTTTAATAAGTGAAAGACCGCCTCTGTAGAAGAAGATCAACGCCTACTTCATCACTGCAACTGTGGCCCCGCCCACTGGAGTGTTAGTGAGATGACGAGGAGAGAAGAGCGATACAGGATCACTGGACTAAAATTAACATCACCTTTCAAAGGATCCTAATGCTAGGAATGAGCTTATTTATTTTCAAAAGTGTGAATGTCTCAGTTGAACATTATTTATGTGCATTCGCTACATTTCATTGTGGATTCTTTGGGAAATCAGTCGCAATTTCGGCGCAGGATTTGCAAACAGACTTTTACGATATGGACTCGACAGTAATGACACAACATGTGAGTAACCGTCTAATGCCTGATCTGAGACCAGTGATTTCTGATATGTAATGATTCATGTACAGTCAGATGATCTTTGTCTACGTGTCAGTAAATCAAACCAGATAAAATTTTAGTAGGATGAAAATAACCTGTTATTTAAACTGTGATTAAATTATATAAAGCGATCAAAGAACGCTCCCTTTACAATCACTGGAGCCCTCAATCAAACAGCTCAAGTTTATCAGTGACTGAGTTCTGGACTTGTGCCAAAACTCCTGTAATAATCAACAAATCCCTTATTTACATTGTGTTTGCGCTGTTAGTTATGATGAAGGCATTCGTGAGAGCAGAAATCGAGTAACAATGACGAGATCACAGCATTCATGAGCTCAACATGTCTGTGATCGGCTACAATGATCATCACTGCAACCTTTCATGCCACAATCTGAATATATAGATCAATCTATAGATCTGAATATAATGCTATAGATCTGTATATAACGCTATAGATCTGAATATAATGCTATAGATCTAAATTTAATGCTATAGATCTGAATATAATGCTATAGATCTGAATATAATACTATAGATCTAAATTTAATGCTATAGATCTGAATGTAACGCTATAGATCTGAATATAACGCTATAGATCTAAATATAATGCTATAGATCTGAATATAATGCAATAGATCTGAATATAACGCTATAGATCTGAATATAATGCTATAGATCTGAATATAACGCTATAGATCTGAATATAATGCCATAGATCTGAATATAATGCCATAGATCTGAACATAATGCTATAGATCTGAATATAATGCTATAGATCTGAATATAACGCTATAGATCTGAATATAATGCCATAGATCTGAATATAATGCCATAGATCTGAACATAATGTTATAGATCTGAATATAATGCTATAGATCTGAATATAACGCTATAGATCTGAATATAACGCTATAGATCTGAATATAATGCTATAGATCTGAATATAACGCTATAGATCTGAATATAATGCCATAGATCTGAATATAATGCCATAGATCTGAACATAATGCTATAGATCTGAATATAATGCTATAGATCTGAATATAACGCTATAGATCTGAATATAACGCTATAGATCTGAATATAACGCTATAGATCTGAATATAATGCTATAGATCTGAATACAATGCTATAGATCTGAATATAATGCTATAGATCTGAATATAACGCTATAGATCTGAATATAATGCTATAGATCTGAATATAACGCTATAGATCTGAATATAATGCTATAGATCTGAATATAACGCTATAGATTTGAATATAATGCTATAGATCTAAATATAATGCTATGGATCTGAATATAATGCTATAGATCTAAATATAATGCTATAGATCTAAATATAATGCTATGGATCTGAATATAATGCTATAGATCTAAATATAATGCTATAGGTCTGAATATAATGCTATAGATCTAAATATAATGCCATAGATCTGAATATAATGCTATAGATCTGAATATAATGCTATAGATCTGAATATAATGCTATAGATCTGAATATAATGCTATAGATCTGAATATAATGCTATAGATCTAAATATAACGCAATAGGTCTGAATATAATGCTATAGATCTGAATATAATGCTATAGATCTGAAAATAATGCTATAGATCTGAATATAATGCTATGCTATAGGTCTGAATATAATGCTATAGATCTAAATATAATGCTATAGATCTGAATATAATGCTATAGATCTGAATATATCGTATAGATCTGAATATAATGCTATAGATCTGAATATAATGCTATAGATCTGAATATATCGTATAGATCTGAATATAATGCTATAGATCTGAATATAATGCTATAATCAACACTTTTCACGATTAGTAAACCTTGAGAGCTGTAATAGTAAAAACATGCTAAAAGATGTCAAGAGAGTTCAAAATGTAATACTAGCCGTTTCATATGCAAAGATGTCAACCAATCACAGCAGTGGGTGTTTACACTGTAGTTTCACCACAGCCAATCACAGCAGTGGGCGTTTACGCTGAAGTTTCACCACAGCCAATCACAGCAGTGGGCGTTTACGCTGAAGTTTCACCACAGCCAATCACAGCAGTGGGCGTTTACACTGAAGTTTCACCACAGCCAATCACAGCAGTGGGCGTTTACACTGAAGTTTCACCACAGCCAATCACAGCAGTGGGCGTTTACACTGAAGTTTCACCACAGCCAATCACAGCAGTGGGCGTTTACACTCTCACAGCAGACACGCCCCTTCAAACAAAGCATTCGAATCAGAGACTAAAATTAGGGTAGGAAAAATGCCTTTTGTTTCAAAATTATGACCATTTTTGATGTAAAAATCATACTAACATAAGTGCACCCCAGGAAACATTATAAAACAATAAAACAATGCAGTTCATGACCCCTTTAAAGATCATTTCCATAATGACCAACGCAAATTCGTGTAGGGATGCAAAGAAGCAGAGCCACTGATAATCAGGTGCATGTGATCTACTAACACAGGCCAGAAATAGTTTTAAGACGCAGTAAATAATGGTGCAAAGAAATTGACGAGTGCAATCCTTAATAAATATCCCTGCGTGATTCATTTAAATACTCTCCTGTATATGCATTTAAATGCATCTGACAGGGAAACTCCTACAAATGCATATGCAATAAGGTCAACCCTGTCCACGCCTTTACAGCGCTAATTTCTGTCTGCGTGTCTTTAGTAAATCCTGACAGAAAGAGGGTTTGAGCCGGCTTTGTAGTCATGTGAAAAATGCGGTTTGTACACAGAATCCCAAAAGAACATCTTAAACATGGGATGCAAGTGTTGGCCATCAGCAGAACATGACTCAGTGGAGATTGACATGTTCAGATCTTTGGAAACACAGAAGGGATGTGACACCATATCACTCAAATCACAGAAATAGCCTGATCTGTTGGTTGGCGTCGATGGGTGCTACAAGTATCAGATGGCTCACAAAGCGTCTTGTACACTTTAGTTTTTTTTTACAGACTGCCTGCCCTTTCTTAGAGGTTCTCTTGGCCAGAGCTTTTCACGCTCTCTTCCTGTCCAATTTAACTGTCTATTTTATTCCCCGTCTCTTTGAAAAGAAATAGATTTTGTGTTCTGTAAAGGAGTAAGTGTTATTGTGAATAAATGAAATATAAAATATATATCAGCCGCGGAAGATAAATACATCTACTGTTTGTTGTGAACTGATTACTTTTGATCTGTATCCACCAGGGTTGATGTGGTGTATAGAGGAATAGAGCTGTAAAGAAGTCAATGTGTGTGCGTGCGTGTGTGTACGTGAACGAGGTACAGATTCTGCGGTCTATAAAGCGTGTACTTGAACTGCTGACATTGCAGCACCCAGGCAAAGATAACACAGCAAATATGCAGCACGCAGGCACAGAAGAGAGAACGCAACGCTCTGTGTTTTCTTTATGTTTCCCCTGTGGCATCCACTGATGCTCCTCAGCTCACTGCTCCACTTTACCACTCGAGAAGATTCACCTCTACACATCTGACTGATCTATTTACCTACAGCTGCGGAAAATTCGAGAAAATCCATCCTATCACATACGTTTCTCAACTAAATCAATAAAATACATGAATTCACATACACATAAATTCATCGTTAACTCTTTCCCTGCTGACGTTTTTGATCATTTTCACAAAAACGTCATGGCCCCCGGAATATTTTGTATGAATATCTGAACATGCAATACTGTATATCCAAAGAAAGAACAGAGCATCTGTTTTATTCTAGCGTCATGCATTCTTTTTTTATCAACACTTGAATGTGGGTAAGTTTCATAACAAAGCAACATTTTAAGCAAAATCTTGTTTTTGTCAAAGACTGTGTGGATCAGATTCAGAGCGATGATCAAAACACAGATGGAGTAGATGGAGTCCATCAACATCCCAATGCTTCACAGACCTAAAGCTCGTCCTGGGGCGACATTTCATTCAGTAACATCAGGCAGTTTTGATTTATATGCTGTTTAATGTTGATGATTGCGTTATTTTACAAATAAATATGATTACATATGCTATCGCTTGTTTATGCTTCTTCTTCGCCTGTGTTTTGATCTGGAGACTCTACACTATTTTAGAAGATGTGTAATAGCGTCCCCTACCGTATAACAGTGAAAACATGTGTTTTGCAGATTAATTGCTAAATTTCACCATTGTTTCGGGTGCTTATTAGTTTAAATAATAAACTAAATTAACCATTTAAACTAAATTACTGATCAAATTATTGATCTAAAGCCCACACTGTCACTGTATGATACTTGAAATTTTTCCAGAATGGCTATACAGCTGAATAAAATTATGCTGCATTATTTTCCTGTTTAACACTGTAAAGCTGCTTTGAAACAATCTACATTGTTAAAAGCGCTATATAAATAAAGTTGACTTGACTTGACTTGACTTGACTCGCACGCTGTTAAGTGCACACAGCTGCACACAGAGGTGCGTTTCAGATATCGCACGTACAGCGGATTGATTCCTCTTTTTGCATCTCAGTGTGCCTGAACGGACACATACACACAAAATACCACTCTCTGCGAAAATTCTCGTAAACACAGTCTACTATGTCTTAAGTGAACGTAAGGAGTTGAGAAAGAAAACGTAACTGTATCATTATATTGGATCCGTGTGTCAGGTCTTAAAGTGACAGCAGCCTAATATACCTGCTGCTACGGCATCAAAGGGTTAGTTCACCCAAAAAAGAAAATTAGCCCATGATTTACTCTCCCTCAAGTCATCCTAGGTGTATATGACATTCTTCTTTCAGACAAATACAATCAGAGTTATATTAAAAATGTCCTGGCTCAAGCTTTATAATGGCAGTGAATGGCTGTTTCTGTTTTGAAGTCCATAAAAGAGCATCTATCATCATAAAAGTGCACCTATCCATCATAAAAGTGCATCTATCCATCATAAAAGTGCATCTATCCATTATTAAAGAGCATCTATCCATCATAAAAGAGCATCTATCCATCATAAAAGAGCATCTATCCATCATAAAAGTGCACCTATCCATCATAAAAGTGCATCTATCCACCATAAAAGTGCATCTATCCATCATAAAAGTGCATCTATCCATTATAAAAGAGCATCTATCCATCATAAAAGAGCATCTATCCATCATAAAAGTGCACCTATCCATCATAAAAGAGCATCTATCCATCATAAAAGTGCACCTATCCATCATAAAAGTGCATCTATCCATCATAAAAGTGCATCTATCCATTATAAAAGAGCATCTATCCATCATAAAAGTGCACCTATCCATCATAAAAGAGCATCTATCCATCATAAAAGTGCACCTATCCATCATAAAAGTGCATCTATCCATCATAAAAGAGCATCTATCCATCATAAAAGTGCACCTATCCATCATAAAAGTGCATCTATCCATCATAAAAGTGCATCTATCCATCATAAAAGTGCATCTATCATCATAAAAGAGCATCTATCCATCATAAAAGAGCATCTATCCATCATAAAAGAGCATCTATCCATCATAAAAGTGCATCTATCATCATAAAAGAGCATCCATCCATCATAAAAGTGCATCCATCCATCATAAAAGAGCATCTATCCATAATAAAAGTGCATCCATCCATCATAAAAGAGCATCTATCCATCATAAAAATGCATCCATCATCATAAAAGAGCATCTATCCATCATACAAGTGCATTCATCCATCATAAAAGTGCATCTATCCATCATAAAAGAGCATTCATCCATCATAAAAGTGCATCTATCCATCATAAAAGTGCATCTATCCATCATAAAAGTGCATCTATCCATTATAAAAGAGCATCTATCCATCATAAAAGTGCACCTATCCATCATAAAAGTGCATCTATCCACCATAAAAGTGCATCTATCCATCATAAAAGTGCATCTATCCATTATAAAAGAGCATCTATCCATCATAAAAGTGCACCTATCCATCATAAAAGTGCATCTATCCACCATAAAAGTGCATCTATCCATCATAAAAGTGCATCTATCCATCATAAAAGTGCACCTATCCATCATAAAAGTGCATCTATCCATCATAAAAGTGCATCTATCCACCATAAAAGTGCATCTATCCATCATAAAAGTGCATCTATCCATCATAAAAGAGCATCTATCCACCATAAAAGTGCATCTATCCATCATAAAAGTGCATCTATCCATTATAAAAGAGCATCTATCCATCATAAAAGAGCATCTATCCATCATAAAAGAGCATCTATCCATCATAAAAGTGCACCTATCCATCATAAAAGAGCATCTATCCATCATAAAAGTGCACCTATCCATCATAAAAGTGCATCTATCCATCATAAAAGTGCATCTATCCATTATAAAAGACCATCTATCCATCATAAAAGTGCATCTATCATCATAAAAGAGCATCTATCCATCATAAAAGAGCATCTATCCATCATAAAAGAGCATCTATCCATCATAAAAGTGCATCTATCATCATAAAAGAGCATCCATCCATCATAAAAGTGCATCCATCCATCATAAAAGTGCATCCATCCATCATAAAAGAGCATCTATCCATAATAAAAGTGCATCCATCCATCATAAAAGAGCATCTATCCATCATAAAAATGCATCCATCATCATAAAAGAGCATCTATCCATCATACAAGTGCATTCATCCATCATAAAAGTGCATCTATCCATCATAAAAGAGCATCTATCCATCATAAAAGAGCATCTATCCATCATACAAGTGCATTCATCCATCATAAAAGTGCATCTATCCATCATAAAAGTGCATCTATCCATCATAAAAGTGCATCTATCCATCATAAAAGTGCATCTATCCATCATAAAAGTGCACCTATCCATCATAAAAGTGCATCTATCCACCATAAAAGTGCATCTATCCATCATAAAAGTGCATCTATCCATTATAAAAGAGCATCTATCCATCATAAAAGAGCATCTATCCATCATAAAAGAGCATCTATCCATCATACAAGTGCATTCATCCATCATAAAAGTGCATCTATCCATCATAAAAGAGCATCTATCCATCATAAAAGAGCATCTATCCATCATACAAGTGCATTCATCCATCATAAAAGTGCATCTATCCATCATAAAAGTGCATCTATCCATCATAAAAGTGCATCTATCCATCATAAAAGTGCATCTATCCATCATAAAAGTGCACCTATCCATCATAAAAGTGCATCTATCCACCATAAAAGTGCATCTATCCATTATAAAAGTGCATCTATCCATTATAAAAGAGCATCTATCCATCATAAAAGTGCATCTATCCACCATAAAAGTGCATCTATCCATCATAAAAGTGCATCTATCCATTATAAAAGAGCATCTATCCATCATAAAAGAGCATCTATCCATCATAAAAGAGCATCTATCCATCATAAAAGTGCATCTATCATCATAAAAGAGCATCTATCCATCATAAAAATGCATCCATCATCATAAAAGAGCATCTATCCATCATAAAAGTGCATCTATCCATCATAAAAGTGCATCTATCCATCATAAAAGTGCATCCATCCATCATAAAAGAGCATCTATCCATCATAAAGGTGCATCAATCCATCATAAAAGTGCATCTATCCATCATAAAAGTGCATCCATCCATCATAAAAGAGCATCTATCCATCATAAAGGTGCATCAATCCATCATAAAAGAGCATCTATCCATCATAAAAGTGCATCTATCCATCATAAAAGTGCATCTATCCATCATAAAAGTGCATCCATCCATCATAAAAGTGCATCTATCCATCATAAAAGTGCATCTATCCATCATAAAAGTGCATCCATCCATCATAAAAGAGCATCTATCCATCATAAAGGTGCATCAATCCATCATAAAAGAGCATCTATCCATCATAAAAGTGCATCTATCCATCATAAAAATGCATCCATCATCATAAAAGAGCATCTATCCATCATAAAAGTGCATCTATCCATCATAAAAGTGCATCTATCCATCATAAAAGTGCATCCATCCATCATAAAAGAGCATCTATCCATCATAAAGGTGCATCAATCCATCATAAAAGTCCATCTATCCATCATAAAAGTGCATCCATCCATCATAAAAGAGCATCTATCCATCATAAAGGTGCATCAATCCATCATAAAAGTGCATCTATCCATCATAAAAGTGCATCTATCCATCATAAAAGTGCATCTATCCATCATAAAGGTGCATCAATCCATCATAAAAGAGCATCCATCCATCATAAAAGTGCATCTATCCATCATAAAGGTGCATCAATCCATCATAAAAGTGCATCTATCCATCATAAAAGTGCATCTATCCATCATAAAGGTGCATCAATCCATCATAAAAGTGCATCTATCCATCATAAAAGTGCATCTATCCATCATAAAAGTGCATCCATCCATCATAAAAGTGCATCTATCCATCATAAAAGTGCATCTATCCATCATAAAAGTGCATCTATCCATCATAAAAGTGCATCCATCCATCATAAAAGTGCTCCACACTAATAAAGGCCTTCTGAAGAGATGCGTTTGTGTAAGAAAAATATCCACATTTAAAATGTTTACAAACTGTAATCTCTAACTTCCGCTAACTGTCATGCACATGTTCACGAGAGACTGGCGTTCCAGTGTATGACGTAAGACGCAGGCGTAGCGTAAGTTCTGGTGATGAATGCGGAAGTGCAGAGGATAGAGCAAAACAAAACTTGGTTCTCGTGAGAACAAGCATATTCTATGTCTGGAACGCCAGTCTCTCGTGAACGTGCGTACGACAGTTGGCTAAATTATAAATGAAATGCAATGAAACAACTAATCACAGTTTATGTTCATAGCGCCACACTTACCGTCGTGGTTGGCGTTTCCTAACGTCCAGGGCTCATCAGAGTCAAAGTGTGTGTCTCCGCCAATTCCGGGACCGGGGAAATATGCATGAGCTAAAAAACCTCCCTCTCCATCAAAAGGAGAACTGTCACCATGGAAACCAGAGGCAAAGAAGATCATGATGTCCGCCTCTTTACCCTCGTTCTTGATCTCAGAATAGGCCACTTCCTGAAAGGTCAGCGGGGTCACTGTCTGCCAGACGTCGAAGGCCTGGCGAATGGCCCTCTGGGTATCTTTCTCGCCCACCTTGGGAGTGAAATTATGTATGCTGGAAACAGGAAGAAGAAGAAGGACAGAAAAAAAGGATCATGCATACTTAATATTATATTGTATGACTTATTTCATTCGAATTAAATATTTCATGGAGCAATGTACTTTTAAAGTGCTTTTTAAAATATAGTGCAATGAATGTAATGTTATACTACATCTGACACATGCATAAAATGCATAAAAACTATTCAAATGTTGCCTTAGCAAGAAATAAATAAATTAAAGTTCTGAAATCAAAGCGAACCAGAAATAAATAATTAAACAAAAACTAACACACCTGACAAAAGCACACAACATTTTCTAAAACTAAATCTAAAATGAAAACTGGAAATATAAAAATATGAATAATACTATAAATATAGATATTATAAATAATACTAAAATAACTATCAGTGTATGTTTTTTTAATTTATTATAAATGATGTTTCTATATGAATTAGCTCTGCACTAAACTGAAGCGAATGCCATTCGATTGCACAGCGCTGTGCGGTTACATAAGAATTAATCTGCATAAAAATGTCCTTGAATATAGGGCAAAAGTTAAACCAGGCCAGACACCGAAGGCACAAGCAGATGGTTGTCTCTGGCACACAACTGCAGGCACACACAAGTGAGAATATCACATTTGATTAACCAGTGACTACAAACTCAGCTCAAGCCTGCATTAGATGACTAAATGAAACGAATAGAGCTTAAAAACAGACGAAAGCAAACTAATGTTTGCAAATTATCCAAATGGTTTCATGTTTATGCCAATAGGAATGCACCATAAGTACAAAATGTCCCAGAATGTCCCTTTTGTTCTGCTCATTTACGCTGAGTCAGCATCATGTAACCATCAGACACAGCTCCAAGACAAATCCTGCACAAATATTGGCTTTCTGTCTAATCAAATGGTTCATCTGGATTTTTGAAGGCAACATAGATATTGTGTATAAAAATGAATAAAATGGTGTTGAATTTAAATTCATATATACAAACACACACATTATATTATATTTAGGGCTGTCAAGTGATTCAAACTTTTTAAAATTAACTACACATTTTTTAATCAAATTAATTACACGATGTGGCAATTAATACATCTCATTAATCACAACAAATTTTGGCTGAAAAAGACCATTTTAAGTCAATATTGTGTTAAATGAGAAAAGCCTCAAATAGACATTACAAAAAGTAGCTTTAGAAAAAAATTTTTTTTTTAATTTAACATAGAATTTATTACACAAGCTTAAATGATGACATAATTTGGTAACACTTTACAATAAGGCTCATTAGTTAACATGAACTAATAATGAATTGCACTTATAAAGCATTTTTTTTATCTTTGTTAATGTTAATTTCAACTTTTACTAATACTTTATTAAAATCTTGCTTACATTAGTTAATGCACTGTGAACTAACATGAACAAACCATGAACAGCTGGATTTATATTAACTAACGTTAACAAAGATGAACAAATACAGTAACAAATGTACCGCTCATGGTCAGTTCATGTTAGTTAATACATTAACTAATGTTAACTAATGAAACCGTATTGTAAAGTGTTACCCATAATTTTCATTTTTGGGTGAACTATACCTTTAATGGGTTTTTATTAATATGGATATTACTTTTTGGTAACACTTTACAATAAGGTTCATTAGTTAACATGAACTAATAATGAACTGCACTTATAAAGCATTTATTTATCTTTATTAATATTAATTTCAACTTTTACTAATGCATTATTAAAATATTGCTAACATTAGTTAATGGACAGTGAACTAACATGAACAAACCACGAACAGCTGGATTTATATTAACTAACGTTAACAAAGATTAACTAATGCTGAACAGAGGTGTTGTTCATGTTAACTAATGCATTAACTAAAGCATTAATTAATGTTAACTAATACAATCTTATTGTAAAGTGTTACCGAATGTTTTTAAAGAAATTATACTCTAAATAAATAAGAAACTAAAACTGCCAGTAGGTGGTGGTTAATGTCTAAATGAGTGAGTCATTCAGTATGTTCACATGGACAACAATACTCCGATATTAATCTGATTAAGACCATATTCTGATTAAGAAACTACCATGTAAACAGCGATTTCTAATGACCTTAATCCGGTTAAAGCCATACTCGAATTAAACAAAAATCGAATTAAGACATGTGGAGTATGCCTATTTTAGTCGCATTATTGAAGTGCATTGTAGACATGTACACACCTTAATCTAACTATTAACGTTGTGTAGGAGTTTTCGCCGCATTTTGTGACAGGACACACACACACACACACACACACACACACACACTAGGGCTGTGCAATTAATCGAATTTCGATTTCGATTTCGATTTTGCCTCCCAACGATCACCAAAATAGTACAATCGAGAAAAAACGATTATTTTGCCTTGCGTTCTGAATGAAACGCGCATGCGCTCATCCGCCCCTCCCGAAGCCACAATCTCTCTCAGATCGGGAGTCTCGTGTGCATATCATCCGCTGGAATTTAAAAACTCTGCGCGAGTAAAGATGGCAGAAGGAGGGCAGTTACAGCAGCGTTTGTTGAGCAAAATAGGCAAAACCAACTCCGTTGTCTGGGAACAGTTTGGCTTCGAGGAATCAGACGACGAGCAAAAACATGTTACGTGCAAGATTTGCTACAAGTAGTGTCTGCAACGCAAGAGAACACCACGAATTTGTTTAACCACTTGAAAATTAAACAGAGTGACCTATGACAATCTAATAAAGAAACAAAAACTGACGAGAGCAGGGGTGCCGTGTAAACGTCCTTTTTCCCCCTCATATTTTTCAAATAATTCTCTCTTTGTAAACTTTGTGCAATGCATGCGAGTGCTGCCATATGTTAGAATATGACCAGTCGTTTTCACCGTCGTCACCCGGGTTTAGTGCCAGAAGACGCGAATGAGAAGCCGCGCGCTGTGAGAAAATGTATCTATCTGATAATGTATCATCCGAGAGCGCGCACACGTCTCTCAGCGCGCAAATATTGAGTTCTCTTTCAAGTCTTGCTCTTGAACGGACAAACTCACACAAAACGTATGTCAACATGTCCATCTTGATGAGTATCCTAGCAGACATAGTCTGTATATGCCTTAAGTGAACTTTATACAGTCGAGAAAGACGACGCATATCCGATCCGGATTGAATAGCTTTTGTAAGTTTAATAGGATTAATCTTTTATTTATGCTCTCAAATATGCAATGTTATTTTACATTTGAGACATTTCTGTACCTGAAAACTAATGTTAGACGTACCTGAAAAGCATATCTAGCCGAACCATATTGTTTATCTTATTTATTTGTGATTATCATTTTTACGTGAATACTTTTATACTTTGATTTGAATATATGTTATATTATTTATTTTAATAGTTCAAAAAGTACAACAAATGTTACAATTTCAATTGAATTGTTGAAAGGTGTATTTTTAATAAATACAACACATTCCCAAAGTCATGTGAAATAATCGTGTTACATAATCGTGATTTCAATATTGACCAAAATAATCGTGATTATGATTTTTTCCATAATCGAGCAGCCCTAACACACACACACACACACACACACACACACACACACACACACACACACACACACACACACACACACACACACACACACACACACACACACACACACACACACACACACACACACACACACACCAGGCAGGGGAGGGCTTTGGGGGCTTGTGCCCCTGCCCTTTTTAAAAATGTATCAAAAGTGCCCCTCTCAACAATCATCAATTATATTGTGACAAATAAAAATTGAATTATAATTAATATAATAGCGCGTACAAAACAGTAACAAAGCGCTCAAATGTCCCGTTTATCTTTTACGTATCTGTCAGTGCTTCCTGTCTTGCTTGACTGCTCATTCTGCTGACACTGCCACCTTTTTTTCTTTGTGTTGTAATAATTCTGCTCATTGCAAAAGTAAAATACAACAAGTTTGTATCTGTAATCCCAGATTCATAATTGTCTGCTTACAACAGCGTTCGGGAACCTTTAGGCTCGTGAGCCGCTCATATGGCCATTCAGTGAACGCCTGTGGCTCGACTGCAGAAAAAAACAATATAAACAATCACCATTTTGAAACCTTAATTTTCATCATCAATCAAACTTATTATTCGAAATGTAGGCTGTCAAGAAGGAGGCAAGATGGGCAGTGTCTCTTCAACCAAAAAAAAACTGAAAGACACAATAGTACAAAAATAAAACAACGTAAATATATAATATATATATATATATATATATATATATATATATATATATATATAAATGACATTAAAAAGTATAAAAATCATTCGTTTTTATAAAGTAACACTGTCCAACAGCGACTCCCGCAGGTAAAGTTACAGCGGGTTGCCTGAGCCCACTGAATTTTAACAGACCTGCCAAAGTCGCGCTATGATTGGACGTCGGACAGCGTAGCATGGCATGGGGATGCAATAGCGTACCATTAATCAAGCTATGTTCTGTAACATGTAAAACGGGAACATGAACGGAACACACCTTAATCAGAATATTGTCTTATTCAGAATAAGGTCAATAATTAGATTACTGCTGTCCATGTAAATGTAGTCAGAGTCATTCAGTCATTTGATTCATTCAGGAATGAAGTCAACGGCTCTCTTTATGAACGAGTCATTGAATCATTGGTTCACCCGTTTGATTCGCTCAAAACATGGATTCATTCAGAAACGAAGCACTGCTGTGTGTTGCTCTGAGACTCTCTTGCTTTATAGATAACGTTTTTTCATGGCAAAATTGAGATTTGAGAAAATTGAGCAGACAATACTGTGTCTAGAATATAACACAACATTAACTTCTTATTTATCGAACTGTTGCATGATTTTGCGCTCGTTACCTGTGTGATATTGCTTAACTATATTGTATATATGAGACAAAAAGTGGGCATTTTTGCCCTGACATCTTGAATTTTAGGGTCATTCTAACTGTATTCTTTAGCTGTTGCCCGACTTCATGTTCGTCACCAATCAACTGTATGATATGCAAGATAAACTACATTTGTTGGTCTGGGGCAGGGCTGCACAATTCATCGAATTTATAATCGTGATTACAATTACGGATGCCACAATTATGTAATCGTTCAATAAAATGTAATCGCAATTACAAAAAAAAGTCCACTTAAATTATTCTGTGTACTTAATATGTTTTTTTTTCTTCTAATTTATATATTATATATATATTCCTTGTTTATATATGACATATATTATATACCATTTATGTTATATATTAAGGTATCTGCAGGTTTTCAGAGAGAGGCACAGGCAGAAGCTGACTTAAAAAAAGAATAATTCATTAATAGGTTGAGTGGGTTTTGGGGGGATAATAGCAAAGAAAATCACTCAAAGTACCAGCATTTCATCAACTATTCCTCTTCCATCCTGACCTTGCTTTCTTTGTTTCTCTCTCTCTCTCCCATCAGGCAAAAAAAACAAAAGCTTGTAGCATTTTTTAAGGTTGAAGGGAAGCATTTCAACAACGTCTGTCTGGAACATTGTGTAAGCGGCATGTGTTCCTCGCACGTGTGCAATACCCACTAAAATAATTGAAGATGAGGGTACAAATATACTCCACAGACTGGCTCCAGCAAGATGCCTAATGGGCCGCCATTAAAGAGAATCAAATCACGTGAGGTGCAGTTAGTTACAGGCATATGGAGTTTCTGGAATGCTTCCCTAATGCCATACAATAAAGAGTAAACACAGTTTTTGTAGTTTCCTCTAGAGGTTCCTCAGGTGCAATATTCAGTGAATCCGTCAACCTAACCATCCATCCATCATGACAGCTTTGCATTTAAACCATCTCTGAGAATGCTGCACGCTTTACCTGTATGTGATCTTTTTGTCCCTCCATTTCTGACCAGTGAGGGCATAGCGTTTATTTCTCCTCCGTCGGCTGATGTGAGGGTGATCTGGAACCCCACACCGTGGCTTTCTCATCCACCTTAAAACACGTGGATAATGATCACACCAAAGGACAGCTGTCATAGAAAACTAACAGTGAGTGTGTGTTTGATCTTTATACTACCGTACATCAGATGTTGTACAGAAAATGCAGGGCTAAAATCAACATGCAAACCAATGCATTGAGAAAACAAAGTTCAGAATAACGAGGGCGGGGCAACCTGTCACTCACATGAGATTCACCAATAGCGAACCACAACCATCCAATCAATTCCCCACGGACAAAATCAAGCCCCGCCCTACATTTGTTCTTGTTCGAGAAGCCATTTCAATCGGATATACGTCACAATAGGGAAGAAATGACTATAGCAACTGTTTCATGCTGACTTTAAGGATTAAGAAATTCCATGTTTATGTTACACTGGCTTTTATTCGTCTTCCTAAATAACAATTAGTCTCTCGGTTGCCTCCTTCAGCTCTGGAACTTGATCTAAGCTGGTCATGTGATCTCAACATGACATCTCTTATGAGGGGGCGACTCACCTTGTGTAAAATAAATTGTTCTTGAATTAAATCTACCTCTCATGTGAGTAGATATCATTTTAAATATATTTATCAAAACTACTATTAATTTTTTGAAACTTTTTAAGTAAAAGATAAATGAAAAAATGCTTTTCTTACTTAGTATTTTTGTCTTGTTTCCATTGGCAAACAACACACTGGGCCAGATTAACTAACAGCCTGCGTCAATGCAAACCCTCTTTTGGTGGTAAAAAACTGCTTTTCGGATTTGTGCAGTTAAAAAATAGCGCAGGGTTATTGTTGCGGCTGATCTTATTGCATACACTGCAAAAAATGCTTTTCTTACTTAGTATTTTTGTCTTGTTTTCAGTCCAAATATCTAAAAAATCTTACACTAAGAAGCATTTACTAGACAAGCAAAAGTTTTTGTCTTGTTTTGGGGGAAAATAACTCAAAATTAAGGGAGTTTTTGCTTAAAATTAGCAAAATAATCTGCCAATGGGGCAAGCAAAATAATCTTAATTCAAACAGAAACAAGATTATTTTGCTTACCCCATTGGCAGATTATTTTGCTAATTTTAAGCAAAAACTCCCTTAATTTTGAGTTATTTTTCCCCAAAACAAGACAAAAACTATTTTATTTTTACTTTTTATACTTTTTATTTTCAGACGCAGTATTTATGGGAGGAGAGTATTTAAATTAATCATGCAATGTGATTTACTAAGGTTTGCGCTCGTAAAGTTACTGGTGTTTGTGGCATTATTTACCGCCCAAAAAAGCATGTCTTAAAGGAACACAGCGACTTTTTGTGACTTTAGCTTATTCCCCGTATCCCCCAGAGTTAGATAAGTCCATACACACCATTCTTATCTCAGTGCCATAACTCTGTCTGACGCACCCACCGCTAGCCTAGCTTAGCACAAAGACTGGAGGTAAATGGCTCCAGCTAGCCGAATGCTCAATAAGTGACAAAATAACCCCAACATTTTCCTATTTACATGTTGTGATGTGTATAGGTACATCGTGTACTAAGACCGACGGAAAATGAAAAGTTGTGATTTTCTAGGCCGATATGGCTAAGAATTATATATACTAGCAGCAGGCTATGGAGCCATTTACCTCCAGTCTTTGTGCTAAGCTAGGCTAGCGGTGTGTGCGTCAGACAGAGTTATGGCACGGAGATGATAATGGTATGTATGGACTTATCTAACTCTGGGGCTATATATAATAAGCTAAAGTCTTATATAATAAGCTAAAGTCACAAAAAGTTGGCGTGTTCCTTTAAACCAGATGCTAATTTGCGCTACTCTTGATAGATTGTGTTGGTCATTATGGAAATGATTTAGCTGCATTGCATAATATCTTATGTTATTTTATTTTGTCTAGAAAATGCATCTCGCTTTAAATGTTTTTAGATATTTATGACTGGAAACGAGACAAAAATACTAAGTAAGAGAAGCATTTTTTGCAATTACAGTTTGCTCAAAAACAGTAAGGAGCTTATTGTTTTTCTTATGTTCATGAGAAGGTAAGTTGTGCAGTAAAGAAGGGTTGTTACTAACTCGATGGTGGTTTGGTCCAGCACTCCCGTCACTGGAATACCGTAAAACCGCTGCATGGCAGCGACCGCCGACTGCATGGCTTTCTCCGATCGCAGGTCTGAAGTCCGGATGTCATGAGGGAGCAGGTAGCCATAGTTCTTCAGCCACGTCTGTAAAGAGAGAGACATGACATTGAGAACTAAAGGCAGGGTTATTATAGACTTTATCTACACTAATACATTTTCATTTGAAAGCATCTTTTCCTCTCGGGTTTGGCCTTCCTGAGACAGTGTTTTTAGCCACAGGATAAATTTGAAAACGCCATTTTCGCCTAGTAGTGTGGACTGTGAAAATGGAGGTATTTGAAAACAATGACGTAAGTTTAGTCATGTGACGCATATTAAACCCATAGACTTTCATGTTTATACCGGTATTGTGCCTGTTATGTGCTATTCACCTTCACACTGTTGCTAAATAATAAGTTACTTTGCATATTACAGTCCTGCAAAGATAACAGAAAATGTTCTCACATTAGCTGTCCTGCGTAGTACTGACCATTATCATCCAGGGTTTCTACAGGTTTCATCAAGTCAAATTTAAGACTTTTTGAGACCTTTTTAAGACCAATATGAAGGAAATTTAAGACCTATAAAAGGAAATTAAGTAAATTAATTTATTCAAATTGTACATATCAATAAACTTGTATCAAGCACTTCCTCATAGCTCAATCCCACCAGAATTTTGCAACTTTTTTTGTGATTTGAGATCAAAATTACTGAATCTGTGGTGGTAATTTTTTTACATTTACCATATTATGTATTATGCTAGATGCACAATAGTCACATGACAATAGAACAAACAAAACACATAAATCTTGTTTATTTTGGTTACGAATAATGCAGGATCTCAAAAGAATGCATGTTGATTTTTCGTTGCATTTAGTAAATCGCAGAAACACAAACTGGAGGACTATTAGCGTTTTATGTGTCTGTGGTACAATCAGAGAGAGACTCCAATAACACGAAAGCTGATTGGCTGCAATATAAGATGCATGTTGGTCTCATTTGTAGTCGTAATACAGCAAATTATATTTGGACTAGCGAAAGAAGGAACTACAACTACAAAAAATATATATACACATTCTAAAGTGCTACTGGAGCATTTCAATGAGCATTAGAGGTAGTGTTACATGGACTTAGGAATATTAGGAAGACCTGTTTAAAATTATTTAAGACCTAGAGCAGAATACTTCAGCGAATTTAAGACTTTTTCAGGCCTAAAATTTAGATTTTGAAATTCTAGACTTTTTAAGACCCTGCAGAAACCCTGCCATCAGTAAATGGAGAGATATTGCTAAATAAAATGATTCTGCCGGAAGAATTGCATGATATCTTTATTATGTCTTGTTCCGTCTGTATTATCTCAGTGAGCTTTTATGATGGTTTACGCATGCGCATGAGTTTTTGGAAAACACTTGACAACGCTAGTGTGGACGGAGAACGTTTTGAACCGAAAACGCCGTTTTCAAATGTATCCGTAGCCATAGTTAATTCAAAATAACACCATTAAAAACACATTTTCATTACTTGAAATAAAATAAAAATTAACTTTTTTTTTTTAATTGTGAAATGCTAATATGCTGATGTAATATACACCGACCAGGCATAACATTATGACCACTGAAAGGTGAAGTGAATAACACTGATTATCTCTTCACCTGTTAGTGGGTGGGATATATTAGGCAGCAAGTGAACATTTTGTCCTCAAAGTTGATGTGTTAGAAGCAGAAAAAATGGGCAAGCGTAAGGATTTGAGCGAGTTTGACAAGGGCCAAATTGTGGTGGCTAGACGCATGGTCAGAGCATCTCCAAAACTGCAGCTCTTCTCTTGCTTCTCAGCTCTTGCAGCTTCCTTGTCTTACGTGTCATGTTTTGATTGGTTCATTGTGTTCAGGTGTTTCTTGTTTGGTCATTAGCCTTGTGTGTATATATAGCTGTCATGTTACATTGGTCTCTTGTCTAGTATTGTTTGTGAAATCCACTGAGTTTCATGTTATATCAAGTCAAGTCATGCTTTGTCAAGTCTTTGGTTTATTTAGTATCTGCTCATGTTGGGATTCTCAATAAACTGCACTTGGATTCTGTAAACTCGCCTAATGTGACTAAAATAAGACTTTAAATTATTCTGAGAGCACTATCATGTTTAAAATTGTGCTATTTTTACAATAATCATTTATGCAAATAAGTTTTTTGCTACTAGTGCACCAAAAGTAAGCATTTCAGCTTTAAATCTGTGTGAACAAAGGGACAAAGCACAAAGTGTATCAATAAACTGCCGCGCTTTAGGTCAGCCACCTCATATAAACTCCATTTGTTCTCAAAGTTCGGTTCATTTCACATGCTCCTTGATCTCAGCGCATTTAAAAGCATAAAAATAAAACTGAACTTATATAGAGCATCCTCTCATTCCCTCCTCTCTTGGCTTTCATCTCTCCCTGCGGACGGGCAGAGTGGAGAACTAGTAAGCAAAGCCCTCATTTTAAAGCACTGCACACATGGAGAGGGGCTCTTTAATTGAGCTCATGGCTTAGAGTCCATTTTCAGCATGAATATTTGAATGCTGGAGTTTCTGGTCCTTTCCTTCTCAGCATGAAGCAGGACCCGTCACAACCAGGGAGTCGATGCTTAAAGCGGAAATCGATCCTTGGGCCGGTACACACTGCACTGTTTCTATATCAAAGAGTCCATTACAATTAAAAAGAGTGCTCTCTTGATACCACATGTGTGTTTGCAAATAGAATCAACCCCGTCAATTACTGCGCAACCTAGGATTTTTGTCTAAAATGTCATTTTAAATATAGATATACGCTAGAAAACAAGCAAAGACTTGCATTTAAGGGAGGGATTATGAGTCATGTCTAGAGAACAGAACCTCAGAGGGATTTAAAGGTCGACTCTTACGACTTGAATAATAGTATCTCAATGATATTCAAATAACACTGACTAAAGGGCATTACATTACAAGATTGCAATATATGCTATTAAACCAATGCAAAAGCTTTTCTGAAACCTTTTAATAGCCATAATCAGCCATCAATAGCAACTCCTAAGAAGCAAACCAAAAATCCCAAGGAAAAACTATTGCATTGTGGCTAGTTTTTCCATCAAAGTGCACCAATTGTGTATATTAATCTTTATTTTTCATATGCAATGATAAAGCATCTCAAATAACGCACAATCATATGATAACATTATTTTGCATATTCCAACTAACTTCACATTGTATCAGCGACTACATGGCTGGCTCAGCCTCCATGGTAACAGAGGCTCTGCACGGCCTCCTGGGAAATCGTACCCATTAAATAATTCACCAATGCTCTTACTGGTGCCGTCATTATAGCATGGCATACAATGAAGTCTGAAACCAGCGCTAGACCCAACAATACATGTCTCATCCACTTTGATAAATCAATGAAGGCTGTGAGATCTGAAGGACACAAAAGACTCAGCTCCGTGAATAATGAGCCTTATTTAAGCTGCAGAACTATTTCCTTTCCGGGACTTTGTGGGATTCGGTGGAATTCAGTTCAAAGTCGGAAATCCACATTTCTCGGGAAATGTTAATGGAAAATTGTTCTTGCGAACTGCATTGACGTCACGGATGGATAATCCAGTAAAGGGATAGTTAACGGTCATTTACGTCACCTTCTGTTTTCTTCTGTGTACTTGCCACTCCTCATCATATAACAAAGGTTATTGGGGATACAAGTTATCAATCTCCAAAATGACACAAAAAGCACCATAAAAGTGACTTTTAATGTGCCATTTTGGAGTGGCCAATACATTTCTCCTTTTTATGCTCCATAGAAGAAAGTCATAGAGGTTTGAACGACATGACGGTGAACAAATGTCCAGCTTAGAAAATTGACATCTTCGCCCTTTATTCAAATATTAATAAAAATGTGTTGAAGACCAAGCGGAAGTGACTTAAACTGCAATTCATCGACTGGCCACTAGGGACAGGCTGATCAGCAGAATCTCATTGAGCTCATGTTAAAAATGCCAACTTTACAGCAGAAGAACACATGTTTACAGCCTCGTACAAATTGTGTTTTTGGTCCATACGGCTAATTTTGCCCTTCATGACGACTGTGAATGGGCGTGACAGGTGGATTGTCGTTTGTCTGCTAGTCATCACGTCACCTCAGCTCCGCCCACGTCCCGCCTCTTTGCCCAATTTTTTTGGGTTAGTCCATTTTCAACCCAACTTGGGTTATTTTTAACCCAGCATTTTTAGAGTGTATGTTCTTCCCTTGTATTTAAAGGGGTCATGAACTGAGAAATAGATTTTTCCTTGAGCTTTTCTTATAGTAAGAGGTACTATAAGAGATACTATAAGAATATCCCATACGTTTCAGAACTGAAAACTCCATTGTTAGTCCAAAAACAGCTTTTATTGTAACCAAGCCCAGAAAACGACTCGTTGTGGGATGTGCCTATTTATGACGTCATAGATCAACGCCTACTTCATCATCGCAACTTTGGCTCCGCCCACCGGAGTGTTAGTGAGATGACGAGGAGAAAAGAGCGATACAGGATCACTGGACTAAAAATAACATCACTTTCCAAAGGACCATTTCACTGTGGATAAAATTCATAATAACATAAGTGCACAACAGTATAAACATTATAAAACTATGAAACAATGCTGTTCATGACTCCTTTAAAAATATAAAATACTTCCTCATATTTTTATGGTTTAATTGAACTTGTAGAGTCATTAAAACGTGGCCACTGCTGTAGTCTTGCAGGGCTATATGTTCACAACTGCATGCTAGCATACTACTCTTCCTATTCCAGTATAGCGGCTATAGCCTATAGTATTTATAATGTGCACGGTAAGCAAATATGCATGCAATACTCAGATGACTAATTACATTTATCGATATGTGCGGTGCACCAGCGGAGTACACTGTGCAGCATCCTGCATCCCACAATGCAATGCACTCGCTTCACTTCAATTTCCAGTGTGATGAATGCTTCTTTTTATGTACTTTTCGGTTAATTAACTTTTAACAGGATATTTTCTGATATTTACCAAGATGAGAACTCAATTACACTAAATGTGTGGCTAAATTACACATGCATGTGACAACAATGTAGCATACTACTGTTTAAAATGGTTGCAAATTGCATTCTTTTTCAGATACTATTTTGAAACAGATTATACAGTACTTAGGACCCAGTAAGCTTGTACTCCATTCCAAACACAGCACTGGATGTCTTTCTTTGAGTTTGAACAGCTGCCCCTGAAATTCGAAATCCGTCCGTCATCTGTGCCAGGTGGCACTGAGAGATGATATTCTACCTTGATGAGCAGCGTGCACTACTGTCTTCCATGTGCTCTCCAAACAAAGGCAGCCTAAACAGATCGGATTCATGTCTAGTAGAAACACACCTCAACAACATATTCATCTTTGTTTACGATTTGATGGAAAATAATGCCTAGAGCAATGTTATGGTTTCAAAACAAGTTAAGCTCTATGTTCAGCATCTGTGACATGCAGTCGATTAGCACGGAAAATAACACCAACGCATCCCTCAGTTTGTAAAAACAAGTAAAGTGCGTACTGTAATGCACATACAAGGGAAGTCAATGGGGCAAGACATTCTGGAGACTAACTTTGAGTATCTTTGCAACTACATGTCAACTTACTCTCATTATTAGTATTAGTATACTCTTAGATTAGGGTTCGGGTTAGTAGAATAAATTGACATGTAGTTGTAAAGTTACTTATTGTCAGTTGGGGAGCATCAAAATAAGGAGTTAGCAGGTATTAAAGGCGCAATATGTAGGATTTTTTTGGATTAAAATATCCAAAAACCAGTAGAACAATGTTATATATTTTGTTGACTTGTGTACTTGCATTATCCCAAATGTTTCCAAGAATGTCTCTCCTTCATTGTCCGACTGCGTTTTGATCATAAAAGGCTGAACAGTTTCTGTCATTTTCAGTGTGTTTGTGCGTGAGGTAATCAGAGCTGCTAACATGAGCTCTTGAAGCTCCGCCCTCTTCTAGAAAGGGGGCAGGAGCAGCAGCTAATTTGCATTTAAAGGGACATACACAAAACCGATGCATTTTTGCTCACCCTCAAAAAGTGACCATTTTAACATGCTATAAAAATTATCTGTGCGGTATTTTGAGCTGAAACTTCACATACACACTCAGGAGACTTATTTGATCAGAGACTTATTTGATCAAAAAGGGGCATAATAGAACCGCTTTAATACATTAGCTCATCCATAAATATGATTTCTGTCCCGAGTCCCGTCAGATTGTTTTGAGGTGAAGACAACAAGCCATGATCCCACAAAATCAAGGCGTCATCGAGCTACGCCTTTGCTTTGAGTAAGCGAACCTCTAGCGGCGAAAATAACATACTGTGCCTTTAAGCAGACCGTCTACTAGGGATGCTACAATTCTCAATATAATATTGAACTGTTCGGTGCGGTATTCATGGTTCAATACGCGCTTGTGAATTGTGGTTTTGCATCGAATTAATTATTTTTCTACAAATTCTATTATTTGCCTCCATCCCAATATACTGAATAACGCAACATACGGTAGAGTTATACTCACGGAACACTATAGTTATTCACAATCAGGAAAGTGCATTATTTGCATGCGTTTTACAGTCTTGCCGGCTCATTCGCGTGCACGGTTTTAACATGCGCTTCTACGAGCGCGTGCACTAAACGCCTGTCAAACACGTGAATACTGAACTAAGTAGACGTCTTACTGCGCTAATAATGTCAAATACACACAAGGTTAACATAAACACAGTCGGTTATGTCTAAAGTGAAAGTAAAATCGCGTGTGTCTGTATATTAGATGCACGCAGGTCTTAAATTGACAGCAGTGAACACGGTGTCCTTAAAGGGACAGTTCACCTCTAAAATAATGTCATTATTTACTCACTCTAATATTGTTTCAAACCTGTATTCATTTCTCGATGACAGAATTTTAATTTTTGAGTGAACTATCCCTTTAATGTTAATAGAACAACAAAAGACAAAGAGAAAATCACTCACTGCTCTTGACTGAAAAACTGTAATACAGCTTTAATAAGAATCAATGTATATGTTATAGTGAAGTCTATGTAGTGTTTTATTTTTACATTCATTCATTCAATTTCATACTTAAATGCTGCTGTACAGCTCTGAGCTGCCAGTGTAAATCTTTATATTTATTTTTTATTTTACAATACACTAGGAATGTGTGCAAGGGTTTTTTTTAAATTAAAGTTTTAAGTTTAAGTAAGGGTTTTCAATTCTTTTAAGTAAAATAGAGTATTGCAATAAAAAAGTCTTTTTTCTCTTTAACCTCATGCTGTTCCTGTCGCTTAAAAATAGAATAGCAAAAAACTGATGTGACAAGCCATCAGAACCGAACCGAACCGATAACCGTGATTAAAAACCGAGGTATGTATTGAACCGTGGACTAACTGTATTGTTGCATCCCTACGTCTACTAATACTCTAATGAGAGTTAATTGACATGTATTTGCAAAGTTACTTATAATTGGTAGAACATCTAAAGAGGACCATCGAAATAAAGTGTTATCTGCTTCTGTTCTGATGTCACACACAAACAGTAGGTTATAAGATTAAGAAGTCTGCGTCTGACTCAAGTTACATTGGATTGTTCTGCTGAAACAGCACAACGTTTGCCAGCGAGACTGTGCAGAGCTCAAATAACGCCTGATTACCTCATCATGATATTTGCTGTAAAGTAATCTGTGTAAAGTTTCATGTGTTTTACCTCAAATAAACAATCTGACTCTCGAAGAATCAACCGTCAATCCATCTCCTAGAATTTAAAGGGGTTTAAATCTTATTTTTAGTAGAGGTCTTTGTGTCAAAATATGTTTTTTCATAACCATTTTCGGCATTTTTACACACACTCTTTGACTACTTTCTGCCATTGCTACCCATCCCGAATCACAAAACAATCCATGCTGAAATGTGCCGGATAAACTGCTAAGATCTGACTGAAATGATGAGGTACATTGATAAAAACACCTGGATGCTTTAAACAACATTAGAGAATATTACAGAGCAGATACAGTATCTATCATGCACTTACTGCAGTATTACTTTTACATTATTACCAGCTGTGATCACATCCCATGTAATTGGCATCTTTGAAACAGAAGATGTTCAGGTCAAATGGACTCTCCTTTCTCATAAATGTGTGCTAATGAGTAGGGAGTTACAAAAGGAGTTGAGAGGACGGTGTGTGCGTTTAGTTTGAAGGATTGTGGGCATTGATTGGATGGCATTGCTTCGTGACTTTTCATATCTTGTGTTTCAGAGAGAAACCGCATGTCACATCATCACTAGAATCAATAAAGGATCTGTTCCTTTACCACCTGACCATTAGAAGAGGAGTGAGAAGATGCTTTGAGCTGCTCATGAGGGAAGTTTGAGTCTGGATCATGTCATTTCCCGTTTCCTTATCTTATCCCTGTCGTTTCTTTCCCCTTTGTTCAATAAATAAAGGTGAAGAAAAGACCAGATAGATAACAATAGTTGTTTTTATTATACTGGTTAGGGCTGCACGAATAATCAAAATTAAAAATGAAACGTGCATTTTGAAAATGCAATATGTGCCAACCATTTTCCCACATTTGTGAAATTTTCTTCTAAAATAAAAGCTTGATGGTTTAATGTTTAAAAAATGAAAAAGAAGAAAATAAATAAGTATTAGTCATGTAATTTTACAGTTGTACTGAAAAATAAAATTTTAATTATTATGAATTATATTTTTCTTTAATAAAATACAATTTTTTGTGAAATACTACAATAGTAGTTAATATTTTTTTTATATTTTTTGGTTAATATTTAATGTAATAATACAATAAAAATAATATTTACTGTTTGTGTGTGTGTGTGTGTGTGTGTGTGTGTGTGTGTGTATATATATATATATATATATATATATATATATATATATATATATATATATATATATATATATATATATATATATATATATATATATATATATATATATATATATATATATATATATATATATATATATATATATATATATATATATATATATATATATATATATATATATATATGCTGTCAAATCGATTAATCACACCTGATATAAAGATTTGTATGTATATGTGCGTGTCTGTATAAATATACTGTACATACACCGATCAAGCATAACATTATGACAAGTGAAGTGAATACACTGATTATCTCTTCACCTGTTAGTGGGTGGGATATATTAGGCAGCAAGTGAACATTTTGTCTTCAAAGTTGATGTGTTAGAAGCAGGAAAAATGGGCAAGCGTAAGGATTTGAGGGAGTTTGACAAGGGACAAATTGTGATTTCTAGACGACTGGGTCAGAGCATCTCCAAAACTGCAGCTCTTGTTGCAGACCATGTCCAGCCTTTCATGGAAACGGTATTCCCTGGTGTCTGTGGCTCTTCCAGCAGATAATGCGCCTGACACAAAGCACAAATGCTTCAGGAATGGTTTGAGGAGCACAATAATGAGTTTGAGGTGTTGACTTGGCCTCCAAATTCCCCAGATCTCAATCCAATCGAGCATCTGTGGGATGTGCTGAACACACAAGTCCGATCCATGGAGGCCTCACCTCGCAATTTACAGGACTTAAAGCATCTGCTGCTAACATCTTGGTGCCAGATACCACAGCACACCTTCAGGGGTCTAGTGGAGGCCATGCCTCGACGGGTCAAAGCTGTTTTGGCAGCAAAAGGGGGACCAACACAATATTATGTGTTGATCGTTGATACACACATTTTTCAGCCCTATATATGCATTAAGCCTGATGTCTGGCTTGCGTAGAACATAATACTAGTGCTAAAGCCATGGCCTAGCAAACACATTGAACCATGGCGGGTGACATCAAGTTTGACTCGCATCATTTCCCGATCCTCTTTTCCCATCACTTCCTGTCCTTTCGCAATTGTTCCATGTATACAAGTGGCACAAGGGCCAAACAAATAACGATAATGACATTTCTGGAGAGGGAAATGGACAGAGACGGAGACAGCGAAGAACAAAAAGACAAAGGCAGAGGCAGCGAGACAAACAGAGCAGCACGGAGGAGAGAGAAGCGAAGGATATGGACGGGGAGGGGGAGAGGTAGAGTGATGGAGGGAGGAAGATGAGAGCGTACAGTAGATGGAGACGTGGGGGAGGGGAGCTCAGACAAAGACCAAGAGGAGAGATGCTGTTTGTGTTCCAGACCAAAAAATACAGATCAGATGCTTTAAACGCCACCCGCAGTAACAATTATTAGCCATAACAGTCTAAAATCCATCATTAGCTGCATCTATTGTGAGCAACCACGTTAACCACATATCAAAAAACAACACCTTTATGAAAAAGAAGCACACTTATTACAGAAATAATATACTTTAAAGGAATATCCACAAGTTCAAATGGAATGGAATGTTTTAGGACACTTAATTGTATGTTATTTGCAATTAAATTAAAATATATTATAGTTTCAATTCATATTAATGCAATTAGTGCTTGTTTTGACCAACTTAAAGGGATAGTCCTGTATGAGTTTCTTTGTTCTGCTGAACACAAAAGAAGATATTTAGAAGAATGTTTGTAACCAAGCAGATTGACTACCATACTATAGTAGGAAAAAAAATACTATGGTAGTCAATAGTTGCTCTATCTGCTTTGTTACAAACATTCTTCTAAATATCTTCTTTTGTGTTCAGCAGAACAAAGAAACTCATACAGGTTTGGAACAACTTGAGGGTGAGTAAATGATACCTTTGGTGAACTATACCTTTAAGTAGGACTTTTAATTAGGGCTGTCAAAAGATTAATCGCGATTAATCACATCCAAAATAAAAGTTTGTGTTTACATAATATATGTGTGTGTACTCTGTTAATTATTATTTATATATAAATACACACACATTCATGTATATATTTAAGAAATATTTGCATGTATATACTGTATATACATTTATATAATCTATAATATATATAAATATAAATGTTTTATATATAAAAATAATATGTTTTTCTTAAATATATACATGCTTGTGTATGTATTTATATATAAATAATAATTATACACAGTACACAGACATATATTATGTAAACACAAACTTTTATTTTGGATGCGATTAATCGCGATTAATCTTTTGACAGCCCTACTTTTTATACGTAATAATTTCTTAATTACTTCTATTGTCTTTGAAATATGGTTAAAGTGCACTACTGAATATATTGACAGGCATTTATGCAACTAAAATATCCTTTAATGTAATTCATATTGAAACTCGTATGTCATGTACTTGTATATATTTGTAACTACACACTGGTAATGATGAAATTGCAATTTAGTACATTTAAAATATTTTAACTTTAAATGTATTATTGAATAACACACTACTACAACTAAAAATATTTTACGTGCTTTAGTACAGTATGTTAGTCAACACCTCAAAATAGATTTAACAATGACTTAAAATGCACTTTAAAGAAAAAAAGAAAAACTTTTAATTTGAAATGATTAAGAGGGGTGTAAAGAAACATAGTACACAGTAAATTAAGTAAGCTTAAGTGGCCTTTTATTTCATTAATATTATCTTATCTCCAAGTATAGTTTTTCTTAAATATGCTGGGTTGTTTTAACCCAAATTTGGGTCAAATGTGGACAAACCCAGCTATTGGGTTACATTTTCTTAATTAAATGTTTTAACCCAATGGTTGGGTTTGTCTATATTTGACCCAAAATTGGGTAAAACAACCCAGCATTATACTTTTTGTGTACGTTTGAGGTGCAATTCACTTCTTTTTCAAAAGGTAAGTCATTGCATTCAAGCATTTTACATGAATAATGACTGTAACAGCACAAAATAAACTACATTTTTTACACTTTACAAAATGTAAAAAAAAGTGCTGGTCATGCTGTGCAAAACACATCGCTATGTATGTTGTTGTCCTGGGTGTTTTTGCACATTGCTATAAAGCTGCTTAAAGGGACAGTATGCAAGTTTTCGCCGCTAGAGGTCGCTTATTCAAAACAAAGGCGTAGCTCGATGACGCTGTGAATTAGCGAGGAATCATGGGAGTTGTAGTCTTGACTCTTCTATTATAGTTTCTATTATAGTTATAGTTCTATTATAGTTTTATTAGCGTTACGTTGGTGTGAAGCAGGATTCTAATCGATATTAGAATATCATATTAATAAAAACAGGATGACTAAATGACTGCTGCTAAATGACATACAATTAATTTTAAAATATATTGTATGATGGAGAAAGCTCTCTCTGATTATGCTATATTAATGTTGTCTCTGAGGCGGTAAAAACGTCACTCGCGGTGAATCAAGAAAACCACATTCAAACAATAAGACTAACATAACATTTCTCAAGGCCAATTTTTGAAGGGGACACAAATAATACAGTCAAAATTGTACGTTTTGGTGCACTGAAAAATGATTTTTCGTTTTTCTTTTCTCTGTCATTATCTTTGTCCAACAACACAAAGTAGTAGTTGTCGTTAGGAGTTATCATAGGTTCACCACGCGGTAATATAATTATTAAATTATCTTTCTTCTTCCACTTAGTATAAAACACCAACACAACGGTAGATTTACAATATTAGCCCAATATCAGTTCACACACATAGGCTTATCACCGTGTTAGTTGTAGTGGGGGACTTACAACAAGCTACCAAAACAACAATCGCTCAAAAATCTAAATTTTTTGTTATTGCTAATTTATTAATAACTCAGCATCGTCTGTATTAAAGAGAAAAGAATCACTTCATCCGATGTTTAAAGCGATGGACCAAACCACTGTGAGGCAAGAGAGGGGGGACTCAAAATGTTTCTAAACTTAAATATTATGATCATATGCGTGAGTCGGCGCAGACAACAAAACATATCGGACCCATTTAAATTCTGCACATAAATGCTGTATTTCAAAGCGATATGGAGGAGATTATGATGATACCAAACAGAAAGGCTCTAGTCAAACCGTGGTATTAACGAAACGCTATTGGCTGTTTCAAAAAAGAGGAGGAGCTTCTAACAGCTGGAGACGTTTTAGGGGAAATTACGTCAACACATTGAATAATGCTGCGCGTTTCAAGGCACTTCAGTGGGCCTTTAAAACGCATTTTTGCCCCGTTTGCGTTTATATTGCTTTACTACTTACACAATTATTTTTTAGTATATATGATTATATTATTTACAATACACCGTGTGGTTTTTAATGATATTTTTAGGAGGGAACAACCCTCAGATGGGGGGGTCCTGACCCCCAACCCCCCATTATTTACGCCTATGGGTAAGACGTCATTGACAGGCGACGCACGGTGGATTTAAACATTTTTGGGAACATTTGGTATAATGTAAGTTCACAAGTTTTATATAACGTTCTTTTTTGGATATTTTGATCTATAACTCTTACATATTGAGCCTAATAATGTGAATCAAATTGAGTTATGAAATTAAAATAGCGTTTGTTCAAACTCTTAGCACTAAGTATGAGCACTACTAATCATGAGTTTGACAAATCAACATACATAACACTGCACACACACCCAAAATGCATACAAAAGCAATGCACCAATTTCAATTCAAGTGGTGATACTAGCACAGGATTTGTGAGAACTAATTAGGTTTTTCTCTGGCCTTGTGATTTTTTTTCCCTCTCTTACTTTATTTCTCCCTCAGCATGTGGTCTCCTGAAGAGACATATTCAGGACGAATTAGACTTTTATGTGAGGAAACTGTGCCATCCTTATTTAGTTCCCAGCATCAATTGCACAGTCAAAGCGAGGAGTCGGACTGCTGTCTCTCACCGCATACTAGCATAACTAACAAACACGACAGCTTCTACGACAGGAAACAGAATAAGTCATAAACACAACAGTGTTTTAGTCCTACAATAAACAGAAAAAATACCATAATGCCGTCAAGAGAGAACAAAGCAAACACAACAATAGATTCCCTTCACAGCCTTCACCACATGAGATCCGCTAGGGACCGGAGCAGCGTTCAGCACACATACTGGAGTGTGTTTCAGTGTGTACTTCACACACTCAGAGGTTCTGACATGCTTTAACATCCTTTAAAGGCTATGGCGAAATACATATCTCACAGTCAGGGAAAAGAAATAGGGCAAGTAAATATTACATTTATATATCCACACACAGCCAAATCAAATGTTGTTTTTTAACCTTTACACCAAGTACTGTAGCGGTATTGTACACAGATTGTAGTACTATGATATATATATATACTACTATGGTACTGTACTACTACCATATTTATGTATAAAACCGTATTATTTACATGGCACTTCAAGGTACTTCAGAAAACACTATGGAATTACCGTTATACATGAAACATGTATATACAAAAAAACATGGTATTGTTGTTTAAATGTATATGTATCTTTGTAAGAAGTCTAATACTTTAAATAAAATGTTATGAAATTAGGTTGAAATTAGGCATTTTTTGTCGCATTAATGCCATTGTGTGAGGTAGTGGTGGTTGTTTCATTGTTCTCTTCACTGTTCTCAGCAGATTATAGGTTTAGGACACTTGTAGCCAAGCTTTTCAGAGACTAATGCCACCAAAATGTAGGCATTAGTCAATGCATACAATTAAATACAGTGTGTGTGTGGGGGTGATTCTATAATTGCAGGTACATTTGGTGTCCAAAGTCTTTTTTTTTCTCTGCTTTTTTCAAATGGTTATATTTTTTATTATTTTGATAATTTGTTACTCATTGTCATGGATCGCAAGATGTTACAGGCCATAACAATATAATCTTATAAAGCGGAAAGACATGATTTCTTGTTGTCTGAATTAGTCCATCATGTATCATTATGTATGCTTTTCTTTCGACAATATTTCATTTATTTGATTTATAAAAGCCCCAAATAGCAATTTAATTCTACAATATTAAATTGTTTAAAAATAACTTTTATCTTATTAAAAATTTTAGAAATTAAAGCTAAAGCTCCGATCTCCTCACAAAAATCTCGAAAAAAAGTCTGTTAGTGCCTTAGAAACAACTTCACTCAGAGAAGCCGTCAATCTAAGCTGTCAATCATGACGTCACACACCCCGTTTTTATAGCATCATAACTCACTAAAACTAAACTTATTTAAAAAACGAACACTTTAAATTAAATAATCGTGATAAAAACTGCCTACAATGACAGAAACCATCTTTTGGAAAAAATTATTTGAAGTGTAATTTGATTGTTTATTTTGTCTCGCATCTTGGAGGGGCGGGGCTTATGAGCTATACTGGGACCAACCACCGGGGGGGCGATCGAGACGCGGAGGCTTCAGTTTCTGAGAGAAGTGCTACAGTCTTGGTTCGTCATGTCGTAAAGATCGTATTTATGAGTTGAACGCACATGAACGCCCACCATAAAGTCGTAAATACCAGTCTGGATTTTCTTTAATCCCCGATCTTTACGAGTTGGGGGCGTGTCAGTGAGAAACATGGCGAAATAACAATACTTAAAGGTATTTAGCAGTGATATTGTCAGGTTTTTCTATATACAGCAATCGCATATGATAGCATAATATAACAATAAAATATGTAACGATAAAGTTTTAAACGGTGTGGGTAAGTGGTATTTCAAAAATGCTTTAGAAAAGTGTCTCTGGCCGAGTACCAAAACAAACTTATAGCCAATCAGCAGTGTCTACTAATGATGGGGAGAAGAGAGCGCTCAGTGGAAGTAGATTTTAAGAACCTTGTGTGATTAATTAAGAGAAAGTACTCCGCCATCTTACTCCGACGAAAGTGACTTCAACACACATGACGTCGTAAACACGACTTCCTACCTCATAAATACAAACTTCACAGGAGGACTTGAACGCACCATATGTAAGATACAGGAAATTATGTCAAAACAAGTATTTTAATCATGATTTAATTAGTGCCATGTGCTCTTAGCATTCATGCTAACGAGTGGAGTTTTTGGCTAAAAAGTTTAAAAATGCCAAATCTGTTACAGGCAAACTCTGTTACCATGTTATTTCTACATGTTGCCTAATTGGTATGTAACAGAGTTGACAAACAACATAAATTCGTTTTTTCCCACAACTTTTTGAAATGAAAAAAGTATCTACAATTATAGAATCTCTCTCTCTCTCTCTCTCTCTCTCTCAATATATTTATATTAGGGCTATCAAAATTAACGCGTTAATTACGCATTAACAAAAATTCATATCAAATTACAATCGGCTAAAAAGATACAGGTTATTTTTCTAAACAAGAGCACTCCCGAGTCCGTGTTTCTCACACTGTTAACATGAATCGCGGTGCAGTTCGAGTGAAACCGAACTCAGAGCACCTGGTAGTCTCGGGTTGCATGACAGCTTTCCCTTTACCCATTTTTCATCCAAACGTGCCCCGTTCTGAACTAAACTCCCAGTGTAAAAACATTCTTTTTTTCTATTTTAAAATGAGAGAAATCACTGCTTATTCTGAATTTTTAAGCTAAGGCTTAAGAGACATGAACAAGTTCTTTGAAAAACATCTATGACCTTTGATACATGTCTAGTCTTCATGCTCTGTTGAGTATGGCTTCACTAATTATAAACATAAATTTGCATAAAGCATGCATATTTGTCCATTCCCATGTTGATTAGAGTATTAAAAACGTGAAAAATATTAAATTAAGGTACATTTAGAACTGATAAAAATGTGTGATTAAGTTGTGATTAATCACGAGTTAACTCATGATAATCATGTGATTAATTGTGATTAAATATTTTAAACGATTGACAGCCCTAATATACATATATTTCATTTTGTCTTAAGCCTGCTAACTCAAATCGAGACATTATCACAACTACTGCTCACAGATCTTACACAGACAGTACGCAATAAAAAAATTATTTAATATATATCATATAGTCTTATATATATATATATATATATATATATAAAGTCTTCTTTAATGCATATAAAAAAGAAAATGTTAGAATGTAGAGAAACTATATAGTACTTGTTAATATTTTCAATTTATTTCTGCTTTAATTAAAAATGTTGTTAAAAGTTTTAGTAATTCTATTGTTTTGTCTTTTTTTAAATATAGCTTTTGTGTCTGTAATTTTTATAATTTTTTATTTCAGTTTTAGTTTGGTACCCCATGTTAATGAAACTAAATGAAAATAAGAAAAGTTTATTTCTTTATATTTTATATTATGTCAGTTAACATTATTCGTTTCAAGTAAAGATTTTTTTTTGGTTTTAGTTTTTGTTAACAATAATAACACTGATGCTAGTCAAATCTATATATTTAATAATATGTGTCAAATAATGTTCTCAGTCTGTGATGGGGCATCCCAGACAGAAGCTACAATAGTTTACTTTAAATTAAATGGAAATTAAATTAAATTACACATAATTTAATCTTGCAAATAACATAGATAATTGTAGGTGTTTAATTGTAGAAAATGTTAGAATGCTATGATTTCCCAAAATAAACAAGGAAATATATAATTTTTTGTAATTACTTTTTTTTGTATTTTTCAGGTGTTCTATTATATACATACATACTTTTAGGACATCTCGCACAATCTGAAACATAGATTCAGTGAGATCTTCAATAAAACGCTAATTTTCCACTGAACAATACAACTACCCAGCATGCTTCACAATGCGGCTAAACCACTGCCACACCAAAACAGCCTAAAATCTCCTTTCGAAAAATGAAGCTTTTCTAAAAACTGAATGAATTTCCTCACAATGCTCCCGAGTCCTTGTTGTACAGTAAATGTGTGCTGGTCATTACAGAAAGCAACCGCTGAGCATTTATTATCCAAATCCAACAAACTGGTGGGTCTTAACTGCTCCTGTGGCTAAAATTAAACTGTCAGATGGAGACAGCGATCTAACCTCGCCGGGTTGCAGCTTCTCAGACTCTGAAATGAAGAGGTTTCGTTTCTGCGATGGGCTAGACACGGGACGGAGAAATCAATTGATAGCTCAGGAACAGAACTAAATCAGACTGAAAATCCTGCACGACTGTATATACAGTGGAGCCCAACCACCAAATGACCAAAAAGCTCCATTATGCCGTGTATTGAGCTGTATTAAGTACTGAAAAATCTACTTCCTGTAAGAATCAAAGCAAATGGTTCAATGGGTTTACCTCAGAAATGCTTAGGTTTGGGTTTTTGTGCCTTTTTTAATTAGATTAGACACTGGGATTGCTCTAATGTGCAGACAGTAGTTCGATACACTGGCCCCTTTAAATACAACATCTACAAACTAGACAAAACTGGATAAACAAGAAAGTTGGTGCTATGCGATTCCTGTGTTGTTTCTGGCGATAAAGCAAGTCAGGAAAAAGCAATTGCAGATTTATTAACATTATTGTCATTCCCATTATTATACCACTGAACCAATATTCTTTGCCTTTGATGAATATGTTCTGATGACGACCATATCCTTTTTGCCCCGTGAACTCTGACCTTTGCAGATAACAGCTGTCATCCACTACAACAGACGTCACTGTCAGACCAAGACTTTTGCACCTTGTCAAACGACATTCAGAAAACATAACCGGCATACTTTTAATTCAAGATCATAATTCGAGTCAAAACTCAAGTCGCCTCCAAGAGTCCCGTTTGCAACCCATTTTACTTCCATAATGTGAAACAGGATATTTAACATATCATATAAATGTGAGATTGTGGTCCAGTGGGTTAAACCATGGAACTGATTCGCAGAAGGTTGCTGGTTCGATCCCAGTGGTCCCCATCAGTGTGTCCTTGAGAAAGGCACTTTACTCCATGTTGCCCCAGGGGGATTGTCCCTGTAATAAGGGCACTGTAAGTCGCTTTGGATAAAAGCGTCTGCCAAATGCATAAATGTAAATACAAATAACATATTAACCCTTAACATATAATAAGGGTTTTATTAATCAGGAAATGTTGCCTTCATGTTGATGTTTGATGTCATTTATAGACTGTATCCATCTATTATATGACTATTAATTTCAGAAATCAGAAAAAAATGTGTTGTTATTCAATTCAAATTTCAAATTTGTTATTGTTGACTAATACTTTTAAAAGGTTTTTTGTTAATTGGAAATAAAGCTTAAATAAGATAAAATATACATATCTGATGGAAACTCATATTTAAATATATATATATATATACACAAATATATATATATATATATATATATATATATATATATATATATATATATATATATATATATATATATATATATATATATATATATATATATATATATATATATATATATATATATATACACAAATATATATATATATATATATATATATATATATATATATATATATATATATATATATATATATATATATATATATATATATATATATATATATATATATATATATATATATATATATAAGGGCTGTCAAAAGATTAATCGCGATTAATCGCATCCAAAATAAAAGTTTGTTTACATAATATATGTGTGTGTACTCTGTTAATTATTATTTATATATAAATACACACATTCAGGTATATATTTAAGAAATATTTGCATGTATATACTGTATATACATTTATATAAACTATAATATATTTAAATATAAATGTTTTATATATAAAAATAATATTTTTTTCTTAAATATATACATGCTTGTGTGTGTATTTATATATAAATAATAATTAACAGAGTACACACATATATATTATGTAAACACAAACTTTTATTTTGGATGCGATTAATCACGATTAATCTTTTGACAGCCCTAATATATATATATATATATATCAGTGAATTGCCAAGGCGAACATTTAAAAAAAAATTGTGGAAGTACTACAATAACTAAAACTAAAATGTATTAAAGCAGAATGGAAATGTATTTTTTTTTTTAAATAGTCAAAAAATAGTAACAAAAATGTAAGCTAAAATTTAATAAAAAACTTAAAATATAAAAATAAAAGCTATTAAAAATATAAATAAATACTATAATAATATATAAATAATACTAAAATAACACTGCATGAAAATATACAAGTGCAATATTTAAATATTTAAAAAATATATTATTTTTTTTATAGTATGTGTACTTACAGTGTACTTACCTAAGAAGGAATGGTAATAAAGGTAACTACATGCGTAATATAAGGTAACTAATAAGTACATAGTATGTACATGGGGAACGGGACTGTAAAATAAAGTGTTTCCTTTGCCAGGGATACTACAGTAATCAAAGCATAAATACCAGCTCTAAGGAAATCCAAAACTAGTATCGACAGCAGCCTACTCAATGCATGACTTACAACAAGAGTAAGAGAACAGAGTTTCATCCTCCCCGACTGCCATCACCATTATCATTTTCCTCATTAGCATCTCCACTGTGTTCTTTGTCATCAATCTGCTTCAGTAAAGGAGCAGACGCTTCTTTACGGTTGGCCAGAACTCTGGTACTCCAAAAAGCATCTTAACTGCTGGTAATTGTTCAGCACAACTCAAACAAACTGCAGCAAACGCATCCAAACCCACTCCCGAATCACTGCTTCTCTGACGACTGAAGTTATTTAGTCCAGTGGAGCAGAATGAAGCCTGACATAGGAAGATATAATCTATGTAATATGGTCTAATCTGATATCATAGTCTTAAAAGATTAATAACTGAAAACAGAATGAGCAGATAACTGGATCATCATGATCAGATTATTTAGTTTTGATACTGACATCAAAACCTATTTTCCCACAAATTTTTTTATCAAACAGAAACCCTTTCTAAGGGTCCCTTTACACGACACTGATGTACTAAAATGGAAAACTTTGCGTTTTTGAACATTTTCACATAGACGAGGTTTGTAAAAACAATCCCCATTCATATGAATCCGTAAAAACGGCTAAAAATGCTGTATTCTGCTGCCAGGCCAGTAGTTGGCGATGTCCTTTTGTAAAGAAACACTTCGTGACTATTAAAGCCCGTTCACACCAACAACGATACATATAAAAGATAACTATAACGATAACTATATTAGCGACCACACCAGCAGATTTCGTTCTGTTTACACTAAGCACATGTGCGTGTCTGTCACTTAAAGGGTTAGTTCACCCAAAAATGAAAATTCTGTCATTAATTACTTAACCTCATGTCGTTCGACACCCGTCAGACCTCCGTTCATCTTCGGAACAGAAATGAAGATATTTTAGTGTAAATCTGATGGCTCAGAAAGGCCTCCATTGACACAATGGCAGGTGGTACAGTGGTTCTACAATAACTTTATAAATCGGCGAGAATAGTTTTTGTGCGCAAAGAAACCCTAAATAACGACTTATATAGTGATGACGATTTCAAAACAAGACCTCATGAAGCTTCGAAGCGTTATGAATCAGTGAGTTGATTCATGATTCGGATCGCGTGTCAAACCACCAAACTGCTGAAATTTGGCGATTCAAACTGCTGATTCGACTCACTGATTCATAACGCTTCGAAGCTCATGATGCCGTGTTTTGAAATCGTCATCACTATATAAGTTGTTATTTAGGGGTTTTTTGCGCACAAAAACTATTCTCGCCGATTTATAAAGTTATTGTAGAACCACTGTAGTGAGATGGACTTTGTAACGACGTCTTTAGTGCCTTTTAAGGGTCTTGAGAGTGAACCGTGCCATTGTGCCAATGGAGGCCTTTCAGAGCCATCAGATTTACACTAAAATATCTTAATTTCTGTTCTGAAGATGAACGGAGGCCTAAAGGGTGTCGAACGACATGAGGGTAAGTAATTAATGACAGAATTTTCATTTTTGGGTGAACTAACCCTTTAAATAATCGAGCTTGTTACAGCAGGATTGATTCTGATTGGCTCTCACTGTTTTTATCGTTCATCAGCTGGATAAAATCGCTCTGAAAGTGATTCCAACGATATCGTTTCTCTGAGCGGTTATCGTTATAGCTGTGGTATGAACTCTGCTATTCTTTAATATTGAGGAATATATCTTTAATGTTATCTTTATAGTTATTGTCCTTGTTGTGAACAGGCTTTTAGTCTCGCGTAGCCAGACCTTCAGGCTGACAGCAGAAGGTCTAAACCATAGATATACATAATAAAGGCTAGATGTCTCGTCCGCGCTGCTGGCCAATGGAGGTCGACGTCCGCACCTGGCGGCCATCTTGTCACAGTCAGCTCGCTCGCTCGTAACATTGTTTTCATGGTGCTTGCACTTTTTAAATAACCATAACTTGCTAAATTTTCTACCGATTTTCAAACTGTTTGGTTTGTTATAAACGTCAGAGATGTAGTTATGACACTGCATAGCCTACTTATGAAAAATTATTCATAATTTGTTTAAGCATCCATAATTATAGCCACGTTAATAACGTTTGTAAGAAACCAAACCATTTGTAAATCCGTCAAGATTTCACGTCAAGAGTATTTGTGTTTGTGCAGATCACTCGCCTTACATCAGGGACTACAGAGCCTGCCTGTGACAAGATGGCCGCCGGTGATGACGTTAGAGACTCCGCCGTAAGACATCTAGCTTTTATTATGTATATCTATGGTCTAAACTCCATAGAAGCTTTCATTGGCCAAAAGTTCGTTTTGCTCTGTGTCATGTTTAGAGGCGTGAAAATGTATCGTCATGGGGCCTCATTCATGAAACACGAGAAGAACGAATTTGTGTGTAAATCGTTCGTAAAGCCGCTCTGACGTAAATTTTCGGATTCACGAAAATGTTCGTATTTTCAAAATGTTAGTTGGTACGAAAGAAATGTACACCTGCTCCCTACCACGTGTAAATGTTGCGTAAAACATTTGAGCATTCTGTGTTTTAATTTAGGCAAACTGATGACATTGCATTTTGATGCACTATGTACCATAATGATATTTCAATAGTTGATTTGGCCGGCCTTTTTTTTTTTTTTTTTTTTTACTGTTCATCGTTGGGTAATAGGCAGCACTCGTCACTGTCACTTTTTACAAAATCTACACCGACCAATCATCGCACTTGTATACCGACTGAACAACAATAATGGAGAATATTGCTTTTTACTGCATTTTTTATATTCAGTTATATTCTTCTAAATGAGATGCTAGTAACACATTTCTGTATCATATTCATAGCAATCAAAGCATCTCAGATGGAAAAACGCTGCCCTTGCAAAGCACTTTCAAGCACCACCAGCTGGCCGTTTTCAGAAGAGCACCAGGCGTTTTTAGCTGGCTAGAATGCTTTGATGGACACATGATAATTTAATATTTATTGCTAGGCATATGGCCAATTAGTCTCTTTATCATTTATGCAAAATACTGGAGCCAAATCTGAGAAAGAAATCCAGAAGATTCCATAGTGTTCCTGCACACGTCATTTGCAGTTGTAACTCAGGGGGCGGGGATTATGCTAATTATGAATGAGTGCGCACGTGCGTCCTATTTGCGAATGTTTGGAATTCAATAATATACACACGTTTAACGACCGAATCCGTGGTATACGAAGCGTTTGTGAATCTGAAGGAGAGTTTTCGTAAATGTCCATTTTACGAAAAAAATTACTCAGAATTTGCTCACATATTTACGAAAGTTTCATGAATGAGGCCCAAAGTGTCTACAATTACAGACTGGTAAAACTCTTGGACGCATTTCAAAGAGTCTATGCCATAAACTTTACATATTTTACATACTTTTGAAAATCCAGCGTTTAGTTGATCCTGATAAGCAATCATTGTCACAGTTGTAAACAAAACGGATTTCTTTTTCCATGAGGGGGTTTGGCTTCATGGCATCTTTGTTTCAAGGCGGACTGTTAAAAAACAAGATACACACGTGTCCAGTAAATCCTGTATAATTCAACCAATCAGATGATGACTTCAAAATGGCCCTGCTCGCGAGGTAGTACTTTTTCAAAGTTCAGGAACTTTCAAGGGTGGGACTTGGGCGCTGAACATGCTGATTGGTTAAGTTCACGCAGCATTTTGTTTGGTCGACTAGACACGGCATTTTATTTCAACCACTATTTTGTCTGTTGCGGTGCGTGCAGTAAGAGTTGATTGCTATTCGAATCAACAATGGAGTTTAAAAAAATATGACCGATGGGCCGACGACGAGGTTCAGGCTTTATTAAACTTATTTGCAAAGGACGAAATCCAGTGGGAACTTTAAAGTCGACGCACGCAGTTCTACGTCACCGGACTAATCTTTACGGTACTTTAGGGCGTTTTCACACCTGAAAGTCCGCTCCAAGGTCTGAACCGAAGTTCATGTTTTGATACATTTTATACATTCGGTTAGTTTTGGTTTGGTTTCACATTGCAATTATGTGAGCGCACTAAAGAACTGAACATGACACACTTGTGTCCACTCGTCTTCATCTATGTGGGCGGCATCTGGACATTGATTGGTTTGTAAACAGACGTGCGTCTGACGTCAGCGTATTTGACAAGAATGAATCAACGGACGCATATCGTTGCCACTATTGAACAGTGCACATTGCTTAACTATTTTCTTTTCGTTACGTTTAAAAGTGGACATTTCAAGCTTTATATTCACATATTTCTCATGTTTGTGAGACGAGTAGCTGCTGAGTTTCGGTTTATTTGAGATGTGCTCCAGTTCATGTGCAAAGCATGTGATCGCTCCCGCGATTATTGTCTGCTATTGACTATTTGCTTCTTATTTATTAAATCCAGGCAATTATCTTGATTAAAATTAAGACACAGATACGAAATTCACATTAAAGAAAGGCTTTCTAAGCAAAATCATACATTTTTTTCAAAATAATTTCTTACCTTCTGTCTTCTGATATTGCGCATCTTTTCACTTTTCATAATCAATGTAGCCAAGATGAAATTTAAAAATAACATTATAATATTTAAACATAAACAGGAACTTCCTGTAAATGGTCTGAAAGTACGAACCATACAGAAAATGCTTTCACACTAGAAACGAGCCGAACCTTTGTTCAGTTTGATCCGGAGCGAGACGACCTCTTTTTGTTGGACCAAATTTCGTCTGTTTGGTCCGGACCGTGGTCCAGGTGAGGTTTCACACCTGCAATTTTGATTTGGACCAAACTGAAAAGTCTGAAAATCTGGACCAAACAAGGTAGGTGTGAAAGCGCCCTTAGACCGCTTCTGAGACCTAAAATGACAAATGGGACACCCTGCGGTCTCGTGGACTTAACGGACACACGCACGCAGCGGCCATTGTAAGTACACAAGACCGAAAGTGCACATGAAGTGTGCCATTTGGGACAGGGCCACCGACAGCAACAGGTCTGCTGATAAGCGCGATAAGCCGTGAAAGATCCACTACTGACAGGATGCTGTACACGTAAACACACACACACACACACACACACACACACACACACACACACACACACACACACACACACACACACACACACACACAAGAAGAGGATCATACTCCTCAGTTGGTAACAACCTCACAGTGAAAGCCCTGCACAATTAATTCCATATTGCAACTTGTTATTTATTGTTTTTTGCATATTTGTTTATTTTTAGTTGTCGGGGGGGGGGGGGGGGGGGGGTCGGGGTCTAATGCCATTTCATGCATTCTGACTTATTTACACTGTTAAAGAGTTGATTCTCATGCTAAACATGGCCAACATTTCAAAAAACGAGTTGGACGTATGACGGAGTATTTCTGTGCCAAATACACTCCTTCAGGATTCGAATAAGTTTCAGAACGTTTTTTTTTAGTATGGCCCTGTATGATGTCATAAAGGGCGGAATTCCTTGTATGGCCACTTCTCCCGGATGAGCATGCACACACACACACACACACACACACACACACACACACACACACACACACACACACACACACACACACACACACACACACACACACACACACACACACACACACACACACACACACACACACACACACACATGATTTAGCATTAAGCTTTGTATCAGTAGAAACTCTGTAGTATATTTGAATTATGGTACTTTCCCCCCTCATATCCCCCTGAGATGAGAGAATTATGCATTTTATTTCTGGAAAAAATCCTCAGATGACGCAAATATCGTCATTTTGTCTCATCGGACGATTTTTGGCCAGAGACTATAGACTACAGCCAGTAGAGGGAGCTGTTCCTCATGTTATCAACCCGCCCACAGCGGAGGGATCTCACTCACAGAATGTAAATGCGCTTGGATCGGGCATTCATAACGGAGCGGTGCAGAGCAAAGTGAGTGTTTAAACTTTTCATTGAATTCCTATGAAAGTTTAGCTTCCATATGCGATCAGAAAATGCGCCACACTGGACACACACTGAGAATGATGCCGCGCTTAACGTTACCTCAGCTCTGCTCAGCTCAACTTCCCTCTCGTGCTCCTGCTACATTTGTCCTGTGACTTTCGTTCGGCTCACTCACACTTTATTGAAAAGACACGTTCGGTTTTTAATTGTAGTGTTTCTTCTCTAACTGAATGAAAGTATTGTATTATTATGAAGATCAAAACGACGCTGGGGGAGGTGTAGGGTGTGGCCTCGTAGGGCAGCGAAGCAAGTGCATTCTGGGAGTTGTTGTCTTTCATCCACATGAGACAAAAATAAATGTTCTATCTTTTCTCAGTCTAGAAGGCACCAAATTCAAAAATAATTTCACATTTCTACTACATAAATGACCCAGTTTAAATACATATTCATCTTCCCAGAATCGGTACAGCGTATCTGTCTTATATAAATATAATAAAACTAAAGACTCTTGGGAGATATGAAGGATCAACATGACTATAGGTACTCAAGATTAGACTGGCAGAAACTGTGTGTTATGTACCCTTTAACCAAACATTTTAAAATGGCTCTTTGGTCAAATAGGCTTCCTTGACCCCTGTTGAACACATAATATGCATGCGCATGATGTCACTTTTACATGGAGATCATAACTGTATCGTTTTTCGCAAAAGTTGCATTTTCAGGCCCCCAAAATTCTGTTGTCATGTAAATGAACAGACAAAAGGTATTAAAAACGTCAATTTTTTGTTGAAAACGATGTTGTATAAATGCCCCCCAAGACTGTAAATATCAGTTTATGCAAGTTAGGGACTACAACAAATCTTATGAATTAAAAATTAGGTCATAAAGCCAAATAATGTGATTGCGCTGTTTTGTAATGAATCAATCAAAGTAAACTGTGGCCGTATGAATCAGTGTACATTAGGTGCATGTAGCTATTACGTGCAATCATGCTGAAGCCACCTGCTACAAGTCCCGCTCATGAATGAAACAAAGAAACCGAGGGTTACAACACTCCTGGCATGGGAACAGAAACAACAAACTCTTGAAATATCAATGAATCTATAATATCGCCATTTATGAAACGTTTAGGACATAAAAGTATATGCATGCACGTTGATTTCGGTCTTGCTTACACAATACATTAATAACAACCTACATATCACAACATTTGTACAACCTATTCATCTACTGTAATAGCCGTTTATACTTGCAGTGAAAATCAACCTTTCGACAAGCAATTTATGCCATTAAGAAACGCTCTATCTTTAAATATCATGACATAACAGAGTAAATGGTAAGGTCTCTATTCACCAAGTAACCTATTGCCACAACAAAGCTGAATCCAGGAGAACTGCTGTTGTGAGCTCTGGCTCTCTACTCAAAAGCATCCCTGCCTTTCCCATCAATTATGGAGGAACCTATATTTGGAACACACACACACAAAGACAGCAGCTGCACATCAAAACAAAAAGCATTACGTGGCTATAAATGCAACCTCTATCATTCAAAACAGTTATTGGGTCCTTAAGGAAAATTATTATGCTAGCTAATCTCCATCTTAACTGAAGCTCTTTGTTCTGTCTTTGCTCAATAAGATGCACGTATTTAACACTGTATCTAACGTTGCACTGAGCATAAAGCCTTGAACGTGTTGCTCCCCGACGAAGATATATGGGGTATAATAAGGGAATGCATGTGGAGTGAGTGGCGCAATGAAATTATACAATTACTGGCAACCTGATAATGGCTTCAGTGTGCTGTATTTCCAGGAAGAGCTCACACTTAATGTCTGTCTGGGGCCGAATATAAGGCAAACGGAGCAGAGAGATATAATGAGAATTCATACACATGTGGGTTGTTTGGTTGCATTGCTGCAGATGTGCATAGCTGTATCACAAATACAAAAAAATCACAAATTTCAAAACAAGGTAAATGTATTTTTGATATGGATGGATTGGTACATCATTTTTAATCGTGCTTATGTGCTTTACCTGACAAATGTAATATACAAAGAGTGTTACTGTTTTCAGATATGGTACATTTATTCACATGTGGATGGTTTGGTTGCATTGTTATTGTTGCATTTCAACTATAATGCAAATCATTAAGAATAATCAAGCATTTTAATATCATTCGAATATGATAGAGTTATTCAGATATTGATGGTTTGGGGTGCATTGTTATTGTTTTACCTGTAGTATCATACTTGTTTACGATTTTCGGGTATGGTATGTACCACTAAGCATATGTTTTTAATGGTGATTATTAGCCATTATCTGTTTAAAACGAAAAATAAATATTTATCAAAGAATATCTTTGGTTGTTCTTTTGGCTTATTTATCCATGCATCCCTATATCAGTAGTTATTTACTATGTTTGACCGACTTCAGCTAATAAAACCGTTTGAATATATAGTTCATTCATCAGCTACCCAGATGGACCAGCTCGCTTTACGCGCGGTGGAGGTGAGGATGGTGGACATGACATCTCTCTCCACGTACCTCAACAATGAAGGTCCTCTCTTCTCCACAAACAGACACGACCCAGAAGAGAATGTGGAAATAGCACGTTTTCCAACAGAACCCCGGGAGTCCCGTCTTTCTCCCCCTGGCTCCCACCCCCGCCATGACTGTCCCCGAATTCCCCCCACCGTCCGCCGTTGATTTCCAGGCTTGTTTCTTGTGTATGGTCTTTATTATTTCAGAAACACAACGCGCGTCCTATATTCCCGATGGTGCTTTGAGCGTTTCTTCTCGTTCAAGCGTTAAATTCGCATGCCATTGTGTGTTGCGTCTCTTCTCAAGGTGGTGCGTTCAAGTGATGCTGCGCCGCTGATGAGCTCGAGCGAATGCAGCACCGTCAGCGCGCACAGCCCCACGCGGGAGTCCGAGTCGTTGAGCGAGTCGGTTCTTTTGAACGAGTCGTTTATTTAAAAAAAAAAAAAAATCGGTAAATAGGCTACTTGTACTCTTCACCACCTCCATTAAAAGGGGATTGGAAATAAAAGAAGTGTAACGCTTCGGGTTATGCTTCCTCTTTATGATTCTCTCTGAGGGAGGTATAGAGGAAAATTTCTCAAAACAATAACCCAATCAGAAATAAATCTAGATTTAAAATGTGTGTTTACAAGACATTGTGCAAAATATTCGATACCTATATAAATTAATGTGGTGATGTAGCATTCACTCTAAAAATTGCTGGGTTAAAAACAACCCAAGTTGGGTTGAAAATGGACTAACCCAGCAATTGGGTTGTTTTAACCCAGTGAATGGGTTGTTTTAACCCAGCATTTGGGTTGTTTTAACCCAAGTGAATGGGTCATTTGACCCAGCAGTTGGGTTAAATGTTTGCTTAAAACAACCCAATTGCTGGGTTAGTCCATTTTCAACCCAACTTGGGTTGTTTTAGAGTGTTATTTATTTATTTTATAAAAAGCTCTACAACCAATTACGCGTTGTCATATTGAATCAGTAATTGTACTTATTTGCTTTAAGTACTGAGTTTAGATTAATTCAGTAGCCTAGCCACTCCAAACAATATGATTCATTATAAAGAACCGGTTCATCTGAATCATTTGCTCGGGATTCGAACCACATCGCGCAGGCTGTTTTTGATTCAATGTGGGGCTTGGGTGGGCGTAGAACATGTAGTTAAATAATGTTGGGTTACACTTTATTTTAAGGTGTCATTGTTACAGTTTTTACGTACTGAGTAATATTAATGAACAGGGTTAGGGTAGGATTAAGGTTTGAGGGTTAGTTGCATGTAATTATGCATAATTTACAGCAAAGTACAACAACATATTTAACAACGACACTGTAAAATAAAGTCTTACCTAATGTTGTTTAGTGCTAGTCATGACTGTGTCACAGGCACTCTTTACAAGTTTTTCTTCACACATAAAACAGGAGAAAAGAAACAATAATACAATTTACCAAATTTTTGTTGCATGTTTTTGCACTCAGTCTATTTCAATTACTTTTTACATTAAATGGATAGTTCACCCAAAAATGAAAATTAGCCCATGATTTACTCTCCCTCAAGTCATGCTAGGTGTATATGACATTATTCTTTCTGATGAATACAATCAGAGTTATATTTAAAAAAGTCCTGGCTAATCCAAGCTTTATAATTGCAGTGAATGGCTGTTTCTGTTTTGAAGTCCATAAAAGAGCATGTATCATCATAAAAGTGCACCTATCCATCATAAAAGAGCATCTATCCATCATAAAAGAGCATCTATCCATCATAAAAGTGCATCTATCCATCATAAAAGTGCATCTATCCATCATAAAAGAGCATCTATCCATCATAAAAGTGCATCTATCCATCATAAAAGAGAACGTGCGGACGACAGTTAGCGGAAGTTACAGATTTACAGTTTGTAAAGTTTTTAAAATGGATATTTTTACACAAATGCATTATTTTGCTCCAGAAGGCCTTTATTAACCACTGGAGCCATGTGGAGCAGTTATATGATGGATAGATGCACTTTTATGATGGATAGATGCACTTTTATGATGGATAGATGCACTTTTATGATGGATGGATGCACTTTTATGATGGATAGATGCACTTTTATGATGGATGGATGCACTTTTATGATGGATAGATGCACTTTTATGATGGATGGATGCACTTTTATGATGGATAGATGCTCTTTTGTGATGGATAGGTGCACTTTTATGATGGATAGATGCTCTTTTGTGATGGATAGATGCACTTTTATGATGGATAGATGCTCTTTTATGATGGATTGATGCTCTTTTATGATGGATGGATGCACTTTTATGATGGATAGATGCTCTTTTATGATGGATAGATGCTCTTTTATGATGGATAGATGATCTTTTATGATGGATAGATGCACTTTTATGATGGATAGATGCTCTTTTATGATGGATGGATGCACTTTTATGATGGATAGATGCTCTTTTATGATGGATAGATGCTCTTTTATGATGGATAGATGATCTTTTATGATGGATAGATGCTCTTTTATGATGGATAGATGCTCTTTTATGATGGATAGATGCTCTTTTATGATGGATAGATGCTCTTTTATGATGGATAGATGCTCTTTTATAGACTTCAAAAACAGAAACAGCCATTCACTGCCATTATAAAGCTTGGAAGAGCCAGGACATTTTTTTTTATATAACTCTGATTGTATTCGTATGAAAGAATAATGACATATACACCTAGGATGACTTGAGGGAGAGTAAATCATGGGCTAATTTTCATTTTTGGGTGAACTATCCCTTTAAGTAAAATCCACTAAACTGTAACAAAATTACACCAAATGAATCTTAATTTTAGACACATTTCACTGATATTAGCACACACAGATAATTAAGTAAACTTCAATTTTACATATTTAAGTGGACTGAACACAATGAAATTAAGTTGTGATCAAATGTTCAGCAGTTATGTTCTTTTTATTCATTCTAATTAAGTAAATTGAACAAGCAGCAAAAATAATTTCCTCCAGAATGAGACGTTTGTTTTGGATTTCCCATCTCAGTTTTGCACCGGATCTTCTAAATGCCTCACAAACAAACAACCAAGCCAACAAATAACTGATGACTCCACGAATCACCTTCAAACAAAACATACCAAAACGTATATATAAAAAACTTATTTTATACATGTATAAAGCATCCAAGGAGATGTCACTGGGTTGTGGAGATGCTTCAAATGTCTCAACCTTTGTGTTCTTATTTAATACTGCAAAAGAGCAAATTGACACATATTGAAACATATGCATGTAAAACTCACTCGCCATTTTATGCCCACTTCATCTGAGAATTAGCTTGTTAACGTCACTCGCTGCACTGGACTTCAGTGTTATTCAGGGCGTTTAACATGAAAGGTGGTTCAGAAACCTTGAATACCTGATGCAGTGATGCAGTAAATTTATTTCGCTCATCCAAGCAACTCTCCCAAAGGCCACTGGGTGTTCAGGGATCACAGCAGGCTTTGTGTCTGAGGGAAGGGACGCAGCAGCGAGGAACGGGAAGTCAGAGAGACAGGTTGTGTTCTGGGTGCGCTGCTGTATATCTGGGTCACAGTGTGCAGAGCCTACGCCAGCCCTGGAGATGCTCCTCTCTGCAGTGTGACAACGGCGGGACGGGAGCCAGAGCTCCAAGATGAGCAGCAGGAGAGGCCTGCTTTCTAACAGTCTCTCCATCTGGAGCTGTGTTAGAGCAGTCACACACACACATGTTGGGTTTCCATGTTTTATGGGGACTTTCCGTAGACATAATGATATATCAGTGTATATATCATATCCCCTACCCCTATACCTAACCCTAAACCTACTCATCACAGAAAACTTTTTTCTCACGGGGACCAAAATATTAGATCCCCATAACGTTTCCCTGACCCACACACACACGTTTATGAATGGGGACGCTGCATAGACTTTTAATATGCAGCTAGTTATAAATACTACAGTGTTTGAAAGTTTGTGAACCCTTTGCAGAATAAGAGAGATCCTTTTAAAAGCATGTTATGTTTTTATATAGTACTGTCCTGAATGAGATATTTTACATAAAAGATGTTTACATATAGTCCACAAGACAAACAAATGTTTGACCCCGTTCAAAAGTGTATAAACCCTTGATTTTTAATACTGCGTGTCATTCCCTGGACGATCCATGGCTGTTTTTTTTGTTTTGTGATGGTTGTTCATAAGTCATTTGTTTGTCCTGAGCAGCTAAACTGACCAACGTTCTTCAGAAAAATCAGTTTTCCAGCATCTTTTGCATATTTGAACCCAATCCAGCAGTGACTGTATGATTTTGAGATCCATATTTTCACACTGAGGACATTTGAGGGACTCAAACACAACTATTAAAAAAAGGTTGAAACATTCACTGATGCTCCAGAAGGAAACAAAACGCATTAAGAGCAGGGGGTGAAAACTTTTGAACAGGACGTTATTTTTTTTTTTTATATATAATTTTGTTCATTTAGTACTGCCCGCCGGAAGCATCAGAAGATACTTACATGTTTCCTGGAAGACATATTATTACAATTTACCTTGATCTTTAAATTATTATTTTTTTTCATCCAATTATATAGAGAAACTGGAACTTATTTAATTTCAGCATATTTATGTAAATATACAATTTCATATTAATGAATAATAATTATAGTTCATGGACAGTGAGCTGGAATTAACACAACATACAATAACTGTATTCAGCAATAAAAATAGCAATAAATATGTATTTAAAACACCTCATTTTTCTAGTGAAGCTGCAATGAAGTCATCGTGGAGTTCCCATAAAACACTGTCCACACTGAGCAGTGAGTCTCAGACAAGACCACCAACACATTTCACCCACTCACCATCCGCCAGCCTCCATTTGTAAACAGCATCTGCAGAGAGAGAGAGAGAGAGAGAGAGAGAGAAAGAGAGACCTCATCTACTAACATAATATAATATAATTAATATAATAGTATAAGTGTCTCCCACCATCCACTCCTCCATGGTGTTTCCCACCGTCCGCTCCTCCCCTCCATAGATCCTTCCACCATCCGTTTTTTAATTTTTTTTAAATTTTAGTACTAACCAATGCAACATTTCTCATTTTTGTGTAAGTTTATTAAAGGGTTAGTTCACCCAAAAATGAAAATTCTGTCATTAATTACTTCCCCTCATGTCGTTCGACACCCGTCAGACCTCCGTTCATCTTCAGACACAAATGAAGATATTTTAGTTGAAATCTGATGGCTCTGAAAGGCCTCCATTGGCTCAATGCACTTTACACTCTCAAGACCCTTAAAAGACACTAAAGACGTCGTTACAGAGTCCATCTCACTACAGTGGTTCTACAATAACTTTATAAATCGGCGAGAATAGTTTTTGTGCACAAAAAAACCCCTAAATAACGACTTATATAGTGATGACTATTTCAAAACACGGCATCATGAAGCTTCGAAGCGTTATGAATCAGTGAGTCGATTCATGATTCGGATCGCGTGTCAAACCGCTAAACTGAAGAAATTTGGCGATTCAAACTGCTGAATCGACTCAGTGATTCATAACGGTTCGAAGCTTCATGAGGCCGTGTTTTGAAATCGTCATCACTATATAAGTCGTTATTTAGGTTTTTTTTGCGCACAAAAACTATTCTCGCCGATTTATAAAGTTATTGTAGAACCACTGTAGTGAGATGGACTTTGTAACGAGTCTTTAGTGCCTTTTAAGGGTCTTGAGAGTGAACCGTGCCATTGAGCCAATGGAGGCCTTTCAGAGCCATCAGATTTCAACTAAAATATCTTCATTTGTGTCTGAAGATGAACGGAGGTCTGACGGGTGTCGAACGACATGAGGGTAAGTCATTAATGACAGAATTTACATTTTTGGGTGAACTAACCCTTTAAGTTTAAGAAAGTGTTTATAGATACAATGTTTAATAGTTTTAATCTTAGTCAATGGTAACAACACTGAACAACTTAAATGATGATGCATTTTATTGTGGAGACAAATTGTTTGTAAGATGCAAAGCTTTATTAGCATGCGTTTCTTGATGCTGAAGCATTCAGAAATAAACAAAAGGTTGGAGCTGGTTTCACTGCTGACATTTAAGAAAGGTCACCATTATGCTGAAAGGGCAGTTAAACATATAACGTAGATTCAGAACCAGTCATGAAAGCATAAAACAGAAAGATATACTGCATACTGTCTCTTCCATTGTCAAACAGTATCTTATTATACCTGTTTTAAAGATGAAGCCACCGTCTCAGCCCAAAGCCGTGTATACGTAATGAGAGACATGACTCAACACGCCAAATGGGTTCAATCAACGGATTCAGGGCCCCTGCGTCCGGATGCACTTCAAACACTTAACATTGTTTGTGCGATGACGAACCTGGCCTTGGTTGAGCAGTTAAACGCATTTTGTGTGTCTATTGGTGAGTCATCTTTGGTCTGGGAGACATTAAACTCATTTCATGTTCCAAAACAATTGGAGTAAAAACTAATCAAGGCCATCTTTTCTTCCCGTATTCCTTTTTGAGCCCTTAAAGGCCATCAGGAGTAACGAAGCTGTCAATCATCAGTCTTACGGTGGCTCCACCATTTCTTGCAATCCACCATTAGATGAAGAAAACCTAGGATATACTCCATTGGGAACTGCACTCAAGACTGCTGGTGTGCACATATGCTACAATCCTGCCTAATCCTGCTTTACAACTGTGCCTTTCTGCAGGAATAAGCCGTCAACAGCTTCAGACGAGCCCTGGGAAAACTAACCTTATCCGAAATATGCAAGACAATGAGTCTTCCATTTCACATCCTCTTTGCTCTTTATGAACATTCTTGGAAGGAACTCGTTTACATTAGTTAATGCATTATTAACAAACAACGACCCTAATCTAGGTTAATGGTAACTTATAAATACTCTATTGTTAATTGTTGAATGTTAAAATGTTTTAGCACACTATGTTCAAAGGTTTGGGGTCGGTAAGACTCTTGAATGTTTTTATGCTCAGCAAGGATGTATTTATTTGATAAAAAATACAGTAAAAATATATATATTATGAAATATTATTTCTATTTAAAATAGCTATCTTCTATTGTAATATATATTAAATGTAATTTATTCCTGTGATAAAATCTGTATTTGGATTTGTATATGGATTTGCTGCTCAAAAACATTTCTTATTATTATCAATGTTGAAAACAGTTGCTGGTTCATTTTTTTTTCAGGATTCTTTGATGAATAGAAAGGCTAGTATTCATTTTATATAGACATTTTCTGCAATTTACATTTGATCATCTTTGCCCGATAAAAGTATTAATATCTTTTGAAAAAAAAAAAAAAAAAAAAAACTAACACCAAACCTTTGAATGGTATGTATGTAGAAATGAACATTAACCAAGTCAAATGTTTTCTAGAACTTTGAAATTATTTGACACAAACATTAAAGGGATAGTTCACCCAAAATACAATATTTTTAAAGAATGACAGTAAACAAACAGTTGATGGACCCCATTGACTTCCATATAATTTTTTCTCCATAAGGTAGAGTGGGGTCTACCTTATGGAGGTCTACCTTTGCCCCCCCTCACTGTTTTTCCCAAAATAACCACTAGATAAAATCAGATTAGGTTTTTATTGTTGCTATGGACCACATTGACCAGAGTGATGTGGAAGTTTTCACCGCAAAGCTCTGGTGTGACGTACCTGAGAGAAAACGGATTTCACTAAGTGATATAATTTTTAACAGTAAGAAAAAAAGTGTTCTAAAGCTTGTTGTTTTGCAGAACATCACAGTTTTATATGATATGAGAAGAGCAAGGCCTGTAGTTAGGGAGTACTTGTCATTTAAGGAAAATATAATTATATTTTCAGAATGACATAATTTTTTCCCCCATGTCTGTGGGGTAAAACGCCACCAGGGAGCATCGCTTCCCACTATCATAAATAGCCCACTGTAGTTTACATCACATTCTTTATTTTTCCATCAAATGTAATCTAACTACTAGGTGGTTGAATTAATATATTTGGACTTTATATTTTAAAATTACCTCACATTAGCATCAGCTAGCTAGTTAGCCAGCCAGTTAGCATCAGCTAACAATATATATATTTTTAAAGGATGATTTTCAGTATGGTTCATTAATACATTTTCATATTTATTTTGGCTTGTGTTTTTAATTTTCAGCTAAAACCACTGAAAACTAGGATAACTATTCTAGACACATTTAACTTTTGTTTCACAGAAAAGTTACACAGATGGGGGCGTTTTCCCTCACTCTGTTTCCCTCACTCTTTTCCCATCGACTGTTTGGTTACTCATATTCTTCAAAAATATGTTCAGCAGAAGAAGGAAATTCATACAGGTTTGGAACAACTTGAGGGTGAGTAAATGATGACAGAAGCAGCTGATAACATTTTTATTGATAACATGACGTGCTTCACAAACTTCCTTGTAGGCTTGTCAACTAGCAGATGTGTTACACTGATGAAATATATAAACTGAAACCAAACCAAGTCATTTTTTTGAGAAACCATATTTGTTTTGTACTTTTTTTTAAATGTGAAAAGTACCTACATGTAGCCTACTTCACACACAGGTCATTTCAGATGCCAAAAAATACAAATGGATGGCCACTCGCCAAGGATGTAAGAGCAGGAGCTGCAGGAGAAGTTCTGGCTGAAGGAGACCGATTGGTTGAAGGAACAATGCTGGATTTCCCGAAACCTTCTTAACGCATACGCCATTCTTAACCCTTAATCGTCCCTCAAGTAGGGTTTACGTTTGAGTCCCTTGGGGTCAGAGAGACCCCAAACTTTTACAGAGCGATTGCATAAGGAAATATAATTTTTTTACATGGAAAACTATATATCATTTTTTTTATTTACTTCTCAACTATACATTTATGCTATGTTTTTGTGGGTATTTGGTAGTTTTTTACCGATTTACTGCACAAATACTTAACTATGTCATAAATTGGCTCATTAAAAATAATTTTTTTATGAAAAAATCACTGGAATGATGATCTTAAATAAATATAAATAGTTTTTGGACATTACTCTATGTGTTAGGGATAGAATACCGCCATCTGTAGGTTTGTGGAAAAACTTTAGGAATTATAGTTAAAGAGAAAGAGAGAGTGCAATGACCACATTATCCAATAGAGGTCCATAGGGAAGTTATGCAAAAGTTAAGCTGCCTTTCATCTTTCTTTTATTTGCCCTTTTCCCTCTCTTTCTCATGATTGTTCCATGTTGCATTTGTGCTCTAGTATTTGTCCTTCATTTATGTATGGAATTTTTTCAGATTTATGCCAGTTTTGTTGATTTTATTTGCCAGTTTCTATAAAAATGCTCTCTGTTGCAGTCACACACATGTGTGTGTTTGTGTGTGTGTGTGTGTGTGTGTGTGTGTGTGTGCGTGTGTGTATGAGACAGAAAGTTCGTTCCACTTTGTGTTTATGCTCTAGGACCAGATCTTGATATAAATGTAGACATTTTCAGATTTATACTGGATTTAGTTGATTTTTTTTTACAAACAAAGTGAAAAAAAAAGTATTTTTTACATTTTCCCATTCATTGCCAAAATCAAAAAAATACTCCAGACACCTGTGTTTGTGTGTGTGTGTGTGTGTGTGTGTGCGTGTGAGTGAACATGTTTGTTCTATATTGCATTTGTGCTCTAGTATTAGTACTTAATTTATTTATGAAAATCTTTCAGATTTATTCCAGTTTTGTTGATTTTATTTGCCAATTTCAATAAAAATACTCTCTGTTGCAGTCACACGTGTGTGTGTTTGTGTGTGTGTGTACGTGTGTGTGTATGAGATAGAAAGTTCGTTCTACTTTGTGTTTATGCTCTAGGACCAGACCTTGATATTAATGTGGAAATTTTCAGATTTATACTGGATTTAGTTAATTTTTTTTGACAAAAAAAGTGAAAAAAATGTATTTTTTAGGAAAAGTCACAGAGTCTCATGGCACTGAGATGAAGGGAATACTTTTTAAAAATGGAGGAAAAGTCCAGTGGGGTCAGCTGGACCCCAAGGGACGATTAAGGGTTAAGTCGTATCTTAATGTACCTTGTAATGTGAGGTAACAAGTAGTTAGCCTACCTGAGATCATTTCACGGATGCAACTATATATGTTTGACCAGCAGAGGTCCCTGTAACCCCGTAAACTGCTGTCCTGAGTGAAGGAGGCATGCATAAAATCTAATGTAGGAGTGACAACATTCAAATAAAGCTTTTGTATCAATACAAGTCATCATTACAAATGGATGAACTTTTAAGTTCAACACCTCTCGCATTGAACAGAGATCAGAAGTATTATTTTGATGTAGCCGGGACAATTCAGTCATGGTAAACACTTTTTATTTTGACGTAAATAAGCCCTGACAGGGTGTTCTGAACCTTTTCATTCGCTTTCATTAAGGCTACAGTGCCACCTCTGACTCAAGCGGTAATAAATGTCAAAGCGTGGCCTATACATAATAGACTCGCATAAAGTGGAAACAATTGAGATTTTTATGGCATTGCATGAACCCAGTTAATATATAACTTGCGCCTATTTCTCAGTCTGGATGTCATGGATTCTTCTTCAACAAATGCTGACATAACCTATAGGATTAAAACTTCAACATGCCTCAGCCAAGTGAGTTTCAGCCCCACCTCTGCAGAGCTCCAGCTTTCAGCACAGGTTAAACAGAGCCTGTGGCACTTTATCTAAAGTAAACCTCTAACTGCCATATGTCTCTCTGGATGAATCACACAAAAACACATCCGGCTTCCAAAAAAAAGGGCTATATTTTGCATAAAGAAAAAACATATCTGTATTTTAAACTATTAAAGGGTTAGTTCACCCAAAAATGAAAATTAGCCCATGATTTACTCTCCCTCAAGTCATGCTAGGTGTATATGACATTCTACTTTCAGACGAACACAATCTGAGTTATATTAAAAAAGTCCTGGCTTTTCCAAGCTTCATAATGGCAGTGAATTGTTGCCTCGTTTATGAAGTCCATAAAAGTGCATCTATCCATCATAAAAGTGCATCTATCCATCATAAAAGTGCATCTATCCATCATAAAAGTGCATCTATCCATCATAAAAGTGCATCAATCCATCATATAACTGCTCCACACGGCTCCAAGGGTTAATAAAGGCTTTCTGAAGCGAAGTGGCACGTTTCTGTGAGAAAAATATCCATATTTAAAACTTTATAAAGTGGCCGATTGTCTTCCGTATTCAACTTGCGGAAAAAGTGTAGCGCCCGCTACTCTCGCAGTTCAGAATGTTCTTTCAGACGAATAAAATCTGAGTTTGTCCTGGCTAACCCAAGCATTATAATGGCAGTGAATTGTTGCCTCGTTTATGAAGTCCATAAAAGTGCATCTATCCATCATAAAAGTGCATCTATCCATCATATAACTGCTTCACACGGCTCCAGGGGGGTTAATGAAGGCTTTCTGAAGCAAAGTGGCACGTTTGTGTGAGACAAATATCCATATTTAAAACTTTATAAAGTGGCCGATTGTCTTCCGTGTTCAACTTACGGAAAAAGTGTAGCGCCCGCGCCTCTCGCAGTTCAGAATGTTCTTTCAGACGAATAAAATCTGAGTTTGCCCTGGCTAACCCAAGCATTATAATGGCAGTGAATTGTTGCCTCGTTTATGAAGTCCATAAAAGTGCATCTATCCATCATATAACTGCTCCACATGGCTCCAGGGGGGTTAATGAAGGCCTTCTGAAGCGAAGTGGCACGTTTGTGTGAGACCATTTGAAAGGAAACCTAACATATCTTATGAGATTCACTTCTCTACTTGAATGTCACACAAAATAATCACTAATCAGTCAAAAAAAACAACAACTGTATTTGAGTTTTTTTAGGACAAGGACAATCAAGTAACCACCCAATGTGAGTCAAATATCACTGTGTACTATTCAAATTGAATAAAAGCGTTGGAACATTTATTCTCAGAACAAATGAATCATCTTGGCAGTTCGGAGGCATAATGAATGAAGACTGTCATGTACTGTGAGACTGTACCAGTTCTCGCGCTACAGTTTGCTGACAAGTAAGCATTAGCCGCAGAAGCTGATTAGCTCTCGCACAGACAGCGGCCCACTGTTCAAACACACAGATATTTGGCATGCTTTCAGCCAACAGGCTCCGCCACATATCTCAGCAAAAAAACACCTTAAAATGTCATCAACTCGGTCCATATCGCATCACATTTTTTTTTGTATAAGATTGAAAATCCCAGTTGCACTTCAGAGCACTCAGACACCTTTTGGAGAGCACAGACTGTGACCAGACATATTAGGGAAGTGAATGTGGCCGACCGGGGAAAAATTGGCAAGCTTTAACTCACCCCGTCTCCTGAGGCTTTGATGTTTGTTAAAGAGGAGCCTTGGGAAAAAAAGGCCTTTGTCACTAACGCTATATTCAATACTGAAAGGGAGCATCAAGAAAAAATTTTTTTTATATGCACTACAAGTCAAGAGTTTTAAAGCACCTTCTTAATATTCATTATAAATATTATATTTAAAATATTTTAAACAATTAACTTACTTTATTATGCAATGCAAAAGCAATGCTAGCTTTTATTTTTACATTTAAACTACAGGCAGCAACTTCCCATCTGCATATTGAAAATACCAACGTCAATCTCTTGTCAGTCACCTTCGTGTTTGAAAGCTTTGTGTGGTTTAAAGGAAATCATTCCAACCTAAAATAGAGTAAATGTGTTGTGACCCACTGAGAGACAGCACACTGAGTTCCGAGTAAGAAAGGGAGGAGGTCTGGCAAAGAAAGCGAATAACAAAACACCTCAACACACAACCAATGTGGCTTGGTATGATGCACAACAAATCAGTAAACCAGTCAACAGATTCAAACCAGTCCATCTACACAAAGTGTGTCCAATCCTGCTCCTGGAGGGCCACTGTCCTGCAGAGTTTAGCTCCAAGCCCAATTAAACACAGCTGTACCAGCTAATCAAGGTCTTATTAGGCATAGATATACATAATAAAAGCTAGATGTCTTACGGCGGAGTCGCTAACGTCATCACCGGCGGCCATCTTGTCACAGCTCTGTGGTCCCTGATGTAAGGCCAGTGATCTGCACGAACACAAATACTCTTATCTCGATTAAATCTTGATGGATTTACAAACGGTTTGGTTTCTTACAAACTTTATTAACGTGGCTATAATTCTGTATGCCTGAACAAATTATGAATAATTATTCATAAGTATGCAGTGTCATAACTACATCTCTGACTTTTATAACAAACCAAACCGTTTGAAAATCGGTAGAAAATTGAGCAAGTTATGGTTATTTAAAAAGTACATGCACCATTAAAACACAATGTTATGAGTGAGCGGGCTGACTGTGACAAGATGGCCGCCAGGTGCAGACGTCGACCTCCATTGGCCAGCAGCGCGGACGAGACATCTAGCCTTTATTATGTATATCTACGTATGTTATAAGGCATAACTTCCAGACAGGTGTGTTGAGGCAAGTTGGAGCTAAACTCTGCAGGACAGTGGCCATCCAGGACCGACTTTGGACACCCATAAAAAGCTTCTTTTTAATCATACAGGCCTTTTGGGTGAATCTTAAAATTGGAAGTTCAAACATGTCATGGAAAAGTTCACGTGAAAACAAACAAGTGAACAAAATTGACCCTAATTATAATAAACATTCCTGGTATCACTGTAAAATGATTCATCAGTGCAGATTAATGTTTGCTACATGATCATTCATTAAAGATGAAACTGCTTTGCTTCTAAAAACAGGTACGCAAGCAAGGCCATGCGAGGAGGGAACAATGTTAACATATAGTTGTGCTGAAGATTAATTTTCATATATATAATTGTGAAAAAAATTGTTATACTCAGAATCATATAATATTATAACAAAAATGTTCAAACAAATTATATAATATATAATTATATTAAATATAATATAATAGGTCACACTTTATAGGTGTCTTTAACTACTATGTACTAACATCAAAAAATAGGTACAATGTACTTATTGTGTTCATATTGTATTGCAAAACACTTAACACTCTAAAAAATGCTGAGTTAAAAACAACCCAAGTTGGGTTGTAAATGGACAAACCCAGCAATTGGGTTGTTTTAACCCAGCTTTGGGTTAAATGTTTGCATAAAACAACCCAATTGCTGGGTTAAAACAACCCAATATTTAAGTTAAAACGACCCAATTGCTGGGTTAGTCAATTTTCAACCCAACTTTTTGAGTTTTTATGCTGATATTGAGGTATACGTGATGTTAACGTCAGATTTACAATTTTTTTTAATTAAATAAAAAAAATTATAATTGTTATCTAAAATACCTGCGATTAGATTGAATAACAACAATCAGATTATTCATAATCGTGACAGATTTAATTGTCTGCAAGAGATATTCAGTCTAATTGTTTTATAATGCATATTGTCTGAAAACTTTCCAATAGTTAACTACTTTTTATAAAGGTAATGCGCAGAGGCTGCTAAGCAAACTGGCTCCACCAATGGCGTGACTTTGGGGCGGGGCTTTCTGTTGGTCTGACCAATGGCAACAATTACAAGTAGCAAAATATTTGTGATATGATACTGTTGGGATCTTCAGCCTCATTCACTCTAAAAAATGCTGGGTTAAAAACAACCCAAGTTTTTGGGTTTGTCCATTTTCAAATTTCATTTTCATTTGTTGGGTTGTTTTTAACCCAGCATTTTTTCGAGTGTTCAGATGACCATTTCAGTTTCCAGGCGGAGGCTTAAATAAACATGGCCTGATTCCTGGGACAAAATATTCATCCTCATACAAACTCACATTCAGGTCTGAATCCACTTTTCATGATCCAGTCCATTACTGCAATGGATAAAAATCAGCCTCGTCATCCTACATTTCCCCCCTTTAGATTTGTCATGTCAACATCAATAGCCTGTATGCAAACCATTTTACTTCCGTAACCTGACACAAGTCAGAGAGAAACATAACAAGCAAAAATAATGTAAGGCGAGACTCCAATTTATCCATGAAAATACAATTCAATTCATCCATTAAATGCATGAAAAGACATCCACTATCCATTTCATTGACTGGATCATTATCTAATAGCCGCCCAAGTGAGGCCAGCGGAAAATAAAAATCACTTCAGAGGAAGAGCAACTATTCATTCTGATTCAAGTTTATGAAGATATGTAGTTCTTTGGAATATGAGTCTCTCAAAATAAAAGCAGGAACATGAATTACTAAGTAAATAGGGGGAAATAATGTCATGTGGACGTATTGTTTGATCAATAGAGAACGGCCAAGCAGTTCCTGTGAAAAGCTTTTCATAACAGGAACATTTTTTACAAGGAAATGTGCAAAATGCAAACGACTAAACACAGAATACATAACAGTATTAAATACCACATCATTCACGACATAAGTCCTTTCAGGTAAGTTACCGGTGAGAGGTTTACTGTAACACCACATGAGCACTCTCATCTTCGTCTCTTTGACTTTGAGAATGGTTAATGATGTGGGCCGTAGCTGAAACAAGACCATGAGGGTAAAGTTACTCTCTAACTGACAACAAAGCAGGTCAGCAGTTTGAAGCATGCAAATCCAGTCCGGCCTACACACTCCTGTTGGAGACATTTAGACATCGCAAACTGACTACACTTTTAAAACCTGTGGTTCCATGAAGAACATCTCTGGTACCGTTCCATTACACAAAAGGTTCTTTATAGTGGAAGAGGGTTTTTTAGATTGGACATTAACACCCGCCAATCCGTCAAATGCGGGTGGATTTCAGCAGTGGCGTGTAACGCCGTCACTCCTAGCCACTCACTCAAGCCCAATTTATACTTCTGTGTCGCGTGTACGTCATAGGCTGTGTGTTACATGCGTAGCCTACGACGTACCCTGACGCGCACCTCTCCAAAAATGTAACAACATATAGATTCTACACGGACCGCAAGCGCTGTTATTGGTCTGCCAGAACCCCCCCCACCCCCAGGTCAATAAATAAAATAAAAAATCTGCGATATGAGTGTGTGTGTGTCCGGAAATGGGATGATGGTTTCATCCATACCAAGCGGCAACCTCCCGCACTTTCTCTTGAAGCCAATACGAATACGAGCAGAATCTCATTGAGCTCATGTTAAAATGCCCAACTTTACAGCAGAAGAACACATGTTTACAGTCTGGGACACATTGTGCTTTTGGTCTATACGACTAATTTTGCCCTTCATGACGTCTGTGAGGGGGTGGATTTTTTTATAACTCATTCGTTTACATTATATAAAGCCTTAAAGTTCTGCATAATTAAGGGCGTGGCCACTTTGAGTGACAGGTGGATAGCCATTTATCTGCTGTCTGTTAGTCATCACATCATCTCAGCTCCGCCCACGTCCCGCCTCTTTGCCCATTTTCTGTTATTTGTACCAGACTGTAAACATGTGTTCTTCTGCTGTAAAGTTGGGCATTTTAACTAGCCTGGATGCCAGCCGAATTTAGCCCCGCCCACAAACTTTTTTGCTCGGGCAATTCGGTCTGGACTCGCTCCATAGAGGAGTAATTATGCCCGAACAGAAACTGTTCGGACCAATGAAATTGTCAGGGCGGGCTTTAGACGATGATGGACAGATGATCAACAGTAACGTAATCATCCACGTCATCGAAGGCTCTTGGGTTAAATTTGCTCTTATCCTAAATGGAGAACTTGTTCGTATATGCATTCACCTTCACTATTTCTCTCAGAAACGATGATCGTGTTGGTAAGTACTCTGTGTATCCTTAAATTATTTTATTACTGGCAAAGATCGTTTACACTCATCTTTTTCTTGTAACGTTACTTAATCATGCGTGCGTGCAGACAGGGTTTCCAAGTGTGTTTGCAATGTCGCGCACAATTGCTACTCAAAACTATAGCCCAAAACAATAACTTTCCGGGGGGTTCTCCGGAAAAAAAATGGCGTTTGGTTGGCAAAATATGTTATTTTGGCAAGGTTGCCTGCTAAAATTCGCATTCCTGGGTTTATATAATCACATAATTGGGGTCGCTTCAACCCGCGGACATGGAGAAAAACACGGACTTGGCAACACAGTGCAGTTGAGTTCTGTTGACATTTGACAACTAACGTTACGCGTCGCTCCGTTGCTCTGATTGGTTGTGGGTCTATCCAATTGAGGTCTTTCCTGGCTCGGTTGAAACACGCCCCATAATCAAAGCTCAATGGAGCGGTACCAGACTCATATTCTGACTAAAATTGAGTATGGCCACGCCAGGCTACATTTTAACATGAGCTCAATGAGATTCTGCTCCTTCTGGAGTCTGTCTCTAGTGGCCAGTCCATGAACTGCAGTTTAAGTCACTTCCATATTGGCTTCAAGAGAAACTGCAGGAGGTGCCGCTTGGTTCACACCAAGGACAATAACTATAAAGATAACAATAATGATATATTCCTCAATATTAAAGAATAGCAGAGTTCACACCACAGCTATAACGATAACCGCTCAGAGAAATTATATCGTTGGAATTTGCCGCTTGGTTATAATGCACGTTGCCAGTTTGCCAGATAGTATTTCGCCACCACAGGTTGCCAGTTGGTGGCCAGTCGTATTACAGTCATGGAAGCCAGCGAACAAACTGGGTCAGAGATCGCAGATTCTACCCGACCTAAAAATCTCTATGAATGGAAGCTCATCAAAACGTGGATAAATCAACTCCTCAACTTACAGTTTCTTCGCCATTGTCAATTGACCAATCGGAAAGCCGCCCCCCTTAGTTAATGTTGCTAACTCGGACAAACAGAGTTGCTAACTGTCTTACAATGACAGCTTTAAAGGAACACTCCACTTTTTTTGAAAATAGGCTCATTTTACAAGTCCCATAGAGTTACATAGTTGAGTTTTACCGTTTTTGAATCCATTCAGCCAATCTTTGTATCTGGCGGTAGCACTTTTAGCATAGCTTAGCATACATCATTGATTCTAAACAGTCCATTAGCATCTCGTTCAAAAAATGACCAAAGGCACTTTCAATATTTTTCCTATTTAAAACTTGACTCTTCTACAGTTACATCGTGTGCTAAGACCAACTGAAAATGAAAAGTTGTGATTTTCTACACCTATATGGCTAGGAACTGCTTTCTCATTCCTGCATAATAGTCGCGGATCTTCGCGGCCGTACCATGGCTGCAGCGGCAAAAATATTGAAAGTGTCTTTGGTCATTTTTTGAATAAGATGCTAATGGACTGATCAGAATCAATGATGTATGCTAAGCTATGCTAAAAGTGCTATCGCCAGATACAAAGATCAGCTGAATGGATTCAAAAACGGTAAAACTCAACTATGTATCAGTTTAGAGGAACACACACACACACACACACACACACACACACACACACACACACACACACACACACACACACACACACACACACACACACACACACACACACACACACACACACACACACACACACACACACACACACACACACACACACACACACACACACACACACACACACACACACACACACACACACACACACACACAAACGAACGCCTAAATCCATTCTTCCTAAGAAAGATCTAATGGTTTACAGTAACACAGGAAGATGATCTACAGCAGGTGGGAGGTGAGCTGTATTCATATCACCTGATGGCAGGTGAAGATTACATTTACGGCGGTCACGATGAGAATGTGGATTGTAAACGTGAATTGTTTCTATAGAATCATGCTCTACTGTAGGCTATGTGTTAAAGAATGTGGATGTTCCAGTTAAGCAAGCACTTTCACATACGCAACACTGACAGGCGACTGTTGCTTGCCAAACCACAAGATACTGAAAATAGTAACCACTCACTGAAAAATAGGTCATTATTAGTAACATATACAATTGTCTAAATATATCGTATTTAAAATTTAACTAAATAAATATATTATAGTAAAGGAACCCTTTTGAAAAAAAAAAAAACAGTTACTTAAGATATTCAAGTTGATAAAATACAGTATATTAAATGGTTAGTTCACCCAAAAATGAAAATTCTTTCATTAATTACTTCCCCTCATGTCGTTCGACACCCGTCAGACCTCCGTTCATCTTCGGGACACAAATGAAGATATTTTAGTTGAAATCTGATGGCTCAGAAAGGCCTCATTGGCACAATGGCACGGTTCACTCTCAAGACCCTTAAAAGCTACTAAAGACGTTGTTACAAAGTCCATCTCACTACAGTGGTTCTACAATAACTTTATGAATCGGCGAGAATAGTTTTTGAGCGCAAAAAAACCCTAAATAACGACTTATATAGTGATGACTATTTCAAAACACGGCATCATGAAGCTTCGAAGCGTTATGAATCATTGAGTCGATTCATGATTCGGATCGCGTGTCAAACCGCCAAACTGCTGAAATTTGGCGATTCAAACTGCTGAATCGACTCACTGATTCATAACGCTTCGAAGCTTCATGAGGCCGTGTTTTGAAATAGTCATCACTATGTAAGTCGTTATTTAGGGTTTTTTTGCGCACAAAAACTATTGTCGCCGATTCATAAAGTTATTGTAGAACCACTGTAGTGAGATGGACTTTGTAACGACGTCTTTAGTTGCTTTTAAGGGTCTTGAGAGTGAACCGTGCCATTGAGCCAATGGAGGCCTTTCAGAGCCATCAGATTTACACTAAAATATCTTCATTTGTGTTCTGAAGATGAACGGAGGTCTGACGGGTGTCCAACGACATGAGGGTGAGGAATTAATGACAGATTTTCATTTTTGGGTGAACTAACCCTTTAAGGATGTTCACACCAACAATGATAAATGAAAGGGCTGGAAAAGGCTCTCAGCCAATCAGATTCGAGAACCAGAAAGACCTGGGGCACGTTTAAGTTCAAACCAGTGTGCAACGTTTTGCTACGGTTTCCGGGTTGAACGACATGTTTCCTGGAAACAGTGTGCACTGGGGTTTGAGAAAGGTTTTCTCTTGTTTGGTGGGAGTGTAAAAAATGTCAGCCCAATCAGCAGCAACATGTATATAAACCACGCTGTATTAAAGAGACAGCTCGCACAATGGGCCCATAAAAATACTATACATATTTATATATTTTGCTATTGTATTGTGGTGACACTTTCATAAACTTTTCTATACTCCTCTGGTTATATAATGGTAAATATTACAATATCATAGCACAACAGTGATCAGCAATAATGATAAGCCTAAAAATAATAAGGTCATAAGTGGATTATCCTTCATCTGAAATCTTTGTCTTTTCTTCCTGAAGGCAAATGTTGGATCACAATAATTAGGGACCACAAATCTCTTGATCTCTTCTCTTTTATTCTGGACAGCAAACCTAGAAATCTAGACGCACCCTAGCAGCAGCAAATCTAATTTGCAGTCAGGGTAGTCTAGCAACTCTCCATTGGCTTGCGAGCTGGAAAAACCAAACTCTGGTCAGGCCAATCACATCGTGTATAGAGTCGGTGGGCGGGCTTAACAGAGTTGCGAGTGGTTCTGCGTGCTACTTGTAAACAAAGAAGCTGGCGAACAGCTGTCTTTCGAGTTTTGCCGATCGGATACGGCGAAAGTTTAATCCATCAACTAGTTCTGCTTCACCTTCTTCAATGCTCTGGTTGGTTGTAGCGCTATCCTATTGCGTGCAGAGGGAATCTGAAAGACAACCGTTTATCCCGCCCCTCGGATTGAGCCCTGCCAATGGTGAGCTCCCAGACCCAACATCATGATGTGGGTCTGGCTTGTCAGTCTAGACGTCAAGGGCAGTGGCTGTAACATCGAGTGTGTTTTGCAGTATTAAACACGTATTTATACCGATTTCATCAGGCTCTGAAAATTCTTCAAAAATAACACAAAGAATTGCCTTCTCAGCTGCCATAGCTGCAACTCCTGCATCATCAGAACAGGGTGTTCAACGCACCACTGTTTCCGTTTAAAAAACGCTTTGCAATGTTTTGTCGGGGATGAATGCAGCCCTGTTGTATAAATATAGCGTCCACACCAGCAGCACCTGCGTGTCTGTCACTTTAAATGCTCAAGCTTGTTACAGCAGGATTGATTTTGATTGGCTCTCAATGTTTTTTATCGTTCCTCAGCTGGATAAAATTGTTGTGAAAGTGATTCCAACATTATTGTTTCTCTGTGTTATTGTTATTGATGTGCTGTGAACTCTGCTTTTCTTTAATATTGAGAATGATTTTTTTAAACTATGTCTTTATCGTTATTGTCCTTGGTGTGAAGGCTAATGGGCCTTTATCAAGCTGATGAACGATACAAACCTTGACAGCCAATCAGAATGCATCCTGGTGTAACGAGCTCGCGCATTTAAAGTGACAGACAAGCATGTGCTTATAAAGAACGATATCGTCTTGTGCTTGTGTGGACGCTATTTATCTTTATAGTTATCTTTCTTGGTGTGAACATGTCTTTAAACATCAACTTACATGCAACTAATAAAAAAACCCAATGAAAAATATTATATATTTATATATTCCGTAAAATTGTTGCAATGAATGCTTTTACAATTCACACAATATTTTCATGACTTGTAACTTTTTATCTTTTGTATATTTTCTGAAGAAAATGTGAGCTGTGGCACTGTGGTTGCTACTAAGCAGTTGTTGGTGTGTTATGGATGGTTGCTAATATGTTCTGGGTGGTTGATAGGGTGTTGCTAGGTCATTCTGGGTGGTTGCTAGGGTGTTCTGGTTGGTTGTTGCTAGCCACAATACGGATCTCAGATTTATCAAACTTAAAAATAAATTTGCACTAAATGCAACTAATAAAAATAATTATGTGAACACTATTAAGTGAAGACATTAAAATACAATTTGCTAAAGAAAAATGTCACGTTACTCGTCATGACTGAAAAGAGTAGCTAGTTAGCATCACATATATATTTTTAGTCAGAATTTGATAACATTTGATAACAAAATCTGGTTCGAAAAAAAGAGAAACAAACTTTATTGATTCATGGTAGTCTTTGGTAACACTGTTGGAAAAGTTATGCAAGTCACAAGTAACAGATTACATGTAAAGATCTGCAATTGTAAAAGTATGTTACACATCTAAAACTCCCAAAAACAGTAATGTTAACAGATCACATTTTATAATATTTGATTTTTATATGTACAATTAAATTGCAAACAACACATAAAAAGCAAGTCACTGAAAGGCACTACCAAGAGAAAAAGGTGAGCAAAAAAATAATAAATGTTTCGAATGAAAAACGATCACAGGCACTGACTGCATCACTAGAAATGCACTAGTACGTTCAAGGATTTGGGGATCGGCAGTTATTGGCGTGTGTATCAAAAGTTAGCACTTTACCTGTAATCTGTAATCATGTTTAAACACATTCAAATGGAAAAGGCTTAATATCTGCTGCTATCTATCACATGTTTACGTGCTGTGGATATGAAAGGTAACACCTGACCTAGGATCAGCACAAGCTTTTGTACCTTTACTCTAGATCTCGGGTTTCTCCGCCACTTCTTCTCTGTATGAAGGTATCTGGTGACCGGAGCCGATTCTGAATCAGTCCTACAAGGAAACTTAAACATCCGAAGAGTGAACCTTCTTTCCGAGCTCACCTATTCACAGTATCTCCTACTTGTCAGAACGCAATCTAGCATTCAATGTGGGCTCTCGCAAACACTTCAAACATTAACAAAAGTATCAAAAGGTGGAAAACCTTTTAATAATAAAATAATAATGTAAATCATGTTTCCCTTGCAATCAGCTTCTATTGCATCAGAGACCACTGTGAGATGCAGTGAGTCTATACTATAGGCTTCATTGAAGTAATACAGTACTTTATAGTTAAGCAGCTAATTGCAACATTACCCAAAGTGCATTTTCGAGTCTCTAAATGCATGTCTTAAGTGACACCAGAATCACATTTTAGTACAAACACATGAGAACGTTTGGAAGACTACACGTGTAACCTGCTGAATGATGCTATCCAGGGGTAATACTTAGTGTCAGACAGAGTGGCTACATTTAAATCAACACCATCTGCTTTGCCAGCTAAAGTGGCGGATAGAAAAACATCAAGAGTACAAAAATGCCCTATGGCAATGGTTCATCATATATACACTAGGTTTTATGTACAGCACAACACTAAACGTACTGGTACAAAGTACTAACGCTGCCTTCAAATCATGTAAGAATGATCATATTTACAACATGCGCACCACAACAATGCCGTAATCATCAGTCGGGAAACTTTTGTTTAAACCCCGACTGTCTGAATTAGGGGCATGCGAATTAAAAAAATCTTGGAATTGAATCTGAACTTAGGATTGTATATATAATTATATATATATATATATATATATATATATATATATATATATATATATATATATATATATATATATATACAACTTATAAATATTTTATAATACCCTTATAAAATGTGTGTATGTATAGATGCATGTATAAATGTATGTATGCATGTATAGATGTATGCATGCATGTATAGATGCATGTATGTATGTATAGATGCATATATAGATGTATGCATGCATGTATGTATAGATGTATAGATGCATGTATAGATGTATGCATGCATGCATGTGTAGATGTATAGATGCATGTATGTATGTATGTATAGATGCATATATAGATGTATGCATGCATGTATGTACAGATGTATAGATGCATGTATAGATGTATGCATGTATAGTTGCATGTATGTATAGATGCATGTATAGATGTATGCATGCATGTATAGATGCATGTATGTATGTATAGATGCATATATAGATTTATGCATGCATGTATGTATAGATGCATGTATAGATGCATGCATGTATGTATAGTGTATGTATGCATGTATGTATGTATAGATGCATGTATAGATGCATGTATAGATGTGTGTAAGCATGTATGTATGCATGTCTGTATGCATGTCTGTATGCATGTATGTATGTATGCATGCATGTATGTACAGATGTATAGATGCATGTATAGATGTATGCATGTATAGATGCATGTATAGATGTATGCATGCATGTATGTACAGATGTATGTATGTATAGATGCATGTATAGATGCATGTATGTACAGATGTATGTATGTATAGATGCATGTATAGATGTATGTATGCATGTATAGATGCATGTATAGATGTATAGATGCATGTATAGATGTATAGATGCATGTATAGATGTATGTATGCATGTATGTATGTATGTATGTATGTATGTATGTATAGATAGATGCATGTATAGATGTATGCATGTATGTATGTATGTATGTATGTATGTATGTATGTATGTATGTATGTATGTATGTATAGATGCATAGACACATGTATAGATGTATGTATGCATGTACGTATGTATGCATGCATGTATGTATGTACGTACGTACGTACGTATGTGTATATATATGTATAGATGTATGTATGCATGTACGTATGTATGTATGTATGTATAGATGTATGAATGCATAGATTCATGTATGAATGTATAGATGTATATACACATTTTATAAGGGTGGGAAATATTATATGACTAACATACATAAGTTAATATACATTTTATATGTAAACATGCAAATAATTTACCCTTCACCCTTTACCACTACAGCTTCTTGTCTTCAAGAAAGATATGCAATTCCCAATTGCATAAGGTTTTTTCTGACCAAAATCACTTCATGTCGATTTCCAGGAGCTTCCCAGAAGAACTTGAAAGCAGCATTAGTACACCAAGTACTTATTTTTTTAATTAAAAATACAAATCCACTCAAAACACACACATCTCGCCTCTCCCTCCAGGTTGATTTTTTTTAGTCTTGTGTACAAAAAGAGCCACAATCTCACTCCAAGAAAGACAGACCCAACAGACCCAGCATCACTGAGGCATGTTGTTCTTGAGCTCAAAGCGACTGTACACCTGCTTGGATTTGTTCAACTTGTTGTAATGGTTGACAAGGTCCAATTTGCTGTGACCTAACGTCATGCGTTTCTCGTCCCGCCGATGCATCCCTTTCTCTGGGCCAATTGGCAGGGGTCCTGGTGGAGGAAGACCTTGTTTACTCTCTGGTTCGTTCTGAGAAAGATCTGGCCCGCCGAACGGAGAGGAATGAGAAGGCTTCTTATGGAGGCTGTGAGAGTCCTTGTCCTTTGCGGAGAACAAATCTGTGAACTTACTGAGGAAAGGGGCGGGGAGTGGGAGTCGATGTTTCGGGGAGATCCTGTTGTCCGGTGGAGATTGGTGAGGTGGTGATGGAGGTTTTGGAGCACTGTAGAGACCTAAAGACTGGATTTTGGATGTCTGTCCTGCAATGTTTGTGCGTAGGTATTCTGCCGTTCCGGCTTTGGACCACTCCGCCCCAGCCGACGGACCCAAGGGAGGACTTTGGTGGGTGTCATTGAGAGAACTTCTTCTCATGTGGGTTCCTGGTTGAAGCACTGAACTCGTGACTCCTTTCCTGTCAGGAGTCTTTTGCAAGCTGTCCGGGTTCTTCTTGTCATGCGTGACTTTGTAAACATGTGTCATGCCTGGAGGAGCAGCTTTGATGCTGGAAACGCTGCCACTGGATTGGCTACTGGAGTTCTCGGAGTACACTCGCTCCTTGCTCCCGTACTCTGCAAGGAAGTCCAATCCAAAGTTTGGTGCCGGCGTGTTGTAAGAGTAACCGGGCAGCTCGTCTTCATCTGGATTGTGGAAACGGTCTATGATTTGGGAGTCCGCATACATGCAGCGAAATTCGCGATCAAAGCAGTCCGTGACTTGTCCGGAGAAGTGCATTAGCATGTTGCTATGGACCTGAGCGGAAAGCCATGTGAAACTAGAGGGGAAAAGAGCATAAGCTGAAGCTGTTCTTGGAACAAATGCACATTTTATAGAACATTAGACTATAAAACAAACGTCCCATCAACATAAAGGGACCATTCATGAAACATGAGCAGAACGAATTTCCGTAAAATTGTTGCAATGAATGCTTTTACAATTCACACAATATTTTCATGACTTGTAACTTTTTATCTTTTGTCAAATCAGCTTAAATAATAGAGGGTATGCATGTGTTGCTGCAATGAGTGGCAAAAAGACTGAGTGGCAGCATTGGTTTTCAGTGTGAATGCCACGAAAAAAACACACAAAACACGTCTAAAACGGGAAAGAGCTTTGAGATTGACTGTACAAACAGATTTGACAAGAAATCTGAGGTATATTTTTACAGACTGCCGAAAGCTACAGAAGAGAGAAGCAAATGGATCGCTGCAATTCACATAAACAACTGAACTAAATTCACACTTACATCAAATTAAATAGAGTAAAGATTATGCGTATTTGGCGTGTTGTCCGAGCGCATAAATCCAGAGTATCCCCCTGTGATAGAGATAGTCTAGAACTAGACTGCATTGTATTATGGATTGTGTTGACGTCTAATAAGTGTTTATTAATTCAAAGTGAGGAGATGGGGTGGTGGAGGTAAATCTGCTTTGCTTGATTAAATGGATTTACTTAATGTGCTCCACTCGTGTTTAATTAGGTTTAATTATCTGAACGTGCTCCTCCCAAAATTTGTTAATAAAACATCATGAAGAGAAACATGGATTCAGAGTTATCATTTTTTTCTCAATATGTTGAATTTTTGGGCAAAATCATACCCTATATATTGTTTTGTTATATATTGTATGGACAACTCATCAGTTTAATATTTACCATCTTAAATTCTGCCTAATTTGATGTTTTTAAATAAATACTGACAAAAACTATACAAGATTTAGGGCTGGACGATGCAAAGTGACTTACATTGCATTCAAGGTTCACATTTGACATTTTTGTCAGTTCATGCTTTCCCTGGGAATCGAACCCATGACCTTGGCACAGCGCCATGCTCTATTGTTTGAGCTACAGGAAAGCTTATAAAATAAAATAAAATTATATACAGGATATAAAACAGCATATACGATATGATGATGATATATAACATTGATATAAGTGATCACCCGGATTTAGACCTACCTATAATGTATTTATATAAAGCGCTCACATGCAAATTTGCTTTCCCCGGCGTTGAAATCAGGCACATATAAATGTCAGGAAACACAATTCCTGGATCCATGGATCACTGGATCTTTGGTAAGTTGTAAGGAACACTTACATCAAGTCCAGCCTTTAATTTAAACATAAAATAATTTGTTTTACTCGCGTTTTCGCAGTTTCCCCTATTAAATCCAGTCAAACAGCAGCTCTTCTGCCATTCAGTCCGGTGGCTTCAATGTATACCCTCTATTAATGTGGTTCAGATAACATCATATTTTGAGTTTCTATTTATTAAAACCATCTCCATTGAATTAACTCATTTTTTTAATTTCAATGAACTCTTAAGGCAACCTACTTTTTTAAGTTAAACCAACAATATTTTTTTTACAGTGCTCAGAAACTTGTTCTGCTTGGGTTTCATAAACAAGGTCCAAATATTCTATCCAGCCAGGGTGAAAAGGTTCAAACTCAATCCTCAATTATAGTTTTATGGATGACTCTGGTGACTTATGCAAACAAGTGTTTAACAGCGTTCAAGCTAACCATCTGTTTATGGCATTACTCAAATGCCTCGCATGACACTGACATAAAAGAGCATGTGATAAGCATTACATTAGATCATCGCAGTCTTTTCCGGTTTGTAGGTTAAAAGAGCACAAAAGACAGAACATGCATCAATATCTGTTAATTATTTGTGACCCTGGACCACAAAACCATTCATAAGGGTTAATTCTTTGAAATTGAGATTTATACATCATCTGAAAGCTGAATAAATAAGCTTTAAATTGATGTGTAGACAATATTTATCAGCAAAAAACATCTAAATATTGAGAAAATCACCTTTAAAGTTGTCCAAATTAAGTCCTTAGCAATGCATATCACTACTAATAATACATTTTTGATATATTTACGGTAGGACATTTACAAAATATCTTTATGGAACATGATCTTTACTTAATATCCTAATGATTTTTGCCATTAAAGAAAAATTGATAATTTTGCCACAAATATACCCATGAGGCTTATGACTGGTTTTGTGCTCCAGGGTCACATTTCTCCTGTTACAAAAGTTCGAAAACTTTGTCAGTTTCACAAACTTATGTTTGCAAGTAATTTCCCTTTGAACTGTATGCACTTCTATTCAAACAAAACACCCTGTTGGCTATTATATGGGCAAAGCCTTTAACACATGAGTGTGTGTGTGTATGGCCTCACCCACTATCCACACTACTAACACACTACTAGTTACATACGGGGCGCTATCAGTCACACTAATCCTGACATAGGACCACTCCTACATAAACTAATAATTCATAATCATCATAACTGAGGAGCAGATTAGTCATTCAGACATAATCCATGCACAACTGAGATCGCTTGTTGGGTCTCAGCCCCCAAGTCATTTTTAAAAACAACATATTGCCTTTGTAATTCCTCAGTTTCACTAAAAAATCCAGCAAATTATCCACTGAGGCTTGGAAGCTGATGGCTACAACAGGGCTAATGCCAACGCGAGCCACACGGTGCATGAGAAATGCAGAATCATCATGTTTTTATTGCTAAGCTGCTCAAGCGCATGAGGTTTATCTCCCTTCCAAATCCTGCCATGCGCTAAAATGCTTTACATATTACAGAGTGATAGGACTCAAATGAGATAAGCCTGGACTGATGGCTATTTCAACGTGAATAATTCAATGCAACTGAATTCCTCCTGTGAAAAATGGCGAGTTGCTTGTTGCATAGTTGGTTTTGAAAGCTCTGGCTGTGACATGTTGTATAAGTGGACATTCACATGCGCAGAACTATCCATTTATAAAGATGTATTATTGTATCAAATTAGTGGTACAGCCAGTCCATTTTTACCATTAGTCACCATTCAACAAAATGATTCTTAAAGCGGCATCATTTCATTACTAAGACTTACTAAGTAAATATCATCACTGTAGCTATTATGATATTTGCTGAAAATGACGCTTATATCATGTGTTTTTTATAACTATATTACACAATGCTTGAATGAACACACATGACGTGATTAACATACCTATAGGATCCAGCTATGACTTCCTCACAGTCAATGATCATGAATTTCTCCTTAACCTGACCGGTGAATTTCTTCCCGCTTTTGGTGCAGTACGTGTCTCCACATACACTTCTTATCCGCATATGCTGAAGAAAAAAAACAGAATTACATAAATGTTAAAGAATCAGTCGATTAAAAACACTCAGAATTTGAGTTCTGGTTCACCAACACTACCGCTCAAAAGTTTGGGATCGGCACGTTTTTTAAAAATGTTTTTAAAAGAAGTTTCCAATGGTCACCAAGGCTGCATTTATATTGTGAAATATTATTGCCATTTAAAATAACCATTTTATATTGTAATATATTGTAAAATGTAATTTATTCCGGTGATCAAAGCTGAATTTTCAGCACCATTACTCCAGTCTTTTACTCCATTTATGATTATTATCAATGTTGAAAACAGTTGTGTACATTTGTTTCAGGATTCTGTGATGAATATAAAGTTCAAAAGAACAGCATTTATCTGAAATAGAAAGCTTTTGTAACATTATACACTAACGTTCAAAAGTTTGGGGTCAGTACGATTAGTATATTACAAAAGATTTCTATTTCAGTTCTTTTGAGCTTTATTTATCAAAGAATCCTGAAAAAAATGCAACATTGATAATCATAAATTAGGGAACGCACGATATATCGGCCACCATATCGGTATCGGCCGATATATGTTAATTTTTAAAGTCATCGTTATCGGCCCGATATGAAAGTTTGACCAATATATTAAAGCCGATAAATCATGTATTATTTTCTTCAGCTGAGACCCTTCAGATGCGCATTGTTCACCGTGATGGGTTTGAATTGCTTGAAATATGACTGCAATCACTTCAAAAAAGGAAAATACAGTTAAGAGCAACATGTGCAGCGCAAGTCTGTCATATCGGCTACATTAAATTATAATAAAAACACTATAATTGTGTGCTTGGGACATGGGTTTTAATGGTGAGAATTTTGTTTTTGTAATCAGGCTCTCAAAAATGATATACAAATGTGTATTTAGATTTATCGGCCAAAATCGGTTATCAGCTTTATAATATATAAAGAATAATCGGTTATCGATATTGGCCAAAATTTTCATATTGATGCATCCGTATCATAAATGTTTATATATATATATATATATATATATATATATATATATATATATATATATATATATATATAATATACCTATATATAAATGAACATGAGTTCCACATTTTCCACATGTGATGTAAGTTGTAAATGGAATACATACAATATACATGTGTGTACACACACACACACACACACACACACACACACACACACACACACACACACACACACACACACACACACACACACACACACACACACACACACACACACACACACACACACACACACACACACACACACACACACACACACACACACACACACACACACACACACACACACACACACACACACACACACACACACACACACACACACACACACACACACACACACACACACACACACACACACACACACACACACACTTCATTGCAACATGTGGTACAAGTAACAACAGTGCTGTATTTGTGACATGTGGTAACATGTGATCCACATGTAAAAGCCATTACAACATGTGGAAACATTTCCCACATGTCCTTCACATGTTGGTAACATGTTTGTACCATGTGCCAAATTTTGTTGCAACATGTGGTGACATGTTTCCCACATGTGATCACACGTGAAATTCATGTGTTTTTTCTGTAAGGGTAATGATGCTGAAAATTAAGCTTTGCATCACTGAAATAAATGACATTTTAAAACAGTTATTTTAAATTGTAATAATATTTCACAATATTACTGTTTTTACTGCATTTTTTTATCAAATAAATGCAGCCTTGGTGAACATAAGAGACTTATTTTACAATCTTACCAAACCCAAACTTTTGAATAATAATAATAATAACAACAACGGAATAAAGTTGAACAAAAGATGTTTTGTTCTGACAAAAATGCTTTTGAAACATAAAATGTTTGCTATTTTGCTTTTAATCAGAATGACCTTATGGACTTATTTAAGGCATCATACGTAAGACTTATGTTATCCTGTTGACTGACATGTATTCATAACCAAATCTGAGAACACCCATCTCATTGAAAACTTTCTGAAGACTTATTATATACAGGGATAAGAACGGCAAAAGAATGCCTTTTCTACGAGCGCGTCAATGTTTGACTTACACTCAAGTGTGAATTCTGGATGTCTAGTTCTGAGCACATGCTCAAGAAATGCGAGAGATTCTTCTCGTCCAGTAGAACATATACAGGAACCTTGCGCTTGTTGGAGGCCTCCATTAAATCACAGAACAGGTCCACGTCTGTAAAAATATCCATGACTACTGCGATGACCTGTGTTGCAAAGAAAAGTTGTTAGGGCATGCATTACAATAAACCACAATCTTTAAAGGCACAATATGTAATTTTCACCACTAGAGGTCACTTATTCAAAACACCTTGATTTAGTGGAATCATCTACAGTCGGTGGAAAAGAATCTGACAGGAATCATATTCACACTTGTTCACACTGCAGTGAGCGAGATCATATTAGGCGGTAAAACATGGTACTCTGTGCGGTAAATCAACAACACCAGATTTAAACAATAAGACTAAGGGCCTTTGCACACTGAGTCCGAAATTTTCGATGCGTTTTTTTGTATTAGTGATCCGAAAAATTTGTCACGCACAGAGACCTTGCACACTGAGTCCGATGCGTATTAATGAATGCGTTACGAAAAAAACGCAAAACAATACAAAATGCCGTCTTCAAGTAGCGAGGATGATTTTTTTTGTCCTCTCTCTTCTTAAAAAGAGAAAAAGAAAGAGGAAATAATGGGTCCATCATCCACTCCTGCAATCGCGTAGAGAGAAAGAAGAGTTCCACCTCTTTATCAAGCAGCTGCGGGATTATCCAGACCAAAATTTACTTAAGAATGTCAGTGACTCAGTTTGATGCTTTGCTAGCGATACTGGAGCCACATATTAAAAAGAAGACCACCAATTTCCGTGAATCAATTGATCCTAGGGATCCGCGCGCGCGCACACACACACACACACACACACACACACACACACACACACACACACACACACACACACACACACACACACACACACACACACACACACACACACACACACACACACACACACACACACACACACACACACACACACACACACACACACACACACACACACACACACACACACGGTGTACAGGGACTTGGTGTGCTATAATTATAGCTGTGATATAATAATATTAGTAGTATTTTTGATACAATAATATTTGTAGGCTATATATAATTGTAGGCATCTGAGCACTGGCGATTCATTCAAAACCATTGCCAGCAGTTTTGGTTGGGCATCAGCACTGTAGATGCGAAAAACGCAGAAAATCGAACCTGTTCCAAAATATTTTTTGACGGACGAAAGTTTCGGAGACAACGTGCAAACGTGACTGACATAACATGTGGTCGAATAAATTTTTTGACGTGCGAAAATGTCCATCAATGATCCAAACAGTTGCTCACCTGTCTAATAAAACACATCATATGTTAAAGCGTCTTTGGTGTTTCCATGCTTTCTACAAAATAAAACCAGAAATCGAGGATAACGAGGGTGTGATGTCACTGATAGGCGACAAACGGTCCGTGTCCTGGTTAATATCGCTTATTTCTCTGGATTTAAACATTCTTGGAAACATTTGGGATAATGGAAGTACACAAGTATATATAACACTGTTTTAGTGGTTTTTGGATATTTTAATTCAAAAATCTTACATAAGCCGCATTTCCACCGCGGGAACTTTCCCCAGGAACTAGGAACTTTGGGCTGGTACTCTGTGAGTTTCGACCGCAGGGTCTAAATGAAGATCTGGGTAAATATTTCCTCCTCCAAACGGCCCTGCTCGCGAGGTAGTACTTTATCAAAGTTCAGGAACTTTCGGGGGTGGGACTTGGGCGCTGAACATGCTGATTGGTTGAGGTCACGCAGTATTTTGATTGGTCGACTCGACACTGCATTTTATTTCAACCACTATTTTTAAAAGTCTGTTGGCGGTGGGTGCAGTAAGAGTTGATTGCTATTCGAATCAACAATGGAGTTTAAAAAAATACGACCGATGGGCCGATGACGAGGTTCAGGCTTTATTAAACTTATTTGCAAAGGACGAAATCCAGTGGGAACTTTAAAGTCGACGCACGCAGTCCTACGTCACCGGACTAATCTTTACGGTATATTAGACTGCGAAGGAAACACAGACAGCAACAGAGTTCCTGGGACAAATTGTTCCGGGTAGTTTGGGTGGAAACGAGGCTATATTGTGCCTTTAAATGTATAATGATTACTTGAGGTGTTTTCAGTGATAACATAATTTCACAGTAATGATCAAGCAATTTAGCAGTCAAGTTCCTTGTATTGCGTAATGTAACAACTTTGATGCAATTACAAATTGTCCAGTAGTGATCTCACCAAAATTCGCATACAATGACATTCAAAACATTTACATCACACTTATATAATGATGTTGCCACATTAAAAGAAACATCAAACTACGTTTTTCTCAGAATAAACTTTTATTAGGCATTTTAGCAACGAGTTTTAAGGTGATTTTTAGTGGATTTATGAAGTGTATATCCTTTTTGTGAATGATTTTGTTTGTGAATGTCTGCTTGGGCTCTCAAGCAAATACACAAATACACTGTAAACATCACTTTCATGATTAATCATCACAACGTTTTATCTTTTGTCAAATCAACTTAGATAATACATTTGATTCAGATAACATTTTTTTTTTAGTTTCTATTTATTAAACCAATCTCCTTCGTTGTATTAACTCAAATTTCGGACTCAAAATTGAGGCAACTGTAGCGCTTCGACCCAGATAACTCTCGTTAAATCGTGACACAACCAGGTAACTTACTTTAAGATAAACCAACTATATATATAACTATACTATACAACTATATTTGATCAAATGTACTGTAACAATAGGCTATCAAAATGAAAACTTCTTGTAAAAGAAAACGTATCTTGTTTACGTTTGACGTCACACAACGAAATGCAAGTTTCATGGAAAACATATTTGTAAACCACAAGCAAGGAAACGGCATTATACAAATGTTTTGTACATTGTTCTAGTGTATAAGTGATTTTAGGTTGTTCTTACCTTCTTGGCTTTACTAATAAGTGATCGAATGATATCTTTGACATTTTGCGACTTGTCCCTCTGGAAGTATATATTCGCTACTGTGGGTCCACATCGGTTGGCGCCATCTGGCCAGCCCAGCTCCAACATTGGAGGCTCCTCGTCGGACATCATGGGGAAATAAGTCCCTGAAGTGAGCTCGGACATCGTGTCGCCTTCCTCCATGTCCACTCCATTAGTCCCGCTGTCCGCGCCACTACTTTTGGCCACATTTTCCGTGATATAGCGTATCTCCAGCGAGGACAGAAAGTTTAGTTCTTTTTCCTCGTGCAAGACTTTTTTGTACTCCTTCTCGCCCAGTTCCAAAAGCGCGTCGGTGGCGAGTCGCGCGGTCTCATTGTGGCTGAGCTCGAGCGTCGATCCGTGTCTCCAGGGGTTCTTCACCTCCTCTAGTCGGCTGGCGAGCTTCCCTTTACGCGCAGGGTTCGCGGTCGGACGCAAAGCCTCTGAACTGATCATTTCCACGACTTTATGTTTCTTCAAATAATCTAGGTGTCACAAAAGTCTCGGTTATTAAAGCTGGTGTATTCCGAAGCTGACCTTGTTTTGTGTCATGGCAGTTGGAGTGCGTTATTCCCAGAGGCCTCTCCGCGTATTGTTGTGAGCTGCTGGGAAACTCAACGCTGCGCTCCACCTGCGCGCTCACCTGCGGCTTCACCGTCCAGCGGCTCCGCCTCCTCTGACGCCATATGGAAAGAACACTATGGCAGGCTCTGTTAACATATAGCGCAAACGGGGCTGAAGGTAGCCTGGCGTGGCCATACTCAATTCTAGTCAGAATTTGAGTCTGGTACCGCTCCATTGAGCTTTGATTATGGGGCGTGTTTCAACCGAGCCAGGAAAGACCTCAATTGGATAGACCCACAACCAATCAGAGCAACGGAGCGACGCGTAACGTTAGTTGTCAAATGTCAACAGAACTCAACTGCACTGTTACCAAGTCCGTGTTTTTCTCCATGTCCGCGGGTTGAAGCGACCCCAATTATGTGATTATATAAACCCAGGAATGCGAATTTTAGCAGGCAACCTAGCCAAAATAACATATTTTGCCAACCAAACGTTTTGAGTAGCAATTGTGCGCGACATTGCAAAAACACTTGGAAACCCTGTCTGCACGCACGCATGATTAAGTAACGTTACAAGAAAAACATGAGTGTAAACGATCTTTGGCAGTAATAAAATAATTTAAGGATACACAGAGTACTTACCAACACGATCATCGTTTCTGAGAGAAATAGTGAAGGTGAACGCATATACGAACAAGTTCTCCGTTTAGGATAAGAGCAAATTCAACCCAAGAGCCTTCGATGACGTGGATGATTACGTTACTGTTGATCATCTGTCCATCATCGTCTAAAGCCCGCCCTGACAATTTCATTGGTCCGAACAGTTTCTGTTCGGGCATAATTCCTTCTCTATGGAGCGAGTCCAGACCGAATTGCCCGAGCAAAACATTTTGTGGGCGGGGCTAAATTCGGCTGGCATCCAGGCTAGGCTGAAGGCACACCTTAAGAAAAAATTTGCCTTTTAGTGCTCCTAATGTGTATGATTGAAAATAGGGGAGAGCGGAGCACAACCTAACGCTTTTTGACTTTCTCAGTTTGTGTAAATCCACTTGGAGTTCAGAGTATTTATTGTTTCCCACATTAATTGCATACATGTCTAGTACAATTATGTGGTTTTGTTTCATTAATACAGTGTATACTTTTTTCTTGATTTATCCCGAGAGAATGGAAGTGAAATGTGACAACATGCCCCATAGGTGGGGTACATTGTAACGTGTGGTGGGGCACAATGTAACATGACCAAATAACAGCTTAAAATGTTACCTGATATAATCAAAAAATATACAAGACAAACTAAAATATTTCTATATATATTTAAAATAATATATAGAAAATAATGGCATATTTCTAATAGGGGCTCATTGTAACGCAGTGTTACAACGCACCCCACCTGCACAACTGGGATTTAAACTGGCTCGTGTCTTCTGCTGTTAGATCAGCATTAAAGAACCATCCCAACTGTTAAATAACAGATATAAGATTAAAATAATATCGGATTTGTCTTATTTTAAATAAACACAAAAAACAGAGATGAAAACTAAACTTAAGTAAGAAATTTACTTTTGCTATGGTTAAATACATGTTCAGTAATATCTTCCAGAGATTTTTTAATTTTGGCACTATTTTTTCTCTAAATAATGTTGATATGGCAACTAGTAAATACACTAAGTTTCATCATTCTGGCATGTGTGGAAAGGGTTAAAACATGCGTGTTACAACACGTAGGTTGTGCCCCGCGCTCCCCTATATTGAACATTGATGGAGAAATACAATAAATCATAAAAGTGGTTTATTTTGTTTAAAAATCGTATAAATGTATGAGGTGGCGGGGGGGCACAATTTCTTAGCTAAAATAGTATGTTTTTAATAATGTCTAAGTTAATTCTTGCATCTTCTTCTACTTACTTCCTCTTCGTCGTCTTCTTAGGAGGTATAAATGTGTGCTGGGCAAGACCGTTTTGAGCTTGAGCGCCACCAAGTCGTGTTTTCTGTAACTTCCGCAGATCCAGGCACAGCAACAAAAGCGCCAATCTCATTGGTCGGCCAGTTTTTAATGCGGTGCGTCAAACCAAAAAAACTAACCCGGACGTTTAAAAAAAAAGCACATCGGTGTGCACACTCACATTGGCGACCTTTGTTTAGTCACGAGGCTTAAACACAAGGGCGTAGATTTGGTTTGAACATGGGGGGGTTGAACATTGGTATGCTGCCTGTTATTTATTTTTTGTATTTTTATGTGTATTTTTATTGGATAATTTATTTCTTCCTATCTATCTATCTATCTATCTATCTATCTATCTATCTATCTATCTATCTATCTATCTATCTATCTATCTATCTATCTATCTATCTATCTATCTATCTATCTCTATCTATCTATCTATCTATACATGCTATAACTGATTACAAATTCAACATATAGGGCCTACAAAAAGACAACACTTAGACATTTATTTTAAGATTTTTACATTCCACCTTAATGTGTTTAATTTTTGTTTGAAAAGGAAACACATCGGCTCTTGAACAACTGTAAATCATTGATAATTACAGACACTATTGAAAAATTAACCAGCAAAACAGACGGCTTTGGTAACTTGTTATACTGATAGTTATAGCTAAATACATTGCAATGGATTAGCTAGCTAAAATATGTGGTGTGTACTTAGCTATTACACAATATTCTCATACCTCATTCTCAGTACATGGTTTTTATTTGCATCCCTCTCTGACCAGCAGTTAAATATAGTCCGCTGTGCAGCGCTTCTCTTCATTTTTGGCGCTAATGTTACTGTGTGCTCTCCCATTCAAACACTCGCACTGTTTTGGTGAAAGTGCGACTCATTGGTTGGGCGTTACCAATCGGTTCAAAGGAGGGGGAGTATTTTTTGTCTGATTTATGACAAACTCATATTTGATTAGGAACAAAATTATTGTTACAAAATAAACAAATTCTACATATTTTTCATTTGATCTACTGTAATTTTTATGTTGAAATATGGGGGGGGGGGGGGGGTTTGTAACTGATGGATATGAATATTGGGGGGGAATATTGGATGAATATTGGATATGAATACATGCCCCCCATAAACTACGCCCCTGCTTAAACATGAAAAAATAGATTCTAGTTATTTGTAAAGTTTAATGTTTAAATGGCTTGCCACAAGTATCCAAGCGATAAACGATCTATTGTACTCAACTCACACTGTGGGCAGATTAAAATGACTGTAAATTTCATTACTGTAGATGGCATAAATCCACACCGTGTACAGTATAAAGAGTTGTTTAGTTAGAGAGAATAGGTTAACAGCATGTGATGATTGCCTTGGCAAAAAGTCTCAATTTATAGGACACAAAAAGGGCATTTTATTTTCTTCCAAAACATGAAATAGTGACAAACACACCACAGCACTTTACCATTAGCAACCAGGACCGAAACTGAAACCTCAAGAAGTAAAACTAGTAAAAACACAAGTTAAGTTTGAGAAACTTTATATTTGATTTTGATGCGAATTGCATTATTTCAGTACATGCAATAATACTGCGTGTTAAGTAACTGAGTTCTTTAATCTGAACAACAGTAACCGGCATTTAGGCCACATCCTAACATCATGTGATCTCCCTGATGTGGCGGTTCTGCTTTTGTGAGGCATGTCTGCATCATTTGAATGGTAAATACAGAGGATGTCACTTGTACGATTCATTTACATGTGTGACGTGCAGAGATGATCATGATGAAGCACAAACCGACATACTTGAAGGGCAGGTCTTTGCAGGCTCCTGACTAGCTGTCTTAAGCAAATGTGCAACCATTCTCAAAGCAAACTTTATACGTGTTGCATTATACGTCTCAACCGCTTTCCAAATGACACCGTTTGTTGTTTTTTTGTCTCCATTGTCCAACAGCGAGATATTTTTAGGTCTTCCTGTCTTTCTAAGGTAGACACCCTGAGGCTCGGCCGGCCACATGAATCATAACTTTTCCATGACATATAAAGGGGAAACAGACACAAGCCAACATCCAAACAGCATTTCCTTTGTTCAAAAGCACTGAATTTAACTCTCAGATGAAGCTGTTCATAGACAACTTTATAAAATACATCTCAGATGCTTGTAGACACAGAGAAGCTGTGCATATGCCACATAAAACAGACTAATCTGCAGTTGTTTTTAGTCGTCTCTAGCACACTGTGGACACACAATCTTTGTCAGGAGTCACATGGATCTGTGAATAATGCTTTCACTGTAATGTCCGACATACACTGGACTATCTGTCAAAAAAGGGCAAAATTTGAATTTTTGCTCATGAACACAACAAGAGAAGTGTTCATGCAGGAAAATATTACCCTTTTGGGAGTTAAACACAATTAGATCCAAAAGTGAGTTTTCCAAAAATGGTTTCATTATAAATTATATTATCAAAATAACAATGAGTGAAAATTTATATATTAATTAGAGAATGTTTTAGCATTTTATTTTTTGAAAGACGTACATTTTATTCAGCAAGGATGCTTTATATTATTTTGTTTTATACAGTAAAGACATTTAGCGTAACATCTGGTGTCGTATTAGCCTGGCTCCGCCCTCCTACGTACTTCCGCTCAATTTTCATTTTCCTTCAGTACTCCGTCTGGGATTGCTGTATATTCTTAGGTTTTCTCCGAACAAATTTTAACCGGTCCAATCAGCGAACAGAGGGAGTGGCTGAGAGCGATGACGTTGATGTCATGCGCTACTTTGAGTTGTAGTTCAGTAATGGAGGCGCACTCTCAAAAATAAGAGTACAAAATTGTACCTTTTAAGGTACAAGTGGCCGTCATTGGGGTGGTACCCTTAAGGGTACATTTTTGTACCTCTAAATCAGGGGCAAGTTCGGTCCTAGAGATCTGGGCCCGTATCCCTAAAGATTCTGAGAATCCTCTCAGAGAGCTCCTAACTTAACCTAAAAATTCCTTGCCAGGAGTTTTAGCTTAGAAGTGATTCCAGAACATTTTCAGTGAACTCTGAGCAAGGAATGGATGGAAAATTCTATCTTAGTGAGGAGGTGTGGTTGACCCCGTTGCTAGGTATGACTCATCATTTCAAAAGCCGTGATTGGTTGATCCTACAAGTTTGATGAAAATGAACTTTTGGTGATAATGAGCAAAGGATGTACCCTCAAATCAATAAACATAATTATACACTCTAATCTTATGCAGACTGTAATTGTAAATAATATTTCACTTTCAAGAAAATATCTGGAAAATGAATAGTAAGCTGTAGGGGTTATAGCCTAACATTAGAATATGTGAAAACTTAAGCTCATTACACCCTGTTCAAATAATGATTTGTGTCTTATTTGCTCATATTAATATCCTAGCTGGCATATTTTGTACTTTCACTCCCATATGGACCCCATTGAAAACAAGATGGCCTATCTCAAGGGGCTGTTCTTAATGAAGTAGAAATTACAACATTACATCTCAGTGTGGTCTTAACGAGGGTAACACGGCTCAGCTTTTATCAATGTCTGTGATTGCTGGCTGGTCTATTTATGAAGGCTTGTTAACAAACATCCTACAAACACAGAAAATGGAGAAAAAAAGGAATCGCAAGCCGAACTGGACTGAAGAGCAAGGTTTGTTGCTGGCCCAGTTGGTGAACGAACATAAAGGTATGTTAAGAGGAAAATTTGGCCCAACTGTCACTAGCCAAGGCAAGAGGCACGCCTGGGACACAATATCCCAAACAATCAATGCCTCTTTTCCACTGGTGGTGCGGACAGGCGACGATTGTGAGAAAAGGTGGTATGTGCTGCAGTCCAAGGCAAAAGATGAGATTGCAGCACACAAGCGGGAATCCTCACTCACAGGTGAGCAAAATACTATAGCCTACCACATAATCTGGCAACTTGCTCCTGCTGGCAAAGTTAATTTACATGCCTAAGTACTGTGTTCATTGACTGTTTCTTTCTAGGGGGTGGACCACCTGCAAAGCGGCTATCCCAGGTGGCCGACACTGTCTTTCAAGTCCTGGGACACTCTGAGGTCAGTGTCACCGGGCTGCCAACAGGCATTGACACGTCAATGATGCAGGCCCTTGAAATGCAGCAAAGGTAGGACACAGGGTTATTCATATCAACAGTGTTTATTCATTGCAGAAGCCATTTCATGTGTTATCCATGCTCATTGTATTAAATTAATTTAATCAAAACAATAATTAAACTAGGCCTATGTATTTCTGTAGCATGGAGCCATCACAAGGACCGGGCCCATCAAGTTTAACGACGAGATTGCCGCCTGAACCATCTGCAGCTGCTACTCAGGATAGCCTGGCGGATCAAACACCATTCCCATCCAAAGCACCTACTCCGTCAGCATCCCTGCTGGAGAGAAGATTGCAACTCACAATTGATGTGTTTGAACAAAAAAAAGTCCTTTTCCTTCAGGAGGAGTACTACCGCCTTAAAATTGAACACCTAAAAAATAAACCATTTACAGATTGTGTTCTGTGTCTTGCATTTAACAATTGCAGGTGATGTGCAGTAAAACTGTGGTAGTTCTTAATACCATCACAAGTTCTCAAATGACATGGGGCTACAGCTTGCCTGAAATGTAGATTTGTGAAGTTTGCTCTGTAAGGCAGTCCACTCTGGGCTAGGTTCCCCTGTGGAATGTGAATATCTTCTTCACCATCCTCATCATTGTCTTCATCCTCATCCTCATCGCCATCCTCCAGAGGTTCTGCAATCTGTCTAACCTTGCAAATATTGTGTAATATTGCACAGGCTATGATGACTTTGCTGACTTTTTCAGGCCTCAGCCGCACCTCTCCGTGGAGAACATGAAAGCGCCTCTTAAGCTGGCCTATACCACGCTCCACCACCGCTCTTGTTGTCTTGTGGGCCCTACAATAGAATACATGACCTTTCATTATTTGATGGAAATATTGCACTACTTGGATGCTCTAACATATTGCTTGCATTTCATTTCCATGATTTTTGTATTGTTTGGCTTACCTGTTATAGTTTAGTTGGGGCCCTTGGCGTGGCTGGAGATAAGGTGTAAGGAGCCATGGTTTGCATGGGTAGCCACTGTCCCCTAACAAGTGGCAATTAGCTGGCACATAGCGTCTCTCAAAAAGCTGTCTGATGCCACTCTCGGAGAGCATTCTCGCATCATGTGTGGAGCCTGGCCATTTAGCCACAATGTCCAAAATCTTACAGGCCGCATTGAACACTATTTGCACATTGATGCTGTGGAAATTCTTCCTGTTAACAAAGACAGCCTCGTCCTCTGATGGCGCAATTATTCTCACATGTGTTCCATCAATTACACCCACAACGCCAGGGAATCCTGCAATGTCCATAAATGCCCTTTTATGTGTGTGTAAAGTGCGAGCATCCAGCGGGAATGAAACAAATTGTGTCACAATATTAGGTTGTGACAAAGCTGTCAGTGTTTGGGTGATGACTCTGCTGACGGAGGATTGGGACAGACCCAAGTCATCACTGCTGCATTGTTGCATTTTCCCTGTTGCCAAATACCTCAGGGTTGTGATTACTTTCTTCTCCGGTGTAATATCGTTGTGGCGTCGAGTTGGTGAAGTTATTGCATCTCTAAGGAGATCCACCACAAACATGATTCCTGCACGATCCAATCTGTACCGTCTCACTAATTCCCTGTCATCCAGTGTTTGCAGGACATCTCTCCTGCCTCCTCTGTTGGCCATTTTGTGCAGCTGCTTAGGGGAACTCCTAAGCCACTAAAAGTCCTCTTCCCTGCTCTTAGCAGATCTCGCCTTAGGAGCCCTTTTAATCGCTAGGAATCTTGAGGAATAGCTTTTATTTTAACTGGGATTTTCGTGTCACTTTTAGGGGAAATTCTAAGAAAACGTCATGACTCTGAGAATTTTCTTAGAATTTGGCCGCTAGGAGCCACTTTTTGCACAAAAATTCTTTAGGGATACGGGCCCAGATGTCCTGCAGAGTTTAGCTCCAACCCTACTAAGCCACCACAGTATTAAACTCATGGCTCCCAGCATGCATTTCAGCATTAAGTATGTCACCATTGTTGAGATTCATATGCTGATTCTTGATATCTGTGTGCATCTAAACTTTTTTCCCCCTAGAATGTATTTAAAAATCAAAATTCAGAATGTATGATCTGTGGCAAGAAAGTATTGTTGTTGAATACGATTTATTAATAGTTTTAGTCGTGATGAGTTTAGTCAAACTTTTTTTTCTTCGTGACATTTTTGTTTATGGCTTCTTTTAATTTGAACAGATTATGTGTTTTGTTAACACTGTAACAAAAAACACAAACTCACATAAAAAGCTAAGAGTCAAACTGCCCAACTAAATGAAACAATGATCCCCATAATGGTGACCAAACATTTTCAATAAAACATCAACAACTAAACCTCTGTTAATTCTCAATAAGAGCTTCTGTAGATGTCTTTCAGGGTTGGAGCCAAACTCTGCAGGGCAGCGACTCACTATGACCGAACTTGCCTACCCCTGCTCTAAGTAGAAGAAAACAATGGTTTAATTGTACCCTAAGGACCAATTGTGTACCTTTAAAGGTACAGTTATACGTTTTGTTCCCCAAGGAACAAAATGGTACCTCCACTGTACCTTTTTTTTCTGAGAGTGCGGAGAAAGATGTGAGCGAAGCCATTCGGTCCGTTGTGGCACCGCTGCCGAATATCCAGAAGTTAAAGCCGGCGCAAGAACAATCTTTGCTGAGTTTTGTTGGTGGCCATGATGTTGTGTCCTGGGAAAAGTTTGATTTTCCAGCTCGTTCCGTTAGTGGTGAAGGAGTTGCTGAAGCCCTATTCGGACGGTACACTCTAAAAAATGCTGGGTTAAAAATAACCCAAGTTGGGTTGAAAATGGACTAACCCAGCTATTGGGTTGTTTTAACCCAGCATTTGGGTTGTTTTAACCCAGTGGTTGGGTTAAATGTTTGCTTAAAACAACCCAATTGCTGGGTTAAAACAACCCAATCGCTGGGTTAAAACAACCCAATTGCTGGGTTAGTTCATTTTCAACCCAACTTGGGTTATTTTTAACCCAGCATTTTTTAGAGTGTAATTGTTTCTCGTGGGGTCGAAAGGTGTTGTCATCATTTACAGGGGCTGGTCAGCAGTGTTGGGGAAAGTTACTTTGAAAAGTAATGCATTACAATATTGTGTTACTCCCTTAAAAAGTAACTAATTGAGTTACTTAGTTACTTTTTAAGAAAAGTAATGCGTTACGTTACTTTTGCGTTATTTTTTCTCACCTGGGCTGAGCTTGTTTTTGTTTATAACAAAAAAGTTATATTTTTGTGCAACGGTAAATACCAAAATTGAAATAATAAGCCCCAGGCTGAGGTAAAAATGCAAATTCACGCATGAACAGTAGAGGGTGCAGCTCAGCTGCCATTCTGGATAATGGTAGCCTGGATGCCAGCCGAACTTAGCCCCGCCCACAACATTTTTACACGGGCAGTTCGGTCTGGACTTGATCGGTAGAGAAGAAATTATGCCCGAACAGAAGCTGTTCGGACCAATGAAATTGTCAGTGCGGGCTTTAGACGATGATGGACAGATGATCAACAGTAACGTTATCATCCACGTCATCAAAAGCTGCTTGGGTTGAATTTGTTCTAATCCTAAATGGAGAACTTGTTCGTATATGCATTCACCTTTACTATTTCTCTCAGAAATGATGGTGTTGGTAAGTACTCTGTGTATCCTTTTTTTACAACACCGACAAAGATCGTTTACACTCATCTTTTTCTTCTAACTTATTCCAGTGTGCGTGCAGACAGGGTTGCCAAGTCTTTTACAACAAAACCCGCCCAATTGCTAACATTCCGCAAAACTAGCCAAAAACAAGCCCAATAGCTTTCCGGGGCGGTTCTCCGGGGAAAAAAAAGGCATTTGGGGGGTAAAATATGTGTTATTTTGGCAGGGCTGGCAGCTAAAATTCGCATTCCTGGGTCTGTATATCACATAATTGGGGTCGCTTCAACCCGCGGACTTGGCAACACTGTGCAGTTGAGTTCTGTTGACATTTGACAACTAACGTTATGCGTCGCTCCGTTGCTCTGATTGGTTGTAGGTCTATCCAATTGAGGTCTTTCCTGGTTCGGTTGAAACACGCCCCATAATCACAGCCCAACGAAGCAGAATCAGACTCATATTCTGTCTAGAATTGAGTATGACGACGTCAGGCTAGGATAATGGTAGAAAAGGATGCAGGAGAAAAAAGTTTTACCAATAAAAACAAAAAATCTAGTAATTTTCATCATCAAAGGTCAGCAGCAAGACATTGGTAAATTAAATATAAAGGTAGATTATGCATAAAAATAGTTGTTTTATTTAACGTTTAATTATTGGAGGTTTGCATAGTTCTCTGATTTTGCATTTGACTGATTTTATTCATTTTGAGGAGTACAGAATCTTTATTGTGCAAGTGAGATAAATAAATGCTCACATTTGGTCTAGAACTACAATAATATGTTTACACACACACACCTCTGCACTTATTTTTCTCAACATGGGGACAGGAGAGCTGTCAGTCAAATTAATGTGAAAAAGTAACTCAGATATTTTGTTGTAAATTTGAAAAGTAATGCGTTACTTTACTAGTTACTTGGAAAAATTAATTTTATTACGTAACTCAAGTTACATGTAATGCGTTATCCCCAACACTGCTAGTCAGTGATTTTATTGCCGTCCGTCTTCCACCACCTGCATAAAAATCCCCGGCCGAATTACCGACTGTTTTAGACAAACACCAAGGTCGTGTGGTCATTTAACTACTGTCCAAATCCACATCTCTGAGTTTTCAAGAATATATTCAAAATGTACTGTTTATATCCTTTTTGACCTCTGCAGAGCACCGTACGGTTGCGCTTCGCTGTAATTTGAATGCATTTCTACACTTGTATTTCTTTAAATGCTGGCAAGTATTTTCAAGAGCAATACATTTCATCACCGCTCAAAAAATAAAAAGAAGAAAAGCACGTAAACATTTGAATTGGGCCGTTATTTACGGCAGCATTTATTCTTATCATACCAAGCATATTACATTTAATTTACAGTATACAATCATGTCACGGACCACGTGAGCAGCGTGTTCCCGATCAAAAAAACCTCTCGCTCCACTGTGAATAAATCACAATCCGAATGCACAGGTTTTAGGTTTTATCACTGAGGTGGCGTGCACAATCTGCACAGTTATTTTCACGGATTTCCATGAGAGAAACAGAGGCGAATGACATACGTCACGACCAAACTTTAGCGATCGGTTATGGCAGATCCAGAGCGGCTCTGGGCAGATCCAATAGTTTTAAACTTCAGCAGAGTTCCCGCCTTCAAGGAAGTAAACGCTTGTCAATGGAGAGCGGCCAGACTCTCTGAACAAATGAAGTGTATGAGAGTCTGATAAGACCAGGCTAGTGTCGTATAGAACACGCACGAAATAGGATTATATTCAAAATTGACTTTAACAGAGGATAAACCCATTACAAAAAGACAATAACCGACAACAGGGACTATATCTGTAGGAGATAACAATGAACTAAACAAGACACAGCTGATGATTATAATTAACCAACAGGGACATGATCAAACTCAAACTAAACGGAGCAGGAAAACAAGAACTAAAGGAAAGAGAAGAACACATCAGAATAAGAATCCAAAACCGTTACACTTAATGTTACAAAAGAATTCTTAATTCCAAATAAATGCTGTTCTTTTTCATCAAATATTCATAAAAAAATGTGTTTTCAACATTGATAATAGTCATAAATGTTTCTTAAGCAAATCCTCATATTAGAATGATTTCTGAAGGACACTGGAGTAATTCAGCTTTGCATGACAGGAATAAATTACAGTTTAAAATATATTTGGTCCAATTCTCATATAGTAATATGCCTGCTAATAATATTAATATTTAAATATTAACTAGTTAATAGCGAGAATTGGACCCTACACTAAAGTGTTATTTATTAAAATAGAAAATAGTTATTTTAACCCTTTCATGCATGAATTATGGAAAACATCTAGATTTTTTAAACATTCTTTTTATTACTTTAATATGTTGCCAAAATTGAAATCCATTTTAATTTGTATAAAATTCAGTTTTATTTAAAAATTATTAACCGTCCACGTATTGTATGTGGACATGCAACAAAGGCAGAAAATGGGACAAAAAGCCACAGATGACAATATAGAATATTGTGTTCTTATGTAATTTTATGCCATGTATATCAGCTCAGTTATTAAAAACCATTAATATCACAATATAACAACGATAAAACACATAGTGTTTGGAACTGTAATGGTAGTTACACATATGTGAAAACCTAAAAGCAATATGGACTGGGCTTTGCTGGCACACACTCCTCATCAATGCTGTCACTGTCACACACACACTGTCCCCCGGGGATATTCTCTATTATTCTGTTCTGAGTGCTTGACCTGTGCTGTCCCTATTTGGAAGGCAAAATGCAAATTTGTCTCGGTGTATATGTGTAAAGTGGCCATTTAATGCCGTAATATGTCATTTTTAAAGTTTATTTATGTTGATATATTTGTTAAATGTCTGTTGTATTACAATATAAGAAAATTCAAAACATATTTGCAAAAATAGAACAGATATACAGAAATCAGACTTCATGCAATCTGAATCCATTGTTGCATGACGTCCACATACGTGGACAGTTTGTTTTTGGTGTATAAAAATACATTTTACTCTAAATTTTAGTTTCTAAAATACTAACATATTCATCATACTTTACTGTACATACTAATATTTTATTTGAGCTCAATTGACCTCCTTATATAAAAGTTTTTCATAGATATACCTGGGGGTTTTTGGCACATGGCTATCACTGTCTAATATTACGGCTAATATTAGCTAATATTATATGGCTAATATTACAGTTTTACTATTTTTTACCAAATAAATGCAGCCTTCTTTAAAACACATAAAAATATTGACTGTAGTGTATATCAAATACTGCAATTTCTTTGTTTTAAAAAGTCCAAAAGCCCAAAAACTTTGTCTATTTCCACATTTTAAAAAATAAATCCGTAAAATAAAAGAAAAAGTACTGGCAGCTTATTACCCGGACATTATCCAGTAATTCTACGGACATTTCCGTTAACCCTAACACAGAACGCAATGAAGTGCAAAATACAAGTAAAACACCTGTAAAAAACAAAACAAAAACACATACAAAAAAAAAAAAAGATTACAGTACATTGTGACATATTTTAATGTTTTTTTTTTTCAGAGTACAATTTTAAATAGGACTTAAAATTTTTGATGGTCCTACTGGATATAAAACCCCACAAAATCATATTGCATTTTGCTTTTTCATCACATATTAAGAAATAGATTGCAATCGCAAAAATACCTTCTTGACTTAGCCTGCGTGCCAATGCAGATCCTGTTCCGTCTGTGCTCTTTCAGTGGAACATGTCTGTAAATCCCAACCTGACAACAAGGTATTTTACTCAGAAATTTAACAGAATACCAACACATGACAGTAAATCACATTATATAAGCAAATTATTACTGTAATACTTGAGAAAGCTATCAGTATCAATCTATTTACAGTAGTATCTGTATAAACCAGGGTTAGCAATCATGACTGAAATGTCTTTTATCACTTTAGAGCTCTTTCATACACAAGATATGAGTGCATTATATGTTAATAGGTGCAATAACTGCATCATCTCTTGAGAACCAACAAAGCTGGTTTGTCCAGACGCTCATGCCTACTTCACATGATAAAAGCTCCAACTGTGTCAACAGGAAAATTGACACTGTGCATCTCCAGAGAGGTTTCATTACACTCCACAGAAGCCTGTAGTGAACTATGTCTGCTTAAACATACCATTTGAATTTGATTATTGCTCTTACGTAGGGTAAGGGTTCTTAAACACTTACACTCTTAAAAATAAAGCATCTTTATTGGCATTGGTGGTTCCATGAAGAACCTTTAACATTCATGGAACCTTAGATTATTAAAGGGACAGTTCCCCCAAAAATGAAAATTCAGTCATTAATTCCTCACCCTCACGACGTTCCAAACCCGTAAGACTTTTGTTCATCTTCGGAACACAAATGAATATCTTTTGATGAAATCTGACTGAATTTCTGTCCCTCCATTGACAGCTACACAACTACCACTGACGCTTCAAAAAGTTCATAAAGAGATTGTAAAACTAATCCACAGGAGCGGTTCTAGGATTTCACCCTTAGGGGGGCTTAGCCCTCACTGCTGATAACTCTACTGAGTGGGGTATTTGGGGTTGTGATTGGTACAAATATCGATTTCGATCTTGATTCAGTATCAAATCATATGTATATAGCTTACTGTACATATAAGGATTTTTTTTTAGTACTATTTGAAACTTTCTTGGGTTCAATTATTTTTGCTTGCATTCCTTAATATTCACTGGTTGTGCTTATATAAATATCATTAAAAAACATTATGTAAGTTATTAACGTTTTAAAATTTCACATTTAAAGGGATAGTTCACCCAAAAACGTTCACCCAAAACATTTTTATGTTTCTCTGCTTATCCCCAGGGCATCTAAGATGTAGGTGTCTTTGTTTCTTCAGTAGAACACAAATGAAGATTTTTAACTCCAACCGTTGCCGTCTGTCAGCCGTATAATGCTTGTCAATGGGGTCTAATTCTATTAGAGTAAAAAAAACATGGACAGATAACTTCAAATTAAACCCTGCGGCTCGTGACGACACATTGATGTCTTAAGACACGAAACGATCGGTTTCTGCGAGAAACCCAACGGTATTTATGCTATTATTTCACCTCTGTCATCAGCTTTCCAGACCGCCATCACTTCCTGTGAGTAAGGTCAAAATACCGGACGGGTCATAGAAATATATACGTAGATCAATCCTCATTCGAGCGATCCGCGCAAGCACTAATGAGGTATCTATGTATATTTCTATGACCTGTCAGGTATTTTGACCTCACTCACGGGAAGTGATGGCGGTCTGGAGAGCTGATGACATTCGTCTGATATGAGGTGAAATAATAGCATAAATACCGTTAAATAATAACCTCATTGGTTCTCGCTGAAGCTCAAACGTGCTGAGTAACACGAGAATGAACCTCATTGGTTCTTGAAAAGCTCAAACGTGCTGCGTAACACAAGAATGAACCTCATTGGTTCTTGAGGAAGCTCAAACGTGCTGCGTAACACGAGAATGAACCTCATTGGTTCTTGCACGTCAAGTGAACATGCTTGAGTTTCTGTTTACCACAACTGATGTGTGAGTTGATGAATGTTTATATGTGAATAAAAGACTAAATTAAATCTGTTTATCATAAAAAGTGATCGAGTCTCAATGGATTAGTTTTACAATCTCTTTTTAAACTCAAGTAAAAGTGGTAGTTGCGTAGCTGTCAATGGAGGGACAGAAATCTCTCAGATTTCATCAAAAAGATCTTCATTTGTGTTCTCAAGTCTTACGGGTTTGGAACGACATGAGGGTGAGGAATTAATGACAGAATTAATTTTTTGGGGGGTGAACTATCCCAAATTCAAAATGTTCTTTACAATTGTTTCTCTCAAGAACTGTTCCCTGAAAGGTTCTTTGGGGAACCCAAACTAGTTCTTCTGGCATTTCTGCGAAAGAAAACATTTATTGTTAAGAGTATATCAAGCACATAGAAAGCTCCTGCAACAACATTTTTGTAAGGGAAGTGGTGAAGACACTGGAACAATGTTCATTTTTGTTCATTATTGTTCATTCAATGTTCTATATTAAAAATGAACTAATAACAGTTCTCATCTTGGTTCACCTTCTATATATTATTACAGTAAAAACGTATTTTAACACATATAATATTGGTTATAAAACACATTTACATTCAATCTGCTGCTGATAATCTTTGTGTTAAATGTCTTTGTGTTCAAGGATGAATTGCTTGATTTAATCTGTCATGAAGGGTGATTTGATGGTGAAATCTTAACGGCAGAAAACAGCCTTCAGCGAGAGCAAGGACAAGTCTCACGTGTTCCAGCAGGACCGGGGCTGAATACAGGTCTCAGGAGACGCACCTGCCCACTGTGTTTCCTCTGACAACATACACGTTATTTACATGCACACTACTGTCCAAACGTTTGGGATTGGTAAGATTTTTCATTTTTAAAGTCTCTAATGCTTACCCAGGGATGCATTGATTTGATTAAAAATGCAGAAAAAGTCTGTGAAATATTATTACAATTTAAAATAACCTTTTCTACGTGACTATGTTAAAATGTAATTTATTCCTGTGATCAAAGCTGTATTTTCAGCATCATTACTCCAGTGTTCAGTGTCACATGATCCTTCAGAAATCACAAGATTTACTGCTCAAGAAATATTGCTTATTATTAATGTTGCGTAATATGGAGCCCCACACATGACATGCATGAAAAAATATTTATATCATGGCCACAAATTAAAACCTCATTCCTACAACCTAAGACATCAGCACATTTTAATGCACACTAATTCCTTTCCTCGTTTGAAGTAAATTGCATGTACAATATAGCCTAATAAATAATTCCCTCATTTTACTAAATTGTGCGCACTATCGCTCCATTGTTTTAATTAAATCAAAATGAGGAAACAAATTAGTAGGCCTACAACATGGCCACGATTGACTAAATCAAGGGAACAAATTATTAATTTGTGGCAACGATTTACATATTGCCCACTTAAATTTTAACATGCAGTCAATATTTTAGGCTAAACTTGAATTCATAAATTACAATCAATGTCATGATAATTTATAAGGTTACACTTTATTTCAATAGTAGACATTCTACTAACGATAAGTAAATTTGCAACTACGTGTCAACTAACTCTCATTGGAGTATTAGCAAAGACTTTATATGTAGGAAGACGGTGCACTCCGATTACTTACACTATATTGCCAAAAGTTTTGGAACGCCCCTCCAAATCATTGAATTCAGGTGTTCCAATCACTTCATGGCCACAGGTGTATAAATCAAGCGCTAGGCCTGCAGACACTTATACACACATTAGTGAGAGAATGGGCCGCTCTCAGGAGCTCAGAGAACTCAAGCGTGGGGCCGTGATCGGTTTCCACCTGTCCAATAAGTCCATTCGGGACATTTCCTCACTACTAAATATTCCACGCTCAACTGTTAGTGGTGTTATAACAAAGTGGAAACAATTGGGAACCACAGCAACTCAGCCATGAAGTGGTAGGCCACGTAAAATCACAGAGCGGGGTCAGCGCATGCTGAGGGTCACAGAAGTCGCCAACTTTCTGCAGAGTCAAGAGCTCCAGACCTCCAAACTTCTGTGGCCTTCAGATGAGCTCAAGAACAGTGTGTAGAGCTTCATGGAATGGGTTTCCGTGGCTGAGCAGCTCATCCAAGCCTTACATCACCAAGAGCAATGCAAAGCGTGGGATGCAGTGGGGTAAAGCGCACCACCACTGGACTCTAGAGCAGTGGAGATGTGTTCTCTGAGTGACCAATCACGCTTCTCTGTCTGGCAATCCCATGGATGAGTCTGGGTTTGGCGGTTGCCAGGAGAACGATACTTGCCTGACTGCATTGTGCCAAGTGTAAAGTTTGGTGGAGGGGGGATTATGGTGTGGGGGTTGTTTTTCAGTTTGTTAGTTCCAGTGAAAGGAACTCTTAATGCTTCAGCATACCAACACATTTTGGACAATTTCATGCTCCCAACTTTGTGGGAATGGTTTGGGGACGGCCCCTTCATGTCCCAGCATGACTGACCAGTGCACAAAGCGTCGCTCCATAAAGACATGATGAGTGAGTTTGGTGTGGAGGAACTGGACTGGCCTGCACAGAGTCCTGACCTCAACCCGATTGAACACCTTTGGGATGAATTAGAGCAGAGACTGAGAGCCAGGCCTTCTCATCCAACATCAGTGCCTGACCTCACAAATGCGCTTCTAGAAGAATGATCCAAAATTCCCACAAACACACTCCTAAACCTTGTGGAAAGCCTTCCCAGAAGAGTTGAAGCGGTTATAGGTGGGCCGACTCCATATTAAACCCTACGGATTAAGAATGGAATGGCATTAAAGTTCATGTGCATGTAAAGGCAGGCATCCCAAAACTTGTGGCAATATAGTATGAATGGGAGAAAGTGCACCGCCCAATGTGGCGAATAAGCCCCGCCTTCTAAATGAAAGAGCCAATCGTTGATTAGTAAAGTCATCGTGTCACTGCAGCTGCCAGAAGCTCCGGTTGCTATAGAAACAGGCAGTATTTTGAGACGCATTTAGCTTTGTCTAGGCTGAAAAATGCAGATTTTTGCCATGATTTGAGCATTTAGAAATAAAATTTATGAGACAGTTGTCAGATTTCATCTTTGATTTCAAATATGAAATTTAATCGTAATCTTGGCGAAGAGTTTTGGAGAATTTAATGTTTACCCATTCAAAGATACAGGAGCTGCACTTGCATGCCGTTTCAAAGATGGCCGCCGAGTGAAATGACTCGTCTTAAAGGGACTTCGGTATTAGTAGACTGTTAGGTTAGGGTTCAAGTTAGTAGAATAAGTTAACATCTAGTTGAAAAGTTACTTATAGTCAGTAGAGTGTGTGTTAGTGAGCATCAAAATAAAGTGTTAGCAGATATTAAGCAGACACTCTACTAATACTCTAATGAGAGTTAGTTGACATGTAGTTGCAAAGTTACTTCAGGGACCATAAAAATTAAGTTTTACCCCAAATTCTACAACTCAACTTATGTTTCCTATTAGTAAGCCAATCATGTGGACCACTTACCATAAAGCACCACAAGTCAAGCAGTGTTTTGCCCCGCGAGACGTTTGTTTCAGAGAAGTAACAGTTCATTAGGCTGTGAGTGATCCACCATAAAGCAGATTCAAAGGTCCTTCATGAGCGCAGCTGAGGAAAGGTCATCACAGGAAGAGCGTCAGTGAAGTGCGTCGCCCCTGGCCAGGGAAGAGCTTTATCTCAGCAGATAACCTTCAAAGACACCGGAGTCTTGCTCAACCACCGAAATAGCCTTCATTATCAGGTCAACATACAAAAACAAAAATACAGTCAGGCTGTTGTTAGAAAGACACGGCTTCTGAAGATACTACAGTAGCTTTATCTTTCTGTCAACCTCATTTCACATGCAAAACATACAGTGAGCCCAAAAGTATTTGGAAAGTACGGCACACTTAAAGTCTAAATGTCATTGCATTAGATATAAAAGATTTCTTTATATCACATTTCTTTCAAATGGCATTTATGGCAAAAATATGGGGGGGGGGTTTGATAAGTGTTGATTATAGCATTATATTCAGATCTATAGCATTATATTCAGATCTATAGCATTATATTCAGATCTATAGCATTATATTCAGATCTATAGCATTATATTCAGATCTATAGCGTTATATTCAGATCTATAGCGTTATATTCAGATCTATAGCATTATATTCAGATCTATAGCATTATATTCAGATCTATAGCATTATATTCAGATCTATAGCGTTATATTCAGATCTATAGCATTATATTCAGATCTATAGCATTATATTCAGATCTATAGCGTTATATTCAGATCTATAGCATTATATTCAGATCTATAGCATTATATTTAGATCTATAGCATTATATTCAGATCTATAGCATTATATTCAGATCTATAGCGTTATATTCAGATCTATAGCGTTATATTCAGATCTATAGCGTTATATTCAGATCTATAGCGTTATATTTAGATCTATAGCGTTATATTCAGATCTATAGCGTTATATTCAGATCTCAGATCTATAGCGTTATATTCAGATCTATAGCATTATATTTAGATCTATAGCGTTATATTCAGATCTATAGCGTTATATTCAGATCTATAGCATTATATTTAGATCTATAGCATTATATTCAGATCTATAGCGTTATATTCAGATCTATAGCGTTATATTTAGATCTATAGCGTTATATTCAGATCTATAGCGTTATATTCAGATCTATAGCGTTATATTTAGATCTATAGCGTTATATTCAGATCTATAGCGTTATATTCAGATCTATAGCATTATATTTAGATCTATAGCATTATATTCAGATCTATAGCGTTATATTCAGATCTATAGCATTATATTTAGATCTATAGCATTATATTCAGATCTAATGTCAATGTCAATGTCAATGTCAATTTTATTTATATAGCACCATTTCCACAACACATGGTTGACCAATGTGCTTTACATAAGACACACAACACTGGCGCAGTAAAGATAAAATTAATAATAAAAATAAAAGTGTAAAAATAAAAAGTACAACAACCATTTAAAATAAATTAAGGTAAATAAAAACTATATATAAAGTCATGGTAAAACACAGTGCCTCAACCAGAAATGAAAGCTTTGTCAAACAGATAGGTTTTTAATCTTGACTTAAAAGTGATCACAGAGGGAGCTAATCGAATAGAAGAGGGCAACTCGTTCCAAAGTCTTGGGGCGATAGATGAAAACGCACGATCGCCCCTGGACTTCAACCTCGTCCTTGGTGTAAACAGTAATCTCTGGTTTGATGACCGAAGAGATCTTGTTTCACTGCGTTCAATCAAAAGTTCAGAAATATACGAAGGGGCTATACCATGTAGTGACTTAAACACGATTAATAAAATTTTAAAATCAACTCTATAGCGTACAGGCAGCCAGTGTAAAGACTGTAAAACTGGTGTGATATGATCCCGCTTACGAGTCCTGGTCAAAAATCTGGCTGCCGCGTTCTGAACCAGCTGTAAACGAGAGAGAGTTGTTTGACTAATACCAGCGTACAGTGAGTTACAATAATCTAATCTGGAGGTAATGAAAGCATGGATCACTTTTTCCAGGTTTTTAAAAGATAGGAAAGGTTTTACTTTAGCAAGAAGCCGCAGTTGGAAAAAGGAAGATTTAACCACAGTATTAATCTGCCTATCGAATTTCATTTGCTCATCAAATACAACACCCAAATTTTTTACATGTTGCCTAACATATGGTGATAACACACCCAAATTTGGATTTGTAGAAGTCACAGAGACAGAGGGTTTAAAAACAATCAATTCTGTTTTGCTCTCATTGAAATTTAAAAAGTTTAGAGACAACCATTTCTTTACATCACTCAAACAGAGCAATAGTGAATTCAGTCCATCCAGTGCATTCTGTTCTAAAGGATGATAAACTTGTGTATCGTCCGCATAGCAATGGAACGATAGCCCATACTTTCTGAAAATAGAGCCAAGAGGGAGCATATAGAGAGAGAAAAGAAAGGGAGCTAAAATTGATCCTTGAGGAACTCCACTGGTTATCGCAGCTTTACTTGAGGTATGATCTCCTAACTTCACAGAAAAAGTCCTATTTGTCAGATAGGATCTAAACCACTGCAGGGCACTGCCAGTAATGCCGGCACAATATTCCAGTCGATCAAGAAGTACAGCGTGATCGACAGTATCAAACGCAGCGGTGAGATCTAAAAGAAGTAAAACAGCATAGTTGCCTGAGTCACATGTTAACAGTATATCATTTGAAACTCTCAGCAGTGCAGTCTCAGTAGAGTGATATTTTCTAAACCCAGATTGGAAAACTTCAAAGATCAAATTTTCAGCCATATAATATTGTATTTGATCAAGAACTGATTTCTCAATAATTTTTGAAATGAAAGACAAATTAGAGATGGGCCTAAAATTTGTCAAAATAGTAGGATCCATGCCCTGTTTTTTAAGCAGAGGGCGAACAGTTGCATGTTTAAGCGACTCTGGAAAAGTACCTGTTTGTAAACAGCGATTTATCAAAGACAAAAGATTTTGAACAACCACATCTATAACTTGCTTAAAGAAGAGAGGGGGCATTACATCAGTTGAAGAACCAGATGCTTTCAGGTGATCCACTATTTCTATCAGATAGTTATCTGTAACAGGAGTAAAACAACTAAAAGCAGCAGTACATCTAGAAAGAGTTGAAGGGTCAGATGAAACTGGCTTAAGCCCCATTCTTAAGTCATGTGTCTTCTGTACAAAGAAACAAAGAAAGTCTTCACATGAAAGTAATGACACTTCTGTATCGAGACCAGTGGAGGGGTTGATGGTGGAATTTATAACATTAAACAGAGTTTTTGGTTTATGACAGTTCTTGTTTATAATGTCAGTAAAATAAATTGATCTTGCCGTTTTTACTGCTTTCTGATATTGCGTTAATGAGTCTCTGAACATTTGCATTGAAACCTGAAGTCTGTCCTTCCTCCATTTTCGCTCAAATCTTCTGCAAATACGCCTAAGAGAGCGAGTTGTGTCATTAAGCCATGGCTCAGATTTCGGTTTACGGAGATGAGTCTTTAAAGGTGCCACTTGGTCTAGAGCATGAATACAGGTGGAGTTAAAACTACAGAGTAGTTCTTCAGCACTCGAATCAGTGTTTAAAACACCACTTTGTAGCAAACCTTCACTAAAGGCTGAGCGAAAAGCTTCTCTGGTAGCTGATGTGATAAGCCGGGACTGGCGAGCCGAATATATCGGCTTAACAGTTTTGTTAGCAGATGGAAACGTAAACATAATAGTCTTGTGGTCAGAGAAACCATTTTCACATACCTCTAGTTCATTCAGAGAGCAGCCGTAAGTTAGCACTAAATCCAGTGTATGGCCATGCTGATGAGTGGGTACATTTACCTGAAGCGTCAGATCAAATGCATTTAGCAGATTGGTAAATTCTTTCGCTAAGGAATCTGCAGCACAACAGACATGAACATTAAAGTCCCCAACAATCATTAGTTTGTCATATTTTGCAATGAAATCTCCCAAAAAGTCAGCAAAATCCTTCAGAAAATTTGTATTAGGTTTTGGGGGACGATAAATCAGTGCAAACAGAACAGGGTCGCATAGCTCCAGAGTAAACAACTGTAGTTCAAAGCTTTGGTATTCCTTTGAAACTACGGGACGGCAGGAAAAAATGTTTTTATAAATAGAGGCCAAACCACCACCTCGTCCCGTTGTACGCGGTGAGTTTAAAAACAAAGAGTTTGATGGCACCAATTCAGAAAAGGCGCTAATATCCCCCGGAGTAATCCAAGTTTCAGTCAAAAAGAGAAGGTCAAGGTGGCGCGCAGAGAAAAAGTCATTTATAATGAAAGTCTTGTTTACTACCGACCTGGCGTTAATCAGAGCCATTCTGAGTAGCGTTGGAAGTTCAGGAGAGGCCGCAGGTTGTTTCGCCCGAGGTAGCAGCCGAAGATTCCCCGGACAAACTCCTCCCTGCGCAGGGCGAGGCTTACGAAAAACCGGGAGCGGCTCCAGCAATGTGGGAAACACGGGAATAATCCATCCGCGCACTGGCTCCAGGGAGCGCCAACGCGGGTAGCATTTCCCAAAGTCTTCCATGAAACTCCCCGGGGAAAAACGCGACTCCCCATGGAATCGCAGATAGCATTTTAGCTTAACAGCTAGGCCACCCCGTCGTCCACGTCGTCTCTTTCGCCTTTTGCCTGGCAGGGAGCAAGGCCAACGGCGTATACAGTCCGGAATCGACTTCAGAAAGGGAGGTGGAGCATTATGAAAACTGGTGAGTTGCTTAAATGAAGTTTCTTCCAACTTTAAAAGAGTACATCGGTCATATGTTAAAACTGGTGAAGCACACTGTGTTAAACATTTCATAAATGAGCTTAAAACAAACAAACTCAGGACTATACTGAGCGACAGACGGCATGCCAGCCACAACGGCGCCATCTATAACATTATATTCAGATCTATAGCGTTATATTCAGATCTATAGCATTATATTCAGATCTATAGCGTTATATTCAGATCTATAGCGTTATATTCAGATCTATAGCGTTATATTCAGATCTATAGCATTATATTCAGATCTATAGCATTATATTCAGATCTATAGCGTTATATTCAGATCTATAGCATTATATTCAGATCTATAGCGTTATATTCAGATCTATAGCGTTATATTCAGATCTATAGCATTATATTCAGATCTATAGCGTTATATTCAGATCTATAGCGTTATATTCAGATCTATAGCGTTATATTCAGATCTATAGCGTTATATTCAGATCTATAGCGTTATATACAGATCTATAGCATTATATTCAGATCTATAGCCTTATATTCAGATCTATAGCATTATATTCAGATTGTGGCATGAAAGGTTGCAGTGATGATCATTGTAGCCGATCACAGACATGTTGAGCTCATGAATGCTGTGATCTCGTCACTTTAACCTGATTTCTGCTCTCTCTAAGATTTCTAAGCTCCAGTGATTGTAAAGGGAGCGTTCTTTAATAGCTTTCTATATATAATTTAATCACAATTTAAATAACAGATTATTTTCATTTTGTTATTTTGGGCCATGTGCTCGTGTGGTTGTCTGATCCCTCCCCCTTGTTATCCGATTAGTGTTTGATTTCAGCCATCTGTTCCCCCTTGATTATTTCCCCTTTATAAGTCCCCTTGTGTTTGCAGTCTGTGTCAGATCGTTGTCTAGAGTCTCCTGTTCCCTGTGATCCTGTTTCTAGTTTGTTTAAGGTTGGTTTTGTTATTTCATGTTTGTGTTTTCCCCCCTCCTGGGGCCTGTACCATGAAGCCGGTTTAGCTGGCTAGCCAGATATGTTTAAACTTAGTTTGTGCTAATCCTGAGTTTTAGGTACCATTAAAGAGGTTTGGCTTTTAGCAGTGTTCATCTCCATAGTAACTTACGCTCCACGGCTAACCTGCTCCAGGGCAGGATATGTTCTGGATAAGAGATCTCAAACTGAAACTGGACCAATCAGCTGTGAGCAAAGTGACACGCCTCTGATGCAATAAAGTCACTCCCCGTTTCTACTCCAAATTAAAGGTCACTATATTAAATGGCTATTAAAGATTAAAGCGTCTGGCTTTTAACAATGCTTATTTATAATAATAATACTTTTGAATGATTTAGATATCATTTATGTAATTATACCCTTATATATTTTAGTTAATCAATCATTGATAGGCACTTAGTTAAAATTAATATTAATAGCCTATATAAAGGTCATACAAATAAGCTTTAAAATCAATAAATAAAGCTATAAAAATGACTACATGTGAGCTTAAATGTTCAATTCTCTCTATATATCAACTAAACTAACTTCATAACTTTTACTTGCATCGACGTATAAGATATTTCTTTAAGTTGTCCTCTTTCATAGACAGCTCTTTTCTTCTTGCTGTGTAAATTTGTTTAAATTCTTAATATTTTTCAATCATGTAATATTCTGCAGAAGAGAGAAATGAATCTCAGTTCCACTGATCCACAGCCTGTGATTGGCTGTTCACTACTGATGTCACAGCTAAACTCCTAAACCCAGGATCAAAGCCTGAGTTGACAGAAAGCTGATGATCAGCATCATGGGACCAACAAAGCCTGAAAAGATTGGTTTGGTTTTGTCAACTCTAAACTAATCCTGTAACCCTGAGGTTGTTAAACTACCATCATGGTACAGACCCCTGGGGTTTGTTTTGTACTTATGTTTGTTTGGTTAATAAATGCCTTTTCCCGCATTTGAGTCCTCACTTCAGTTTTCCTTCCCTGACAGTAACAAATCAATGGTGACACAGTAAAAACGTTTGTACTCACATAAGTGTGTTGCTTCATTCCTGTTTTTTAATTTCAGTCTCTCTGCAAATCCATCGCAGCGACTGTGTTTCTCCATAACCTGGAATTGCACAACATTTTGCACTCTTCAAAGGCATGCTTATCTCTTCGCTGCTCGATCCAGTGTTAGCGTCTCATGTTATTTACCAACCACTACTTGTCCTGCTTGAATAAATGGGGCGGGGCTACTGAACTTTAGGGTTTGTGATGTCACTAACCCGTGAAGAAGCTCATTGTAGTCTCTACCAGCCGTTTGTTGTAGTCCTTAAAAAGTGATTTCTGTAAAAACTTTGAGCGTCGTAACTTTGCAGATGTTGTTTATGCTCAAACAGCAACATCACACACACTCACTAAAGTTAAACAAGTCAAATCATAATCAACCACCCCTTTAAAGCAATGTAAAACATTTTTCATTACTTATTGATCATGTTTTTACAGTTTGCATTATAAAAGTATTTCAATGCATTAATTATGCCATGTACTGCACCTTATAATAGCTACAAATGGTCTATACATTGTATAAAAGATTATAATACTTATCTATTCATTGTTACACCTTTATACTGTAAAGTATAATGCATTTGAACAGGTTACAAATATGTAAATACATGAATACATACCTTTATATAATGCATTATGTGTTACCGATGATATATTTTTAAAAATATTTTAACTTGGAATTTCGCTTCATCGCTGTGATGAAGCAAATCTCAACAAATCATGTATTAATATTATTGCTTCAGCACACTCAGATATGCTGTAGGCACGATACAAGGGGACAATAATGCAGATATTAAGTTTTGTAAACCCACACCACTACTTGTCGGAAACTAAAAGGCCTTATAACAGGAAAAGTTACAGTATGCTATTATGAAAATAGCTGATGTTATCGAACACTATGACAATCAGGCCACATGAACAATGGCCACAGTCTCTGACAATAGCAGCTCCATTACACACATTCTGATTTTGGATTCTCATGAAATACTATAAAACATTAATGCAATCACACTTCAGCAACAAAACAAAGTGGACTCAAATGCAGGGGCGGTTCTAGACCCTTTTTAAGGGGGCTTCAGCTTCTTCTGGGGGCTAAACTTCTGCCCCAGCCCCCCTAAACAATATGTGATTAACTTTTAAAACATATGAAACTGGCGGGCTCGTCAATGTCAAAATATTTGAGAAAACCAATCAAATCAGAGTAGGCGGGCTTTACCTTCCCACAGAATCTGCTGAGGCTGAGTGCGAAGCTAAGACAGCTGCTTCTTTAAGTCAGAAATGTTAAACAAAGACAAAAATATTCAGACAAATGAATAAACTTTTGTCTAATTTCGCCATTTTGAATTGATGAATAGGCCAATGTGATTCATAATGTAATTAACAAACAAGAAATATTAGCAAAGCCGTTTTCTTCAGATTAGGCATTAGATTAATAATGAATGTGTACATATTGTAAATTAATATTATTCCATTTGTAGCCTTCAGTAAATTAAAAAAAAGCTCAGCTATTTCAGCCTGTATTGGGCATAAGATTAGTAGATTAGTAGATAAGTGTGTTTATATTGTGAATTAATTTAATAAACTTTAATAAAAAGTAAATTAACGTGTCTAAGAAAAGTATTCATAAAACATCTGTATGTTAATATGTAAACCATATGTTTACTTTCTTCACCGACGAAAATGGGAAAACTATATCAGTCAAAGCTCAGCGTTAGGAGGGGTAGAAAAAAGAGAGATGTGGAGATAAGAAAGACAAATAATCTACTGCCCAGTGACATGGTTTTCAAGCTATTGTTATCACATTTTTTGGCCTTCAGAACATCTTAAAATGCACATATGGATCAGAGAAATAAACATTTTCTCGGGGGAGCTTTATAAGGATTAATAAACAGCCATCCTATGGATATGCATGTTATTAAACTAGTTAATAGCGCAATTTGGACCCTAAAATACCCTCACTGGGGGCTAAGCCCCCCTAAAAGGAAAATCCTAGAACCGCCCCTGCTCAAATAGCAGATTTTAATCTAACTTGACTTAATTTGCTCTGCAAACGTGTCATTTTAATGTGCTGTTGAGTGTAGGAGAGGGAGGCGTTAATCATTAAACAGAATATGTAACAACAACACATTTTGCTTGAATTCAAATCTGCAGCAGCCAATCAGATTGCACATGAAATGTAGGCCATATCCAGAGATTCTGCCGGCATTTCAGATGGGTGTAACCAATCATTTTCTGCTTAGGAAGCCTCGGAGCTCAAACCTTCTCTTCCCACAGTAAGATGGCATTTGGAGAATACACCTACAGCGAATCATTCATGTAAAAACAGGAGCGCTTGCATGCAGCGTCTTGCTGATGTTCTTCTGTGCACTCTCTCCCCCTGAGCCTTCTCAGCATTATATGCTCAGCTCGGTTAAATACATGAGAAAAGCTGAAACATGCCTAACGGCTGCTGAGCGGAATAGCAGGAGCGGTTAATGATGAGCACATTGTTCCTGTTAACACGACTGAATACACTGAGGGAAAAGTGTGACATTCTGTTCCCGCTCATCAATAAATAACCACAATTTCACAATAGTTTATTTCTACTCTATTGTTTCAAATTGTGCACTGAACTACTGAGTAGTGTGTGTGTGTGTGTATTATATGTATACACCGATCAGACAATATGTTTTAATATTGTGTTGGTTCCCCTTTTGCTGCCAAAACAGCCCTGACCCGTCGAGGCATGGGCTCCACTAGACCCCTGAAGGTGTGCTGTGGTATCTGGCACCAAGATGTTAGCAGCAGATCCTTTAAGTCCTGTAAGTTGCGAGGTGGGGCCTCCATGGATCGGACTTGTTTGTTCAGCACATCCCACAGATGCTCGATTGGATTGAGATCTGGAGAATTTGGAGGCCAAGTCAACACCTCAAACTCATTCTTTAAACCATTCCTGAAGCATTTGTGCTTTGTGGTGGCGCATTATCTGCTGGAAGAGCCACAGACACCAGGGAATACCGTTTCCATGAAAGGCTGGACATGGTCTCAACAGTGCTTAGGTAAGTGGGACGTGTCAAAGTAACATCCACATGGATGGAGGACCCAAGGTTTCCCAGCATTTTTCCTGCTTCTAACACATCAACTTTGAGGACAAAATGTTCACTTGCTGCCTAATATATCCCACCCACTAACAGGTGAAGAGATCATCAGTGTTATTCACTTCACCATATATAATACACACAGGAAATGTTTGTCATTAACGTAAATCAAAGAACAAAATCATTCATAGAAAACCCCACACTATTTTACCAGGCAACAAGTAGGGCAATTTTGTTGTGTGTTCAGAAGAAAAATACCTACAGGAGTGTCTCAAATAATACTGAACTACTTCCTTACGTGAAACAAAGGGCTGTGCGTGAAGTTCAAAACAACAATCCAGTACAAAGCAACTGGATGCTTAAGAAAAGGTTTGCCCAGGAATGACAGCACCGAGAATAATCTTGTTAAACTGCATATACCTCACCTGTCTTTGGCCTGCCATGAGCTCTATAGATCGCACTACAGCCGTGTGTTTATGCAGGTCAGTTACGAGAAAACAAAGAAGCCGTGAGGAAATCAGTTTGGCTACAGATCCCAACTAACTTATTAGACTTAATCACTTGTTAGCAAACAGTGAAGCTGGTCTCAGCTCAGCACACTAAAGACTCGGAGCAGCCCTCAGGGCGACAGAAGAGTGACAGCTCATCATGTGAGCAGGAGGACGAGGTCAGAGAGCTTCAACAACATCCTTGTGTTTATCACCCTCCACTGACTCATCTGCTCCACCACAGTCCCAGAGACAGCCAGAAACTACAGCACCACCTGCCTCTGAATCACTAGTGTCAGACACACATCTATAGGTTTCATGTCAAGACAGACAGATAGATAAATAGACAGAGATAAATAGACAGAAAGACAGACAGACCGACAGACAGACAGAAAGATAGACGGAAAGACAGACAGAAAGAGAGATAGATAGAAAGATAGACAGATAAATAGACCGACGGAAAGACAGACAGACAGATAAATAGACAGACAGAAAGATAGATAGATAAATAGACAGACAAACAGACAGACGGAAAGACAGATAGATAGACAGATACATAGGCAGACAGACAGAAAGATAGATGGAAAGACAGACAGACAGAGATAGATAGAAAGATAGACAGAAATACAGACAGACAGATAGATAGACAGATAGACAGACAGACAGATAAAAAGATAGATAGATAGATAGATAGATAGATAGATAGATAGATAGATAGATAGATAGATAGATAGATAGATAGATAGACAGACAGACAGACAGACAGACAGATAGATAGACAGACAGAAAGAAAGATAGACAGACAGAGATAGATAGAAAGATAGACAGGCAGACAGAAATACAGACAGGCAGATAGATAGACGGAAAGACAGACAGACAGACGGAAAGACAGAAAGATAAGATGGAAAGACAGACAGACAGATAAATAGACAGACAGAAAGATAGACGGAAAGACAGACAGACAGACAGACAGACAGACAGATAGATAGATAAAAAGATAGATAGATAGATAGATAGATATAGATAGATAGATAGATAGATAGATAGATAGATAGATAGATAGATAGACAGACAGACAGATAGATAGACAGACAGACAGACAGAAAGATAGACAGACAGAAAGATAGACAGACAGAGATAGATAGAAAGATAGACAGGCAGACAGAAATACAGACAGGCAGATAGATAGACGGAAAGACAGACAGACAGACGGAAAGACAGAAAGATAAGATGGAAAGAAAGACAGACAGACAGATAAATAGACAGACAGAAAGATAGACGGAAAGACAGACAGACAGATAAATAGACAGACAGACAGATAGAAAGACAGACAGACAGATAAATAGACAGACAGACAGATGGAAAGACAGAGATAAATAGACAGATACAGACCGAAAGACAGACATACAGATAGAAAGATAGATAGATAGATAGACAGGCAAATAAATAGACAGACAGAAAGACAGGCAGATAGATATAGATAGATAGATAGATAGATAGATAGATAGATAGATAGATAGATAGATAGATAGATAGATAGATAGATAGATAGATAGATAGATAGATAGATAGATAGATAGATAGATAGATAGATAGATAGATAGATAGATAGATAGATAGATAGATAGATAGATAGATAGATAGATAGATAGATAGACAGGCAAATAAATAGACAGACAGAAAGACAGGCAGATAGATATAGATAGATAGATAGATAGATAGATAGATAGATAGATAGATAGATAGATAGATAGATAGATAGATAGATAGATAGATAGATAGATAGATATAGATAGATAAAGATAGACAGACAGACGGATAGATAGATAGATAAAGATAGACAGACAGACGGATAGATAGATAGATAAAGATAGACAGACAGACGGATAGATAGATAGATAAAGATAGACAGACAGACGGATAGATAGATAGATAAAGATAGACAGACAGACGGATAGATAGATAGATAAAGATAGACAGACAGACGGATAGATAGATAGATAAAGATAGACAGACAGACGGATAGATAGATGTTACACACACAAACATGCTCATTTAAGTATGGCGGATTCCATTGATCTGTCAACACTTCTGACCCACTGAAGATCAGCAAACACTGCTCAGGACAGCAGCAGCTCAAGCTCAAGAGATCAGAGATTTCTGCAGAAATGACAGACATTCTGCCTAACATATGGGAAGATGAGGATTTTCCACACCGGCATGAAGGATTGTATAATCCCTCCAAACTTCACCGACCTTCTGAAGACTTCATGTGCACAGAGAACAGCATCTTAGCGCCCTCTGTTGTCTGAAAAAAGCATCTCCAGTGAATGACTAGCACTGTTTAAAGGAATATCCAGCATTCAAGACCAGTTAAGAACTCTCAACAATGTCAATAGGAAGTCTATCATAAAGCATTTTTAAATAATTTTTTCACACTATACAAACATGAATGTCGTTTGAGCTTTAATGTGTCTAAATGATCCTTTTAGTGATGAGAAAATGGTTATCTGCATTACTGGTGCGAGTGGATTCACAGGTATAAGTGTGTTACAGTTTGGATTTACAGTTCCATTATTCAAATGTGTTAATGTTAAAGGTGCACTATGTAACTTTTCCGTCCGCTAGAGGTCGCCTGTTCAAAACAAAGGCGTAGTTTGATGACGGCACGTTTGAGCGCAGAATCTTGGGACATGTGGTCTTCACCTCACAGCCGGTGGGAAAGAATCGGGATAGGACTCGGGCATAAATCATGTTGATGGATGTGATTATTAACGTTACTGTAGTGAAGCAGAGCAGGAGCGAGTGTTGAGGAGCGAGTGTTGAGGAGCTGAGGAACCTCTGGAGCGTTTGTTAAAGAGCACCTATCATGGAATTTTGAAATTTACCTTTCATGTAGTGTGTAACATAGATCTAAGTGAACAAAAACATCCTTCAAAATTTTGAAATATGACAGTACACCGTATATATAGTTATTTTCTTTCAAAAGTAAGAGTCGACTCTGAGTCATTTTTAAGAATCGTTAGAAGACCGAAGCTTTTTCTCTGACTAGATGACGTCAACTTGTCAAGTTATTTGAATACGATTCACCCACTTATTGCGCTCCAAGACGCCAGTGACAACTAGAAAACATCATGGCCACGAGACGCCAGTGAAAACTAGAAAACATCATGGCCACGAGACGCCAGTGAAAACTAGAAAACATCATGTAGACGAGACGCCAGTGAAAACTAGAAAACATCATGGCCACGAGACGCCAGTGAAAACTAGAAAACATCATGTAGACGAGACGCCAGTGAAAACTAGAAAACATCATGGCCACGAGACGCCAGTGAAAACTAGAAAACATCATGTAGACGAGACGCCAGTGAAAACTAGAAAACATCATGGCCACGAGACGCCAGTGAAAACTAGAAAACATCATGGCCACGAGACGCCAGTGAAAACTAGAAAACATCATGGCCACGAGACGCCAGTGAAAACTAGAAAACATCATGGAGACGAGACGCCAGTGACAACTAGAAAACATCATGGCCACGAGACGCTGTGTTCTGAAGTGCGACTCAAAAGCAAACTTTTTCATCTGCCCAAGGATGAGCATTTGAAGACTAAGTGTCTTGAAGACAAACCATACATTGTCGCGATTGTGTGTTTATTAGTCTTCAAATGTCTCTATTTGCATGTTTCGCGATCTCAGGAAGCTTTTATTATGGACTTCTATTATGGCACATGGTTCTTCTTCGTCTGTCTGTACCATAGATGGACTACATGTGCACAGAGCGCCCTCCGGCTGCCAGTATGAATTGAAAACAACACATAAGAGACTCAATCGCTCATGATTAGGCTACATCTGCGCATTTTGAGGAAGTATTGAATAAAAAATACTCCTCTGTTTAGAAATTTGACACAGACATGAGAATCTATCAATATGTCTCCTCATCTGCACACTTTTGAACTAAAAGCCCTGAGGGATGTTGATTTGTCGCGAGTCTTTGTGAGGAGAATAGAGGAGTTTTTTTATGAATGAGATCAGCTGAGGCTCATATTACAATCAAACGGTTCCGACGCGGTTTTCATATTCATAACTCCTGACACATATTAACAAATTACTGTCACTATAAGACTTTGATGGGCGTTCCGTTTCCGAAAATATCTGCACAGACTATACCAATCACAAATGACTGGGTCATCGGACCAATCAGCGCAGATTAGCGTCACGTAAAGGCGGGGTTTTGAAAAGTGAATCACTAAAGGAATCATTTGAGAATCGCTGTCAAAACAGGTAAAAATAAATACATATTATAAGAAAACTAAAGTCTTTTTTGTCATTGCATGCATGCAAAACTGTTGTTGGGGACTTCTAAAACAATATTTGGAACATTTTAAATGCCATGATAGGTGCTCTTTAATGAGATGAACGCAACACACGCCTCACGAGCAGCGGGACTTTTATTATGGCATAGTCGCCGGCGGGACTTTTATTATAACACAGACGCCGGCGCCACTTCTGCTTTTCCGGTTAACATTTACATTTATGCATTTAGCAGACGCTTTTATCCAAAGCGACTTACAACTTGGGGGTACAATAAGCGATTGGTCGTGAAGAGTCGAGTGAGCGCAACAAGTGCCTGAAATATTTAGTACGTGTACATTTCTCAGTGTAGCACAAGCTAGAGTAGAGAGGGAAAGAGGAGGAGAAAGGATTTTTTTTTTATTTTTTTATGAGGTTAAGTGCTCACGGAAGAGATGGGTTTTTAGTTGACTTTTGAATGTTGTCAACGAATCAGCGTTTCGGATGGCGGTGGGAAGATCGTTCCACCAGCTGGGAACGTTGAATGAAAATGTTCTGGAAAGGGATTTTTTGCCTCTCTGTGATGGTACCACAATGGTAACACAGCTCTGTTTATCATAATAGACACATCCGAGAGTGTAAATGATGAAACATTTGGGATATTGTAAGCACTCAACAGAACAAAATATATAACACTGGCCTAGTGGTTTTTGGATATTTTACTGCAAAAATGTTACATAGTGCACCTTTAATGCAGAGACAAGCTGTCTTTTTATAAGACATTTCAAGGAATGTTCTGTGGTATTCAACAGATTTCCACTGTAATGAACCCAGAACATTCTGCTAGCATGACTTTGTTCTGTCGTTTCCTTCACATCAACAGCTAATCAAGTTGATGCACCTGAAAAACTGCCACTCAACAGTTATATTATAACTTAATAACATAACCAAGATTAATTTAGTAAGCAATACGCTAATATTCCAGCCAGACAAACAGTGGACAAAAAAAAAGAAGCAAGAAATGACTGTAATGAAAGAGATTTAATTCATTCGGTCATTACTCAAGAAGCGCTTTTATTGGTGGACGACCCTGACAAAATAAAAAAATACACTCACATTCACACACACACACTCGAAACATTTTCCTCCAACACATTGAGAGTAAAAAAAAAAAAACTGTAAACGCTGAGGAGAGATACAGTGAAAGAGCCAGGAAATATTCCTATAAATATTACAACATTGCAGCCGTATGGAAAGACACATATAAATACAAGAATACTCTACAGACTTAGAAAAGGAGAGTGCAAAACCATTCTGATGAGTCCTTAATACTCTCAATACAAGCGAGAACCAGTGTGTGTGTGTGTGTGTGTGTGTGTGCGCATTTGTTTGTCGTGTTTTCAACACTGTGTTGACGTGACAAGCGGGGAAGGTGAGTCAGGGTAGAGTCAGGGAAGAGAAAGACACCGACAGGAAGAGGGTGTGACTGATCAGGTGATTGGCAGCTCTTAGAGACCAGCGTCATTGTAGGTGGGGGTGGGAACCTTCAGGATGCTCTGGGCATTCTCCTCCACCAGGGGGCGCCATTTGACTTCTCCTGTTAAAAGCAGGTCCTCCCCATCCAGAGCGTCGATGAACTGCATCTGCAGCGTTGGAGAAAACAACATCTGTATTATCAGCAGGTGAGACTGTACCACGGCTATTTTCCCTCAGAAACGTCTGGTTGGGGCAAGTTGTCACATATATTGAGTGGAGTGTGAACTGCATCGGCAAGACCTTCGGATATGAAGCTAATGTAGACACTGAGTGTCCAAAATTATAAATTAAATACATGTAACCTGTTCACTATAGTGCAAAGTGTGGCCACTAGCCCCAGTCAACCCTTGGAAATCATGAAGTGTGTGGGGCCGACCCTCACAGAGAGCCTGATCAAGTCCAGGCGTTTCTATAACAGCGCTGTAAAAAGACAGACCTCTCTGAATTCACCTCCTAGTGTTTAAAGCAGGAAAACTAATTAAAACACGACCACAGTGAAGACAGCTGTGCTAATGAACGCAGGGTCCTGGGAACTAATTACAAACCGATGAAAACTCAACAAGACAGTCACAGCTATAAATCCTGACAGGATGAGCCATGCTTACAGGGAGAGTTCACACACACATTCTCTCATCATTTACTCACACTTATGTTGTTGCAAACCTGTACGAGTTTCTTTCTTCTGTTGAACACAAAAGTTATATTTTGAAGTTGATGGGCCTCATTGACTTCAATAGTAGGAAAAATAATAATATGGCTCATCAACTGTTTGAGTACCAATCTTCAAAATATAATGTGTCCAAGAGAAGAAACTCGTTTTGAGATTCTGATTTCAAATAAACGTTTGAACATTCTATTTATCAAAGAATCCTGAAAACAATGCATCAGTAGCCGGCCAAGTTTACATGCGCACTCTTTTGTCGTTCCGATTAAAAAGATTCGGTGGACTGTTTACATGAGACGTTGTCCAAACCGATCTGGTGTTTACACGTGCTGACTTTCAGTCGGAATCATTTTGTGACACAGTTTGTCTGCCGCATCAGATTCGTAATGTTAAAGAGCACCTATCATGGAATTTTGAAATTTACTTCATGTAGTGTGTAACATAGATCTAAGTGAACAAAAACATCCTGCAAAGTTTGAAATATGACAGTGCACCGTATATATAGTTATTTTCTTTCAAAAGTAAGAGTCGACTCTGAGTCATTTTTAAGAATCGTTAGAAGACCGAAGCTTTTTCTTTGACTAGATGACGTCAACTTGTCAAGTTATTTGAATACGATACGCCCACTTATTGCGCTCCAAGACGCCAGTGACAACTAGAAAACATCATGGCCACGAGACGCCAGTGAAAACTAGAAAACATCATGGCCACGAGACGCCAGTGAAAACTAGAAAACATCATGGCCACGAGACGCCACTGAAAACTAGAAAACATCATGGAGACGAGACGCCAGTGAAAACTAGAAAACATCATGGCCACGAGACGCCAGTGAAAACTAGAAAACATCATGGCCACGAGACGCCAGTGAAAACTAGAAAACATCATGGCCACGAGACGCCAGTGACAACTAGAAAACATCATGGAGACGAGACGCCAGTGAAAACTAGAAAACATCATGGCCACGAGACGCCAGTGAAAACTAGAAAACATCATGGCCACGAGACGCCAGTGAAAACTAGAAAACATCATGGCCACGAGACGCCAGTGAAAACTAGAAAACATCATGGCCACGAGACGCCAGTGAAAACTAGAAAACATCATGGCCACGAGACGCCAGTGAAAACTAGAAAACATCATGGCCACGAGACGCTGTGTTCTGAAGTGCGACTCAAAAGCAAACTTTTTTCATCTGCCCAAGGATGAGCATTTGAAGACTAAGTGGCTTGAAGACAAACCATACATCGTCGCGATTGTGTGTTTATTAGTCTTCAAATGTATGTTTCGCGATCTCAGGAAGCTTTTATTATGGACTTCTATTATGGCACATGGTTCTTCTTCGTCTGTCTGTACCATAGATGGACTACATGTGCACAGAGCGCCCTCCGGCTGCCAGTATGAACTGAAAACAACACATAAGAGACTCAATCGCTAATGACTTACCCTCATGTCGTTCGACACCCGTCAGACCTCCGTTCATCTTCGGAACAGAAATTAAGATATTTTAGTGTAAATCTGATGGCTCTGAAAGGCCTCCATTGGCTCAATGGCACGGTTCACTCTCAAGACCCTTAAAAGCAACTAAAGACTCGTTACAAAGTCCATCTCACTACAGTGGTTCTACAATAACTTTATAAATCGGCGAGAATAGTTTTTGTGCGCAAAAAACCCGTAAATAACGACTTATATAGTGATGACGATTTCAAAACAAGGCCTCATGAAGCTTCGAAGCGTTATGAATCAGTGAGTCGAATCAGCAGTTTGAATCGCCAAATTTCAGCAGTTTGCCGGTTTGACATGCGATCCGAATCATGATTCGACTCACTGATTCATAACGCTTCGAAGCTTCATTTTTTGGCAAAAACTATTCTCGTCGCTTCATAAAGTTATTGTAGAACCACTGTAGTGAGATGGACTTTGTAACGACGTCTTTAGTGCCTTTTAAGGGTCTTGAGAGTGAACCGTGCATTGTGCCAATGGAGGCCTTTCAGAGCCATCAGATTTCAACTAAAATATCTTCATTTGTGTCTGAAGATGAACGAAGGTCTTACGGGTGTCGAACGACATGAGGGTAAGTCATGACAGAATTTTCATTTTTGGGTGAACTAACCCTTTAAAGTAGACTGTGGGTAACGTTAATGTTACTTAACCAATTGAAGCAGTTGTTGAACTTTTTTATATATAACTTACGAGAGAAATGTCGACATCTCCTGCAGATTGAATGTTCCTCGTTGCCATAGCAACTTTAAACAGCCACCAGGACTTTTTATAAAGTTTTATAAAAGCTATTTATTATTTGTTGTAAAGTCGTGTAAAAATCACCTCAGAAAAATAAATTCTTCTGTTAGGCCTAGGACAAACGCTGTCAAGTTGAGATGGTGTAGCCAGGCTATGTCTGTGTCATTATTCCAACATTATGTTCACAAGTTGTTACAAAATAAAAAGTTAAAAAAATTAACTTTCCTCTCTTGTCAACATTAGCCTGGTGTGACAGAAAGACGTGGACTCGAGTAATCGGATCAGGTCGTTTACATGGTGGAATTTCGTTTGATTGGTTCATGAAAAGGTTTATCCCACCCCTCTCAAACCATTACAATTTCATTTTTATTCTGATTGAGGTGTTTAAATCAAGCGGCAACCTCCCGCAGTTTCTCTTGAAGCCAATATGGAAGTGAGTTAAACTGCAGTTCATGGACTGGCCACTAGAGACAGACTCCAGAAGGAGCAGAATCTCATTGAGCTCATGTTAAAATGCCCAACTTTACAGCAGAAGAACACATGTTTACAGTCTGGGACACATTGTGGTTTTGGTCTATACGACTAATTTTGCCCTTCATGACGACTGTGAGGGGGTGAATTTTTGGATAACTCATTCGTTTACATTATATAAAGCATTAAAGTTCTGCATAATTAAGGGCGTGGCCACTTTGAGTGACAGGTGGATTGTCGTTTGTCTGTCCATGTGACACTGAAGACTGGAGTAATGATGCTTTGCATCACAGGAATAAATTACATTTTACAATATATTACAGCAGAATGGCAATATTATTTCACAATATTACAGATTTTTACTGTATTTTTGATCAAATCAATGGAACCTTGGTGAGCAGAAGAGACTTCTTCCAAACATCTGACACCACACTTTTGAACGATAGTGTATGACACCATCTTAACCCTCTCACAGAGCCATCATATTGCTTCAGAACAGCTGGAATATGGTGCATATGAAATATCTTACGGTGCTTTTGAGTCCATTTTGGAGGTCGAAAGACCCTGGTCACTGTGTGTATATATAGACAAATTCTCAAAACCTCTCATTTTTTGTTTCACCAAATAAAGGAAGTCATGAGGGTTTGGAAATGACTTGAGGTTGAGTAAATAATGTCACATTTTTTGGGGGTGAAATATGTCGTCCATTCCATTTCCAAACTCAGCTTGGAAAAAAGTTGCCACACTTTAAATGAGCCAGTGGACCTTAATGCAGCAGGAGTTTAAAAACTCACACACACACACACACACACACCACACACACCACACACACCACACACACCACACACACCACACACACCACACACACCACACACACACACACACCACACACACACACACACACACACACACACACACACACACACACACACACACACACACACACACACAACAATGATGTCAGAGCTAGCGGGTGTTTGTCGAGAGCAATTAGCGTTGAATAACGATGCAGTCAAGCACCAGCGCACACACACATCCAGCAGCGTGTGACTTCATCAAGAGAGGCCGCTGTCGCCATGCCGACGGTGTCCCTCTCTGCGCTGTGTCATCAGTCGCTGCCATGCTTCATGTGCTGCACCTGTGACTGTTTTCTTTTCGTTTCACCTTCTCACTCGCTCCAGCTCTCCTGCTTCTCCCTCCTTCCAGAGCTAAGCAGGCCCCTGACACTCGGATGACGCTTATTTGTTGTTTTTCTTTCTTTTTCGCAGAATGCCTGCAGGCACCAGCTCGGTGGCGTATAACACACACCTCGCACAAACGCTCTCGTTTGTAATAAATTCCTGCCCGCACCTGTAATGAGCTCATGGCCTCGGCGGTGTTTGGTTGAATGATGGAGACCGGACTTTGTTCCAGATAATCATCTATTGATGGATAAACATGCCGGGAAAAAGTGCAAGGGCGGAAACCTGGTGAATTTATTAGGGATGCACCAATTTGTTTTATTAAGAACTGGAAGTAGATAATATATGTATGACAGTATACAATCATTCCAGACTAAATAAATCCCAAAGATTGATCAGACATGAAAACCTTATAATATCTATAGTAAACATGTGATGTGTTAGAAGCAGGAAAAATGGGCAAGCGTAAGGATTTGAGCGAGTTTGACAAGGGACAAATTGTGATGCTAGACGACTGGGTCAGAGCATCTCCAAAGCAATGGAAGAAGATGGCCTGGTCTGATGAATCATGTTTTCTTTTTGCTGAACAAACAAGTCCGATCCATGGAGGCTCTGCCTCGCAACTTACAGGACTTAAAGGATCTGCTGCTAACATCTTGGTGCCAGATACCACAGCACACCTTCAGGGGTCTAGTGGAGTCCATGCCTCGACGGGTCAGGGCTGTTTTGACAGCAACCAACACAATATTAGGAAGGTGGTCATAATGTTATGTCTGATCGGTGTACATACAACAACATGGTTAGCAAGTCGTCACAGGCAGGGAAGAACTTCAGTTTATGTTTGGGCCCTTCCTACGCAACTACTCAACTAGAACATCATTAAGGAGCACAAAAACACAATTTAAATATGCCTAAATATATATATTTTTATCATTTTGACGACATTTCTGCCCCACTATAGTGTGATGACAGTCAGACGATAGAGAGCTCAAAACTCTTCAGATTGCATAATTTAGTGGAAAATTAATAGAAATGATCTTGAGAATTTATCAAGATCTTTTTAAATGTGAACTCTTTTTTGCAAAAAATGAATATGTTTAAAGTAGCCGCAGAAGATAAACGCAATCCACCTGTCACTCAAAGTGGCCACGCCTTTAATTATGCAGAACTTTAAGGCTTTATAAAATGTAAACGAATGAGTTATAAAAAAATTCACCCCCTCACAGTCGTCATGAAGGGCAAAATTAGCCGTAAAGACCAAAACCACAATGTGTCCCAGACTGTAAACATGTGTTCTTCTGCGGTAAAGTTGGGCATTTTAAAGGGTTAGTTCACCCAAAAATTTAAATTCTGTCATTAATAACTTACCCTCATGTCGTTCGACACCCGTCAGACCTCCGTTCATCTTCGGAACAGAAATGAAGATATTTTAGTTGAAATCTGATGGCTCTGAAAGGCCTCCATTGGCACAATGGCACGGTTCACTCTCAAGACCCTTAAAAGACACTAAAGACGTCGTTACAAAGTCCATCTCACTACAGTGGTTCTACAATAACTTTATGAATCGGCGACAATAGTTTTTGTGCGCAAAAAAACCCTAAATAACGACTTTTATAGTGATGACGATTTCAAAACAAGGCATCATGAAGCTTTGAAGCGTTATGAATCAGTGAGTCGATTCAGCAGTTTGAATCGCCAAATTTCAGCAGTTTGGCGGTTTGACACGCGATCCGAATCGTGAATCGACTCACTGATTCATAACGCTTCGAAGCTTCATGATGCCTTGTTTTGAAATCGTCATCACTATGTAAGTCTTTATTTAGGGTTTTTTTGCGCACAAAAACTATTCTCGCCGATTTATAAAGTTATTTTAGAACCACTGTAGTGAGATGGACTTTGTAACGACGTCTTTAGTGTCTTTTAAGGGTCTTGAGAGTGAACCGTGCCATTGTGCCAATGGAGGCCTTTTAGAGCCATCAGATTTACACTAAAATATCTTCATTTCTGTTCTGAAGATGAACGGAGGTCTTACGGGTGTCGAACGACATGAGGGGAAGTAATTAATGACAGAATTTTCATTTTTGGGTGAACTAACCCTTTAACATGAGCTCAATGAGATTCTGCTCCTTCTGGAGTCTGTCTCTAGTGGCCAGTCCATGAATTGCAGTTTAAGTCACTTCCGTATTGGCTTCAAGAGAAACTGCAGGAGGTGCCGCTTGGTTCTTCTATGTGAAATAATGATCAGTTTACAGCGTTTGATTATGTCCTCAAAGCTTGCAGTCGGAGACTATTAGCCCTTGGCTGGCCTGTTTATAGTCCTCGCTCGCACTAGACAGTGGAAATGCAGCTAATTTCTGACTGGCATATAACTGAACAAATCAAACAAATGTAAACGGGTAATGGAGGGAAGGCCCCTACTGGGCGGGGCCCATGGACAGCAGACCAGTCAAGCACAATGGTAAGTCCGGCCATGGTCACAGGATAAACTGAAGCGGTTTATTTTGGGATAATGGCCATCAGACTGCTCAATATCCTGTTTATTACAGGGCAACTAATCAAATAAATAAACAAGAACAAAAGCACTCACCACTAACTATGACAATAATGTTGCTGTAATCATGCACTACGGCAAGCATCGCTATGATCTACCCAGAGCCATAGAAATAGAGAGTTGCGACAATCTTTGATCTCGCCGTCATGTGGTCACGTGGTTCATGGAGATCTCAATAGTTCCAAACAACTCCGCGCTGTCAATCTGTTTGAATAGGATTAAGCCGGATAGACAGCAGTTTCACTATATTTGCAGCAATTTATGGTAAATATTAACACAATATGTGCATCGACTTCGACTAGGCTTTACAGGAGCATTTTATTCTGGGGAGAGATAAAGAAGAGACAACGTTAATGTTTTTTTGTTTTTTTTTGAGTGATCTGGTTATTTTATTTGGGTTCATGTGAGTGTGCGTGATTTTACAGCGTTGAGTGTTGTAGCCTATCACAGGCATTTCTGCCGAAAATAAGCCATAGGCCAATGCTTAATTTACCAGTAATGAGAATCCATATCGATCAAAACAAGTTTTATATAGTCTCAAAACGCTGAATGAATTTTAGTGCAAGTTTACGTTTGACACAAATCTTCCCATTATCTACAAATCTTCTCATCATAAACAACAAACAAAGCACAGACGATTTAAATAAAGATTTATTGTGAAGTTTTTGTTTTTCATGAGACTTTGTGATTTTCCCTACAATTAGCTTTATATATAACAAAAACAGCACAAATAAAGTAACAAAAATAGATATTTTAATGTTATAATAGTGATTTAATGATCTATAAAAATTCATAAAAAAAAAGAAAGAGAAAAAATGGCTAATGAGCCAATAAGTGTTCCTCTTCCGCCATCTACTGGTTAGTGGTCATTTCTTTTATCATTGAAATGTTGTTAACGTACGAATGTTATTTTATGATACTCACACACACAACAGGTGAATATAAATGAATGATTCTAGCATATACAGAATTTAACCCAAGAAAGAAGCTTTAAATAGTGTTTAAAAAAACAGAGCAACCAATTTAATTCAACTCTTTTTATCCAGGCTTTATTATTCATTATTCATAGGCGTCATACGTTATTCCTTGAAATGGCTACTTCATAGAAACGCTTTCGACAGGAAGATCTCAGAGAGACTAAAAACTGTTGAAATATTACAGATAGTATCTGGATATAGCTGAGAGGTCAACTAATGCCATAAGATCTCAAATTATGCAGTCATTTCATCAATTTGCCAACGAGTGTGCTAGAGATACACTGAAATGAATGGGGTTCAATGCTGGAACTATTGGTTGCTCCATGACACGCTTTACTTCCGCATTCCTCAGTTCCTATGGGAGTCTATGGGAGTGTCGTAACTCTGTTTTTCAACGGCTCTGGATCTACCCACATAAAACATTAAATGTTAACACTAGAATAACTTTTGATTATCATTAGGTATCGAGAGCTAACTATGAACAATACTTAAACAGTATTTATTAATCAAGCTTAATGTTCATTTCTCATTTTAACATTGTTGTGCAAATTAACATGAATGTATTATGAACAAACATGTATTAAAAATGAAAAATAATTTGAGCATTTTGATATTATTGGTACTGGTCCAAATCCCATTGTCAGAAGGAAATAAAAAAATCAAATAAAATACAAAATATTTAATTCGGATGTTATATTATTAAATTAAATAAAGCCATCAACAGTTCAGCCACTGAAGAGTGCAATCACTTCATACCTTGATTTATATAATGTGTATATGAATATTTATAAATTAACTTTAACCTTGATGTAAAAAATAGTTTTTCATTGTTAGTTCATAATACGTTGTAAAGTGTTAACCAGAGATGGACAGTAACTAAGTACATTTACTTGAGTACTGTACTTAAGTACACTTTTTGAGTATCTGTACTTTCCTTGAGTAGTATTTTTTCTGGAAACTTATGACTTTTACTTAACTACATTTGAAAGACAAATATCGTACTTTTTACTCCATTACATTTCTATCAAGGCCCTCAAAGTCGTAGCCACTTTGAAAGTCAGTGGATGATTTGTTTTCTTCTTTAAAACGTGAATCTTTTTTTTTTGTGCAGACAGTATCACTAATCCCTCTTGTAGGATCACATGAAGTTCAATGATTTCCAAGTATTTTTTGAACACTAATCAATTGATGGCAAAATAGAAGGCGGCAGTTCCCAGACGCAGTGTGCGCAAACATGGCCATACTTAAAAGTTAAAATTAAGAAGAGCAGACGTGGATAAGTCTGAAAAAGTGCGACGACACGAAAGTGCAAACAGAAAGCTGCCTCTCAGACGCCAGACCACAAGTACTGAAGTCTATTGAATCTACTCAAATTTTATAGATTTACCCGCCAGTGCCATAGCCTTGTGGATAGAGTGCTAACGCATAGGTAACTTACGACAATGATGTTAGTTTGCATGCAAAAACGTAGTTGGGCTAATAATGTTAACTGAAGTCCTTTCAGAAATGTTTTTTACATAATCCTATCAAATAAACACAATGTAGAAACCTTTCTTTTCTAGTATGATTTTGAGTTTGATAAGAGCTTTGTAACTTTTAAACAAGTATTTAAATGAGTTCAAAGTATGCTAGCATGTCAGATGGAGCATGACTTGCTTAAACCACCATGATGGAACAGCATGCATTCAAACAACAATGCAACAATAATAAAATAATGCGTTTACTTTTACTTTTGATACTTAAGTACTTTTAAAAGCAAGTACTTCTGTACTTTTACTTAAGTAAAAATCTTTCTTTACAAGTTTCACTTGTAATGGAGTAATATTTAACCAATAGTACTTTTACTTTTACTCAAGTAATGGAGTTGTGTACTTTGTCCACCTCTGGTGTTAACACATAAATCTGAAAAGCGAAAGTTTTTTCCCTTATATGACCAAAACAGTTCAATCTGCTCTACTTCAGGTCAAGAACTCAAGACGTAAAAGCCTGTTGTAAAAAACTACTGACACACACTGGCGTGACAACACTGGCAGGTCAACAGTTCCTGTTTGTGTTTATATCCGTGTTGTCACGCCACTCTCGCCAGAGGGCAAGGTGTGCACTGAAGGAATCTCTCGAAGATTCACGGAAATGAATACGCTTGTCTGTGACTGTAATGTGGTAGAAGCAGAAAACTGTGTAAACTTTGCAATTTCCTGATTTACAAAGGATTTGGCACTAGTACTTGTTTAAGATGCGAGTTTCTCAATGAGTGTCCGAGGTGGGGATGTACGATTTTGAGAGAAAAAAAAATCATATGGTTTTTGACAAATACTGTGCATTGCATATACACACCGATCAGGCATAACATTATGATCACCTTTCTAATATTGTGTTGGTCCCCGTTTTGCTGACCCGTCGAGGCATGGACTCCACTAGACCCCTGAAGGTGTGCTGTGGTATCTGGCACCAAGATGTTAGCAGCAGATCGTTTAAGTCCTGTAAGTTGCGAGGTGGGGCCTCCATGGATCGGACTTGTTTGTTCAACACATCAAATGCTCGATTGGATTGAGATCTGGGGAATTTGGAGGCTAAGTCAACACCTCAAACTCGTCATTGTGCTCCTCAAACCATTCCTGAAGCATTTGTGCTTTGTGGTGGCGCATTATCTGCTGGAAGAGCCACAGACACCAGGGAATACCGTTTCCATGAAAGGCTGGACATGGTCTCAACAATGCTTAGGTAGGTGGGACGTGTCAAAGTAACATCCACATGGATGGAGGACCCAAGGTTTCCCAGCAGAACATTGCCCAAAGCATCACTGCCTCCACCGACACGCCTTCTTCCCATAGTGCACCTGGTGCCATGTGTTCTCCAGGTAAGCCACGCACACACACCCGGCCATCCACGTGAGGGTTAGGTGTACGATCAGGCATAACATTATGACGGTGAAGTGAATAACACTGATTATCTCTTCACCTGTTAGTGGGTGGGATATATTAGGCAGCAAGTGAACATTTTGTCCTCAAAGTTGATGTGTTAGAAGCAGGACAATTAGGGCAAGCGTAAGGATTTGAGCGAGTTTGAAAAGAGCCAAATTGTGATGCTAGACGACTGGGTCAGAGCATCTCCAAAACTGCAGCTCTTGTGGGATGTTCCCGGTCTGCAGTGGTCAGTCTCTATCAAAAGTGCTCAGAGGAAGGAACAGGAGAACCGGCCACAGGGTCATGGGCGGCCAAGGCTCATTGATGCTCATGGGGAGTGAAGGCTGGCCCGTGTGGATCAAACAGACGAGCTACTGGAGCTCAAACTGCTCAAGAAGTTAATGCTGGTTCTGATAGAAAGGTGTCAGAATACACAGAGCATCTCAGTTTGTTGCGTATGGGGCGGCACAGCCGCTGACCAGTGCCCATGCTGACCCCTGCTAAAAATGCACAGTTGTGGACGGTAGACCAAAATGCAATGCAGTAATTGAATTTTTCCACATATTAGTTAATCACAGCAGTCACAATCAACTCTCGATTATGTTTTCGATTCATTGTGCAGCTCTAGCATTCATGTTGTTGAGACTGAAGAGGGGCTCATGAAGGGGTGTAAAGGAAGGGAAAGCTCTCCACCAGCACACTGTAAATGCTGACCTCTAACTCAATGAATGTCACATTTTGAGGTGGAGATGGGGGCGTTTGCTTGTTAAACACGGTGCCAGTTGATTTGAGTGACGGAGTGGGTGACGCGCAGCACTCAAATGTGTTTATATGTGTGAGGAAGCCGGTGCTGTATATGCACGTCTCTGTTTGCACAGCAGAAGAGAACTGGCCTCTGACCATCCACACACACAGACGTGCAAAGACACACACTGACCTGTTTGCGAACATATTCAACCATCATCTCGAGCTGTTTGGGGTCATCACACTGTCTGTTAAACATGTTCCTCCAGAGCGCTGCCGCAAGAACGCAATCGTCTGACAGGATTCCCTAAAACATACAGTAGAGACACATGAGACGCGCTCACATGAGCACTAAACGTTACTGTTAACTCTTGACAGTTCTTGATGGGCAAGTAAATAGTCTGTGATAACACCTTCCTGTCTAAGTGGGCGTTTCTAGGTCAGAATAAGTTAAAATATGTAAAAATTGTAAATTTCCATCTAAAGTTGCGAATGTAACTTATGCGCAAAATTGCAATATCACATTAAACATTTGCGAATAAAGCACAGTTTCCATCCAGTAGGCCGAAGAGAACATAACGGTCACTTCCTGATAAACTACTGCTAAAAATCACTAAGAAACATAGGAGAAGCCACCATATATAATCATTTTTGTGTATATAATAAATGATTTGTGTTTCAGAGAAACTGGAGCAGATGTGCTGTTTGGGAACTCATGTAAGACAGTTCTACACTGAAAAAAATGGTGTGTTGGATTTACGTGATTTAATCATGTACATCGGTTCCACATGATTCAATTAAGTTAAACAAACATAATTTGTTCACATAATTTCAACATAATGGAATTAAGTAATTTTTAAGTAACCGAATTGAGTAGTCTCACAATGATTTTAATATGGGTCCCTAACAACAGTGGTGCACACGGGGGCTTAAGAGCCTGCCTCTTTAATCAAAACACATGTTTATTTTTGTATATTTTTGTTGTCACTTGACTGATCTATAATACAGTACTACAGCAGCTTTCATTATTTTTACCAGCAATAGCACATCATATATGTGCTAAGTGTGAAATGCTCTTTAATGACAAGTGCTGAGTCAGTCCACAGCCTAAGCAATCGCTCCGCTCTTCTCCACTATTGTAACCCAGTGTAATTTAAATGGTTCGAATAATTCCAACATAATTAAAAATTAAACACTAATAAACAATATAAAGTCTCCCACTTTTTCTCATTTTGCCCAAAAACACATAAAATAACACTTAATTTCAACAATTTTACTCTAGTCGTCAAGTCCCAAGCAAAGCATGCTGGGAACTACAGTTTCAGCAAAAATCATTTTCGAGTACTTAATTGGTTCACATTCACCCCAAATAATTTAATCTAGTAGATTGCACATTTTAGAGAATTACATTAATCGAAAGCAATGAAATCATGTTTAGAAGAGAAACACAAATTTTTTGCGTAGATCACAAATAATACGATTAAGTAAATTGGACAACATGTGTTTTTTCAGTGTAGGAGGGAAATACACAGCTTTGACAACAGACTTCTGAAGGACCAAAACAGCCTTTCAAATGCTTTGGAAACAAGTTTTTTTCCCGCTGGTTAGTACAGTTATGCTGTTACATCGCGAAAGTCACATGGTTTTTTTTTTAATGCGCATCGAGGAATTTATTCAGTGAATGCATTTCCATCGTAGTTTATGTGCATGCTTTCATATTGGATAGAACATTTATCCGACTCAAACAAGATTTTTAGAATTTATGCGCATCTTGGTGTTTCCATTCAGCATTTTTTGATGCGATATCCCAAAATTAGGGGTGCACCGATCCGGTATTAGGATCGGATATCGGCCGCGATACTGACAAAATAGCTGGATCGGGGATCGGAAAAATGAACAGATCCACAAGCCGATCCAGGTGTTTTTTTCCGTCGCAGCAGAACCGACGTCATTCGTCAGCTTCACGTGTGTCGCATGCTAGAAGAGACTCGGCTGTGTGGAGGAGATATTTCACGCTTGCCACGCGAACTAGTTCGCAATGTCTGCAAAGTAACTTAAATGTTTCGAGGGGAGGTGGTATTACTGCAAAGTCAGGGTTTTTCCTGCATTGAACATTTTTTGACGGCCGCCAAAAGCCTAATTTGATGAGTTATTGTGATTTACGAGCGATGTAGAACAGATGCTGCGCTTGTGACTGAGTGACAGAGAGACCGATCAGAGAGCTCCTCCCCCGCGCACACTCTCTGGGTCTTCAAAATAATCAGCGTTAGCTCTCTCATATTTCACATATTAATCCAAATCAAAAGGTCGGAAGACCGAAACCATGTTGCACGTGACACATTCGGACAAATTTGTCCTTGAAATATCGCTGGTTGTGAATTGCGCTCAAAAAACATTGCCTCTTCTCTTACCAGCTGACATAAAGCATACTTTCAATAAACGGGAGACAAATTTTATTCAGTTATGAAGTGTTTTCTTTGTGTTGACATCTTTCGCGATGTTCTTACAGACGGAATTCACACACAACGTGTCTGCTAATGTCCGATTCGTGACCTAATGACTCCTTTGAACCGAATCATTTTAACGACTGGCCAGAACAACTGATCTGTCCAACACTGAACTCATGAATCAGTTTATTAATTTACTCAGAACGCATCTGAAATGAGAACACAAGTGTGCTTACCCATTTTAGCAAGAGTGGATAGTAAGAATTATTTTTAATTATCAACAGTATTTCAGCTTATTTCTGTTGACAATGTGTAGTAAAATAAATAGGCCTAGCCTACAATCATTTAGACAGGAGTGAGGTGAAACCAGAACAAAGTTGTTATTAGCTAGCTGATCATTTTTATTAAATTGCATATGGCAGAAAATTAAGACTATTTGTTAATTTGTAATGTTACTTTTTAATATTGATATGATTATATACCAAAACAATGATCTGTAGTGTAAAAAATGTTTGGTAACTGTCAGATTACTATTGTATGTTTGACCAATACACTGTTTTTTGTTTCCACTGCTACATTTTATTTATTTAAAGAAGTTTGATTACATTCTATTTTAGATTTGAAAGCACAATTGTTTTTTAAATAAATAAGAATTCAACACTTTACATTCATCTGTTATTTTGTCTTAGTTATGTTTAGTTAGTAAAGTCTGGTGCCTTTAGTCTCTTCAAGGAAGGTATAAGGTGGAAGATATACAGTTTATTATTAATTCAACAATATATCGGATCAGTATCGGGTATCGACAGATACACAAAGCCCAGGCATCGGTATCGGTATCGGGACTGAAAAAGTCGGATCGGTGCACCCCTACCCAAAATGCGCATAAAAATAGGTGGATGGAAACATAGCTATTTTAATACTAATATTGTTCAACAGCTTACCTCATCATAACCAAAAAGTGCAGCGTAGAACGTCTCCGTCATCACCTTCATGCTCTCCTTTCTGTGAATGGCATCAATCTGTGATAAAAGTAAAGCGAGACAATGAAGCAAATCACAATATTAAGGTCAATTCACCATAACTAAACTAATAAATCAATAAAATAATAAAATAACTAAACTAATAAAAAAATAAAACCAAACTAATAAAATTAATTAATTAATTAATCAATCAAATAATAAATAAATCAAAATAACTAAACTAAACCAATAAAATAAAATGAATCAAATAAAAATATATATATATTAAATCATTGAAGCAAAACACAATATTCAAACCAATTTGCCTTACCCAGTAAGCATCTGAAATATTAGATGATTAATCATAATTCACAATATGCCCATTTAGATATTATGGGTACTGGCCAGTAATCCTGTATATATATATATATTTTTTAATAATAGTCAAAATAAATAAAAATAAACGTCTTTTCTTACAAAATTGAACCCTGAAACCAGTAACTAAAAACTACTAATCGCGTCATATCATTGCGCCGCTGCACTCATGGGACGGCACAAAGTTCCTTGATTATTACGCTGGAATGAGAGAATAGTTCCTCGACATATCGGTCTAGAAAAATCACAACTTTTCATTTTCCATCGGTCTTAGTACACGATGTAACTATACACATCACAACACGTAAATAGGAAAATGTTGGGGTTATTTTGTCACTTATTGAGCAGTAGGCTAGCTGGAGCCATTTACCTCCAGTCTTTGTGCTAAGCTAGGCTAGCGGTGTGTGTGTCAGACAGAGTTATCGTACACAGGGAGATGAGAATGGGATGTATGGACTTATCTAACTCTGGGGGGTACGGTGAATAAGCTAAAGTCACAAAAAGTCGGCGTGTTTTTAAAGGAATTTTAAAGGTAAAGGCAACTTAAAGGGGCTTAAAGGTAATGGGTGACTATTTTATTTTTGTCCATAACTAGACCTAAAATAAAATATTTAGACATTACATTAGCCATTAACAGATCGTTTTGGATCCAACAAACAGCCACTGAAAAGTACAATCACGGATACCTTGAGCAAAAACAATCGCGAGTGGAGATTCTGTATAATTTGAGAAGCATCATTTAGTCGCTAACAGGTGATGAAGCAATTTGAGTCTCTGCCTAATATTGAGATCATGTGTTCAGTCAGAGCTGGAATTGTCCTTGGCAGTAAATATCCAACATGTGGAGGATAATGCAACAATCTTACGCCCCGAAAAAAAAACAAAAGCGGGACTGGATCTGAAGCGAGGGGCCTGCCCAGGTGTTTCGCTCCAAATGAATCTAAACACGCATACGCACAACGGCCACAGACACCAACCCTTGGGAGGTTTTGAGTGGGGAGATTTTCAAAACAAGTGTGTTTATTCTTAAGTCTTGTATGTCAGGATTTCTGCATGCTTGGAGTGCGTCGGGTCACCGTGTGTGTGTGTGTGTGTGTGTGTGTTCGTGTATGCACGGGGCAGAAAAGCACCTGTGCATAATTACGCAGACCTGCAAATAATCAATCTCATCTGGCTGTGCTTTAACTCTTCTACCCTCCCCGTCTTCTCTGCACGCTCGCTCTCCTTTGAGTTCATGCCTACAGCACCGAAACATTCAACGCAAGCATGTGAACGTTCATTCTTTTTCACTTTCAGAGAACTCTGCAAAACGATTCAATCAAAAGACTGAATGATTCAGATATTGGCTGAAATACTCAAAAGGACACTTACCAGTCGGCAAACTACTGATTAATAACCTATAAAGTCACCGAATTAAGTGCAAGCCACAGCTAATTTGAACGAGTCTTTCTGCTGAACTCCAGACTAGGTTCCTCTGAATCAGAGAATCGATTCTTTTTAGGTTAAAGGATTAGTTCACTTTTAAATAAACTTTTGCTGATAATTTACTCACCCCTGTGTCATCCAAGATGTCCATGTCTTTCTTTCTGCAGTCGAAAAGAAGTTAAGGTTTTGGATGAAAACAGTCCAGGGTTTTTCTCCATATAATGGACTTCAATGGGCTCCAAACAGTTCAAGGTCCAAATGACAGTTTCAGTGCAGCTTCAAAGGGCTTTAAACCATACCAGATGAGGAATAAGGGTCTTATCTAGCCAAACAATCAGTTTCTGCATCAGTTTCTGTTTACCTCTTAACAGACGAACGCTATCGTCTCTGAGCTCCGCCATAACTTCCGGAGAGTGAGGTCAAATTAGATTGTGGTTATAGTTATATCGATAGTAGATGCCTCATTCTACTGTTCCGTGCAGTCGCTAATGAGGCATCTACGTATACATCTATGACCACGATCTAATTTGACCTCACTTGCCGGAAGTTATGGCGGAGCTCAGAGATGATCACACTCGTCTGAAAAGAGGTAAAATATTAGCATAAATACTGCTCGGTTTCTCGCAGAAACTGATGGTTTGGCTAGATAAGACCCTTATTTATCGTTTGTTATCGTTTAAAGCCCTTTGAAGCTGCACTGAAACTGTCATTTGGACCTTGAACCGTTTGGAGCCCATTGAAGTCCATTATATGGAGAAAAACCCTGGACTGTTTTCATCCAAAACCTTAACTTCTTTTCGACTGCAGAAAGAAAGACATGGAGATCTTGGATGACATGGGGGTGAGTAAATTATCAGCAAAAGTTTATTTAAAAGTGAACTAATCCTTTAACCACTGTCATAACGGATCAATGCATGTAAGGACGTATGTAACCACCACAGTAAAGCAAGTACTACTTCGCAAACTTGTTTCTTTTCTCCTCTTAACTTGCTCCCCGTCTTTCATTTTTCCATCTCAGTGTCCACCCTGATCTTCTCTCCTATTCATCCATCTTCATCCCTCAATCCTCCTTTCCCATGTTGTGACGCAGGTTGGTAAAACCAGGCTGGGATATTTAATCCCTCGCACTAATCAGGCTGAGGGAGCAAAAACTGCTTGAGAGGCAGAATCTCGCTCCTATACCGCTAAATTAGTGTCATATCTCACTTTACTGTTATTACTACGGCTTAGAAAAACTCCCCGAATCACACACATGCCCCGGCACAATCGCGAGTGTGTGTAGAGGTAAAGTTCAAGGGGGGCTGGTCTAACATGGCACAAATGACAAGTATTTTAGCACAATTAGGCGAAGTAACCTAACCGTAGTGAGGATTGAGTGAGTGGGGGTCCTTCCCTTTCCAGCGCTGTAACTGTATCCCGATCCAACAGGACGGACCTGTTACGGACCTGCCAGACGCGCTGATTACACTCAGTTTACACACGATTTTTCACAGCTTAGAAAATAACGTGTTCGGGCACAAAGGGAAATAACTCCTCGCTTCTGACCTGTGAAAACAGACTTCCACATCAGGTCAGTGTGTACGCACATGTGCCCGTCTTCAAATACAAGCTGTTAGGGTTTTTCCATTAACACTTCATTATGTAGTAGCTTAAAAGGAATATTTGATCCAAAAATGACAATTCTGTCATCATTTACTCACTCTCATGTCATTACAAACTTGTTTGACTTTTCAAGTAAAAGTGGTTGTTGCGTAGACTGTCAATGGAGATCTTACAAATAATCTTAATTTGAGATCCAAAGATGAACGCAAGTCTTTGAACGACATGAGGGTGAGTAAATGAAGACAGAATTTTCATTTTCAACTAATTCTTTAAGCTACAGTTAAAAATGTATGAATGTCAGAGTATATTTTAGGGCTGTGCGATATTGATGAAAAATGCAATATCCTTGTTAAATAATGCGATATCCGATATACGATACGATATTGCTTTAAGTGTGTAAAATCTATTTAAATTATATTTAAAAAATATATATTTAAAAACAGATATCATTTGTGTGTTGTTTCACATTCTTTCTGGGAAAAGAAAGCATCGGTTCTGAGAAAAGGAAGCATTGACAGTTCGAGTGTGTAACAAGACACGAGAAAAGAATGGCTCGTGCGCACATTTCGGTGTGTGTGTCAGACAGCGCGAGACTGCAAGGAGTTGTTTTCCGCAAGTTATTGTATTTAATAACTCTTTTTAACGTCAAGCAAGTCACATAAGTAACAATCGTGTGCTCAGTCTATTCTCTGCTATACGCGTCAACCTAAAATGTACACTTTTCACAATGATGAAGTAGCCTATTAAAATCATTCAGATATTGCGTGCCCTTGCGATATGCATATTGCGATATGTACATTTGTGATGTTACGATATATTGCGCAGCCCTAGTATATTTTAAATACTAGCAAAAAAATTAACATTCAGATAATCATAGTATATGTTGCCTTGTTGCTAATGTTTGTGTAATGCTGGCCAATTTACTCTGCAGGAGAACCTACAAGAACGCAAGTGAGAGAAAGACTGTGATGGAAAATGAGGTCACTTTTCTACAGAGCCACTCAATGGCCGCTGCCAGGCCTGAGGGGTCAAATGTCTTCAGTCCAGAACGTACCTTAAGCCAAAATGCGAACCACACCACAGTCCAACTCACATCTCATTCAAAATCACATACATGCTTGAAAAAACTGGGGGCAACTTCATACCAATAGCAGCCTTTGCTATATTCTACTTGCAACAGAAGGTCGAAAAAGAGCCCCGTCCCCCTGCTATCAAACTGCGCACACACCAGGATCAGAAACTAAAAGGGGCTTGGGGGCAAAAATGCCTCTTAATTTAATAAAAATGGCCACAAAATACGGAGCAAAATAATGTCCCTGTATGAAATCTTGTTTTTAATACTTATAACAGGATGGTTAAGCAATACCATACGAGCTAGAATGCTGTTTTACCGAATATCAGTGCATTTGCAAATGTGATCCTGATTTTATACAACAGTTCAATAAACAAGTTAGTGACTTACATTTTTAGACTCAGAATATTGTCTGTTTTGCTCTAGTTTGCCAACGAAAATTGTTCCAAACAAATCCACAGTAGATCCATTGCGCGTCTCGGAGCAACGAATCAGCCGTTTTGAACGAATCATTTGACTGAATAATTCAATGACTCACTCTTTAAGACAATGATTTGCTGCCACCTACTAGCGGTTTTAGTTTCATATAAATGAACTGAGAACTTTTGATATATAAGAGGTTATCATACTATAAGAATATCCTGTAATTTTCAGAACTGAAAACTTCTTGTTAGTACAAAAACAGCTTTTATTGAAACCGAGCCCAGAGAATGACTTGTGGAATGAGCCTATTTATGATGTCAAAGATCTGTGAAAAACCGCCTCTGCAGAAGAAGATCAACGCCTACTTAATTATTGTAACTTTGGCCCCGCCCACTGGAGTGTTAGTGAGATGACGAGGAGAGAAGAGCGATTCAGGATCACTGGACTAAAAATAACATCACCTTTCAAAGGATCCTAATGCTAGGAATGAGCTTATTTATTCTCAACAATGTGAATGTCTCAGTTGAGCATTATTTATGTGTATTCGCTACATTTCACTGTGGATTGTTTGGGAATTCAGTCGCAATATCCGACTTTTACGATATGGACTCGACAGTAATGCCACAACATGTGAGTGTTAATTCTGAGAATTCTCAAACCAGTGACTAAACGTTCATCTTCACATTGTTTCTTTTATGCTGTGTTCACACCAAACGCGAATAGAGCATCAGGAGCGAGTGATTTCAATGTTAAGTCAATGGAAAAGCGCGTTGACGCGCGTCTGGAGGTCCTGCGGCGCGATGGACGCGATTCTGCCTCATTCGCGCGAATTGAGCATCTTGCGCGAGTGGTGCTTTTTGTGCATTCAGGCGCTTGAAGCGAATTCGCGTCTCACGCCCGAGTTGAATTTTTGTTTTACTTTGCCGTCAATTCGCGCCGCGGTAACCAATCAGGAGCCTGCTCGCTGCGGTCACGTGGTAAAGTGACGTGATGAGAAACCCTGCATAATTTAAAAATACTACTATTGTGTCACAAAATTTAGTTTTAAGACTTTTTCAGGTGAGAATGTAGTTGTTTAAAGCTCAAATCTGTGGTTTATTTATAAAGAGAGCACCTATTTAAAAAAAATGATCTTGTGTTTGTGGCGATCCAGTGGATCACCGGGCGCTCAGCGCTCATTAACCCCGGCGAGAGCAGCCTTTCCTCTGCCAGTCCTTCGGCCGCTGCTCTGATGTCCTGTAGTGGTTCGTCTTGTGTAGATCTAACAGGCGATCTTTGGTGTCATGAATCTATAAAAACTCATGAATAATTTGTTGTCTGCCAAATCGTTTTGACTGAGGGCAAAGAGAAGTTTCATAACTTTATTTTTTTAAGGATATTTAAATATACATGAATTGGAGGCGCTTATAAATCGAGCGATTGAAGCGAAATAGACACGCGTTCAAGGCGGATTCAAAGAATGGATTCAAAATGTTCAAGCGTCTGTTGTGAATTTCCTTTTCCTCGTTTGAAGAAGAGACCAGGAGACGTTGGGATATCTTTAAAGCAGACGTTACTCGTTTATCGAGAATCGTGCTGTTCTTCGGCTGAGGTTCTAAGTCTAACTAAAGGAGTTATACATTGTAATTTATCTATATTTCAGGGGGAGGGATTATACAGAAGGGGAGGAGACACTCTGAACAATACAATGCAAATGTTGTATAGGTAAAAGGACACACCCTACTATGAAAGCCCTACCAGTCCCATTGAATCAGCATAACTATTCGCAAGCTGATACTGGCCAGGAACTCCAATTCCAAGAGCCATCCCAGAGCCATTAAAGACAAAAGGTGCAACGTCTGGCCTCCGAAAGGTGGAATCTCAGTGATCTGACTTTAAAACACAATAGAGAAAACAGGTCTGGCAGGAAAGGAGACGCTTGCTAGAGCCTCTGAAATCAGTAAAACAGGTCTGGAAGATTTGCATAGCAGACTAATTCATCTGATATCATCATTTTTACCTTAAATGCTAAATGCAATGTACTTTCTTAAATTTGTAATCCCACACGTCCAACTAGACGCAGTAGACGCGATTTTGATGCTCTATTCACGTTTGGTGTAAACGCAGCATCAGTAGGGTGAAAATTATTGAATTGGGCCTTCAAATTGCAATGGCCACCTCTGCTTCATACACATGATGGAAACGAGCAGCTGGGCAAAGTGTCAAGTCAAAAGTCAAACGCATTTTCCATTTCACACACATTTAATTTAATATAATATGTGAATGAGTTCTGATCAGCAGAGTTTGACATAATTGATGACTGAGCATGTTTATTTAAAAACTCATTTATGAGTCAATTGCAACTATAGGGATAAACGCATAAACGGGCCATTTGGAGGAAAGGAGTGTGTGTGTCAGAAAATGTCAGTACATTTTATTTAGAAAAACTTTTCATTTAAATAGTCAAATATTGAAAATATTTAATAAAATATTAAAGTCATGCAACCTTATGGGAGATTAAATATACTTTTTTATTTGCATTCTGTTCATTTTCATTTTATTTCAGCCATTAAAGTTACCCAGCAAAAGAAAGTGACATCTGTTTTTCCTTTCAATATTGTTATTAATATTCTCTGAATTTGTATGCATATGAAATCTAAAAGGATGCTGATGAATGCAATTAATACATTCCACATGCTCCATTTCATTTCATCCATAAATCATGTCATGTCATTAACTAGAACAACACATTTATGGACTCTACATGGGTATACCAAGGTTTAACAAATAAAAGAAAAAAAATAACCCTGCCATTTTGGTTCATGACACAAAATGAGTTTGACATTTCTAGCTAGGGGGCAATTTTAGCAGCCCAAATTTCACCTGGCCCTAAATTTTAGGCTTATTTTTAATATATTCACTGCAATTCCAATGTTAAATTGATAATAAGCTTGTAAAATCTTACTGGCCGAACAGAGCACCTGAAAAATGAGAGGATTATATTAAGAGTCCTCGTGAGAAAATGGAGATTTTTGATTTATGGGCTCTGGGAGAGGGGGAAAAGTGACATTATGGAAAAAGTCATTGCACAGCATGGCGTAAGAGAGGTGCTGAGTTCATTAAACACACACACACACACACACACACACACACACACACACACACACACACACACACACACACACACACACACACACACACACACACACACACACACACACACACACACACACACACACACACACACACACACACACACACACACACACACACACACACACACACACACACACACACACACACACACACACACACACACACACACACACACACACACACACACACACACACACACACACACACACACACACACACACACACACACACACACACACACACACACACACACACACACACACACACACACACACACACTTTAAAGTGTTTTTAAGTGCACTTATTTTACTCCGATGCTCAATGTCTTTCTCTCACACAAGTCTCATAAAGGTTTCGTGCCCAGTATCATGGGAAGAGAGGTCAATCACATTAAAAAGTAAAAAGTCACACTAATATACTTAACCCAGGGGTTAATGTCATTCAAACCCAGCTCAAGGTAATAATATGACACAAAAAGATATGGTTCAATCAAAAAATTATGTCCTCATCATTTCTAAGCTTATGCTTCTTTCACGATACTTTTGCATACTTAAAAATTTTGTAGGGAAAAGCCAACCAGTACATAAATAAGAATCTCCCCTTTTGTGCTCCAAAGAAAAATTGAAGTCATGCACGTTTGGAATGACATAAATGATGAGATTGTTCATATTTGGGTGAACTATTGCTTTAAAACAGTGTTTCCAAAAACCCCAGCGGCACACATTTTGGACGTCTCCCTAATCTGACACATCCATTTCAGGTCTTGGAGTCGCTAGTAAGAAGTGAATCAGGTGTGTTTGATTAGGGAGACGTACAAAATGTGCAGTGCACTTCTGGCACACCCGGACGAAAGGGTTGGGAAACGCTGCTTTAAGACAAACAAGCTTTACATTCCAACCTTTTCACAGATGGACAAGCAGTTATAAATAAAGCTGCGTATTGCATCAGCTGCGTATCAGTTGTTAATCAACTATTAACATTTAGTAGATTAATCAGACTTGTTATTTGTCCAAAATGAAACTTTCATTTGGACTTTTTTTACTTCACACAGACCAGTCAGGATGCCCATGCTGACCCCTGTCCACCGCCGAAAGTGCCAACAGAAGGCGGCCTGGTCTGATGAATCACGTGGATGGCCGGGTGTGTGTGTGTGTGGCTTACCTGGGGAACACATGGCACCAGGTGCATTATGGGAAGAAGGCGTGGCGGCGGAGGCAGTGATGCTTTGGGCAATGTTCTGCTGGGAAACCTTGGGTCCTCCATCCATGTGGATGTTACTTTGACACGTCCCACCTACCTAAGCATTGTTGAGACCATGTCCAGCCTTTCATGGAAACGGTATTCCCTGGTGTCTGTGGCTCTTTCAGCAGATAATGCGCCACCACAAAGCACAAATGCTTCAGGAATGATTTAAAGAATGAGTTTGAGGTGTTGACTTGGCCTCCAAATTCTCCAGATCTCAATCCAATCGAGCATCTGTGGGATGTGCTGAACACACAAGTCTGATCCATGGAGGCCCCACCTCGCAACTTACAGGACTTAAAGGATCTGCTGCTAAAATATTGGTGCCAGATACCACAGCACACCTTCAGGGGTCTAGTGGAGTCCATGCCTCAACGGGTCAGGGCTGTTTTGGCAGCAAAAGTCTATATAAACTAGTCGACCTAATAAATCAGTTAGTAACTGGACTACCCAAGTCCGGTTGACAAACAAAAAGCTCAACAAATCTACCAAGCAATTTACCACAACATAACTAAACACACATAGCACAACAACTTGTTTGCCAAACTTTGTTATTGTAGACAATTCAAATGCAAGGTTTTTGTTTAGATCTTTCACCGAGAACAAAGATTTCTCTATCCTCAAGTCTAAGCCATAAAACCCAAGAGCTGTTCCCTCGGATAAATAAACTACTCGACGACTCAAAACTGCTAATACTCTAACTGACAGTCAAACAAATTCTGTGGACGGCTGGCTCGCATCCAGCCCCTGCATGCACTGGCATATCCATAAGGTTGTGATGACTGATTAGCCGCAGCTGGTTTGATCTAGTTCATGTTAACTAGTTTACAGGGTTATGCAATACATGATCTAGACCAGGCCATTGCTATACGTTAGGTGCTATACATATATACACACTGTACATATAGCACAGATCTGGACCTAGTTGTGCTCGTTCTTTAAAGCAATACTGATTCAGTCCTACTATTAAGATTAAGACAGAAGGTAGAAGAGAAGGGGGTGTCAACAAAGAGAAGTGTGGGGAAAGAGAGAGAGATTTCTGTTTTCACAGCTGGGCTGAAGTCTTGTTCCCACCCTTTCTGACAGCAGTTCCCCTAAGGCGCTTTGCGTTGGCTTCCTCTCAAACACACACACATATATGCACACACTCGGTGCAGCAGAAGCATGTCATCTTTACTGACCTCGCAGAGATTTAAACACCTTTTGCTACTCCGCTGGACAGCGCTCAGCTCAAAATGCCTCCACAGTCTGTAGAGCATAGTAATTACATCCTAAAGCCTGAGGGTGTGTGTGTGTGTGTGTGTGTGTGTGTGTGAGTCAGGCAGTAGTTCACTGTATATCCTCATAATTTCACAATTTTTCAACATATCCAAACAACAGACCTGATCGTCAGCCATTTCACATGCTAAAACATTTGGGGGAGAAAATATATGTTGTTTAAAATTCTTGATTCAGGAGACCTAGAGCTGATTGGCTCAAATTTCAAACAGTATTTGGCATGTAAAAAGGTCTGAATGCCATTGCATCAAACAAAACTGGCATCTGGAAACAAATGATGTAGGATCTCTTCTCCTCACTAACATCCATCAGTTAGTGTTTTTTAATTTGCTGGTGTTTTGGTGGTTTTTAGCGGATGTATTGTCAAGTTCACACAGGTGTAGTTCATCACATTAACTATGAACATGTTTATGCACATCTATATCTTTTATCTAATGCAGGCGGTCGATCCTTTACCTATTTAGCACCTAAACTCTGGAACAGTCTTCCTAGCATTGTTTGGGAAGCAGACACACTCTGACAGTTTAAATCTACACATCTCTTTACTATATGACCGATGAATCTAATATGAATCGATCATCCGATCTAATACGACCCCTGTCCTGTAAAGTTGGCAGAATAATAATAATACGCTGTTTGTTTATTGGCCAGAGGAGAACTGGCACCCTGACTGAGTCTGGTTTCTCCCAAGGTTTATTTTTCTCCATTAGGTCTCCTGATGGGGTTTTGGTTTTCTTGCCACTGTTGCCTCTGGCTTGGCTTGCTCAGTTGGGGACACTACATTTTTCAACTAAATATCCAAATAAAACTAATTAGTAAACTAAATAAACCATATAAACTAAATTACTGATCTAATTACTGATCTAATGCCCACATTGTCACTGTATGATAATTGAAATGAGCTGATGACATCACCATTTTCTCCAAAACGGCTGTACGGCTGAATAAAATTCTGTTGCACTATTTTCCTGTTTAACACTGTGAAGCTGCTTTGGAACAATCTGCATTGTAAAAAGCGCTATATAAATAAAGTTGACTTGACGCATTCACTGCCATTCGAAAGTTTAGTGCATCTGCATAGAAAATAATAAACAAATCACGAGCGTAGATAAATACAATAGAAGAAAGCATTATGCTTTTCAGGTAAATCTAACAGTATTCAGGTGCAGAAATTGAATAATCAAATGTTAAATAAAAGTCTTCACTGTATAAATGAAATATAGGGTAAACGTACATATTAAGCTCACCAAAATTAGTGCACAAGGTATTGGTTTGAGTACATGTTAAAATAAAATTTTAATCTTTCACACAGTATTTTATTTTAAATGACTAAAGCATTTCAATTAAGATATACATCATTGATGAACAGCTATTATTGAAAAAATCTATGAAATTATACTTTTTCTTATTGATATCACACTGAAGCTGTGATTTTCATAGTAGTGACCCTTTAAGCTCACCGCAAAATAATATGAAGCCTTTAAAAATTACAGCAGTGTAAAACCACAAAACATCAATAAACTGTAAATTTATAATATAAGGGATTTAAAAGTACAAGCCAGTAATGCCTGTGAAGTAATATATTAGTGTAGCACACAATCTTATACAGCTAGTAAGCTAACAGTGTTCTGTAGCACCTGCGCTATGTTGCTAAAACTATCATTTGGATCTAACTGTAATTATTTCCCACATCCAGTTTCCAGGTTATAATATGCAAAAGTCTAAACATTAATCTCTTAATTTTGCAGTAAGAAGTTATATTTATCGAAAATAAAGGCTTAAACATCTACAAAAACGCACATTTAAGGGGCTCCTCTTTTGGTGAAAGTTTTCCGACAGCTTTCAAAATGGCCACCAGACAGTGTGAACACATGAATAACCATATTTCAGTGTGCGATGGTCTGATAAGCTTGACATTACAGGAGGTATATAGTAACAAACACATCAATTGGTTAAGACATCAAGTAGGATGATAAATCACTTTTTTCTTTTTAAAATCTGAGCTCAAAGATGATGTTTACCCTAACTAATATAATTATTTAATTAATAAATATCTTTGTTAAAGCTACAGAAGTGATTTTCTCTTTCTCTGTTGTTTGCTCACCATTGGTCAAGTCATCTCTGAAAACCAATCTATTTTCCCCGGCCTATTAATTTTTTGGGATATGTTAGTCTTAGTAAGGTCAATTCTTAGTCTTTATTTTAATTGGTTTAAGTTCTTAAATTAAAATTTTCATACTCTGTTTTTTTTGTATGACTTATCTATTTACTGTGTTTTTGTGAAGCACCTTGGTCAGCAGTAATGTTGTTGCAACAGTAAAGTGACTGTGACAAACAGCTGCGGGTATATTAGGCTGCTGTCCCTTTAAGACGAATGCACAGACGTAATATAAATGACATGCATATGTTTTCCTTCTCAATTGTTTACAACACATAACCGACTGTGTTTACATCCTGCGATATGACTATCGCAGATACGCACATCCTGCGATATGACTATCGCAGATACGCACATCCTGATATCGATGTTAAAACGATATATCGTGCAGCCCTAGTTTATGCACATATTTCCTTGTGTTCTTATTAGTATTATTATATGTGACCCCGTCTGTGAAACCCCGGCTAAAGTCGCATAATCTAATGATGAGATATAGAGCGTCAAAGTAGTCATAGCCATAAAAATGACCAAAACAGGTGATTTGTGTTTATTGCTGTAAATGATAGATTATACCAAGGGCTTTGAGATGCAGTACTCAATTTTTCATTTATAATATTATAAATACTGAAATAAATTATTTTATTGACGCTACGTTTTATTATTTTGCACCAAAAAATACCGGACGTGGGCTTCTTAAATATTGATTTAATGTTTACTTTCGACGCAGAAACAACTGCTGATTCTTATATCATTCGGTTCAGAAACATATTTTTTACTATTACAAAGTGCAAACAGACCATAATATCAATCCGCACAACCAACGATCAGGTCAGTGTCGGGAAAGGCAAGAAAACGGCGACTTAAGCCGGGTTCTGATTTCTGTGTGGATTTCTTTGTGCCATCACCGACATTTCAGGAACAGCTTATTAGTTTTCTAACTACACCTTCTGCCGATATATCCATCTTATTTTAAAGACATTTAATGGCTGCGACGTGTCGAAATAGTTTGGTTTTTGGATGCTGATGCGCTGGGTTTATGAATTCGCTCTCTGACAGGGCGGCCGCGGGCACGCAAAGCGCAAGGGACAGAACAGCTGATAGTTTAATTAATAAGGATTAATATAGGCCTACTGTTTTTTTGTAGGCTAAATAAAGAACCCGCATTATATATTAATATAAAAAAGTTGCGAATGTCCTTCGGAAGCAAAGCTCTTGCGTCTGATGTTTTGGTTTCGGTTTGTAAGCCTATACGAATAGAACATGCATGAATGAGAACATAAAGTACAGGACGTAATGAGCCATGAGCCAATGCAATGCGCAATGAGCCATGAAAAAATCATAATGAATCATAATCTAATCGAAAAGTGAAGATTCACAGTTATCACTAACTGTACAAAGTTTGAGACTGACCTGTTCACTTGGTAGGGCATTACATTTACTTTACAAATGTTACACAGTGAAATTTTCCCATAAGAATTTTCCCATAAATGTGTACTATATCACTGAAAATGGGAGAATCTTAGCTTTTATATGGTATATGGCACGTAGTCAGAATAATAATGGTTAAAAAGTTTTGCAATTTTAAAAATAAGCTTGATTTTAAAATTGAAATTTCTCAAAATCATGATTTTCTGAGGCCGAAATTCAAATAATTTTTGACATGGTCTTACTCAGTCAATATTAAAGATATCAAGGTTATATTTCACAGAATGTTCTTTACATTATGTAGGATGATTTTATGTATAAAACAGTGAATCACCAAAAAATTACTTTAGCTGGGTTTTCACAGACAGGGTCACATATTATTATTAGTTCTTATTTCTGTAATGTTTTTTTTCATGGGTGCTTAGGAGTGTATAAATGTGTTATATAATATAATTTAGGGCTGTGAAAAGATTAATCGCGATTAATCGCATCCAAAATAAAAGTTTGTGTTTACATAATATATGTGTGTGTACTCTGTTAATTACTATTTATATATAAATACACACACAAGTAGGGCTGGGACGGTATGGATTTTTTCTTACCACGGTTGAAAAGCAAGAAATTCCCGCGGTTCAGCGGTAAACCGCTTTAAAGGGCTCCCGCTCGACTTTCGCGCACAGCCGCACACGCACACACCAGCGCAGGCAATTGAACATAATAAGGAACATGTTTATTTTACATTTATTTTTTCACGATTAGAACAGGAACAATTAGAACAGAAATGGAATGATATCTGAAAAAAAAGTGCTGGCAAAACGAAATCTAGACTAGACCATGGTTTACATCCCAGCCTTCATATTTTGCTGAGAGAGCAGATCAGATCACGACTGACAGATCTGAAGATGGAACAGCATAAACAAAGACAAACAAACACATTTTTATTTATCGGTATTGATCAGTAATATATATTTATTTGTTTATTTATTTCCAATATTTTTAATTTCAGATTACAGTCGTCGTCATCAAACAATCACTTAAACTATAATGACTTTCGCGCACACCCGCCCATATAATATAATATATTATTTATATTTATAGTATTTATATTTTTATATGACATATTTTTAAATATTCAGGCTATTAATTTACATTTACAATTTACATCTTGTGTGCGCTTTTGTCTCAGTGGTTAATGAAGAATAACGAAGGCTCAAGGCTATTTAATTTAACAAAGTGTAGTCACTCACTCGCTGCTCACACTACCTTGATTGTATATTATGCTACTTTTATTATTTATATTTATTTTTTATATTTTATAACATTATATATTGAATTAATATATTGAATGAAATTTCGCAGGCACAGCTTATTTGTCGTCAATCTTTCCCAAACAGAGTTGGAAGAGAGTTAAAACTTACCAGTACTAAGCGATTAATCTTTTGACAGCCCTAATATAATTATATGGACTCCTTATATTTGGTTATTTGGTGTCCTTTAGGAGTCTCCAATGATCCTTGAAGCTTGCAGAAAATACAGTTTTCTGATTGTTTACTTTGCTGGATATAGCAAATGATGAAAAAATTAATGTTTAATGAGATAAATGGCGTATGCTTAATTTTACGATTAACAAGAGTGCGATTAACCGCGCTTAATTTTAATCGATTGATAGCCCTAGTTCTTATAGTTTCGTATAGTTTTTGATGCTCATTTATGCGCATCTTGGTGTTTCCATCCAGCGTTTTTTTATGCGATGTCCTACAATGCACATACAAATAGGTGGATGGAAACATAGCTAATATTGTGGTTGGCCAAACACAAAAAGCACAAAATTCTGGTGTTACAATTGAATGAAATGCACATATACTTACTCCCATAATCTTGCTCCTCTGCTCCACATCCTCCCACATGGAGTGGACGATGTAGCGGCACATGTACTTCCCAGCTCTGCCTTCCTGCCGCATCCGGACCAGACACATCCTGTCAGAGGAGAGCAGAGCAGAACGCTGACTCAAGACAGCCTGACAAACTGAGTGCCTGTGTTACGCCACGCTCTGTCAGGATCCGCGTAACCAGGAAACTTCAGAGATCAGCCAGACAACACACTCGCATCAAGGAAACGTCTGGGTTAAATAGACAGCATCTGTGGCCTGATGTTGATTACCACAGAAACGCTTTTTTACAAACTGAGGGAACAGTCAAAAATATTTCCTGTGGCACAGATACCGTCATTTGGTTTAGCATTGTTTTCCCCCATATTTACATTCGGGAACCACTGCTTTATGAGTACTGTGAGTGTTTCAGACAGTGTTTTCTCAGCACAAACACAGTTAGTCATCAATGCGCATGCGTTAAAGTGCCTTTAACTGGAAGTGTACAGAGTGTTGGCACCAAACCGCCAACATTAATCATAAGTCTCGTTCTGATCAGCCAAACCTGTGCATTAGCAGAGGAGCCTTTGATGAGGGTGAGGATGGGTTAAAAAGACGAATTAAATACTTACATTAGTAGTAACACCCACACTGAATAGCTGGGATTAGGGCTGTAACGATTCCTCGATTAACTTTGAGTACTCAATTTTAAAAAATCCGTATCGGTAAGCCCCGCCCCCCTTAGTAACTGTTGCTAACTCGGACAAACAAACGGAGTTGCTATATCTTACAATGACAGCTGTCAGTGTGAAAACATTATCCCAAGATGTTTTTGGACACAGAATGTAGAGTATACCCCGTCCGAATGATGGCCAAACTTTACTGATGGTTTATCAAGTTTATTATGTCCTTTTTCACTCCAAAAAATCATCGTAAGAGCTGAACAAACAACGCAGAAGAAGTGCGCATTAACGTCTCATTCACAAACTAGCTCTCTCCGTTGCATTACCATTAACATACACAGCAAATTACACAAAAACACTCACAGTAAACAAACATATACACAGAACTTATGACTTTTCGGGGGTGTAGTTAATAACTGGTAAACTTTGAATCTTCAAAACAACTCCGATAAACTGCGTGCGAGCTCTTCCTTTCACTACCCGTAGACTATAATACCCATCAAAATAGGAGTCCTCCTTAATAGGACAGATAATGTAGACCTTAAACATATCTAAAATTAAATTAATTCACATATAACCAGTTTAATATGGAGAGGCACTGAAATGTAGACCTTCGTGTTTTTGACCTACAGTGTACATGATGTGAGAACAGTTAGTTATTACGGTTTGTATGTTAGCAGGGACTTTAATCATAACTTAATGAGAGTATGACAAACAGAAAATCCTCTCAGGATCCCTGGAATCAGTGTTACAGTACCTCAGGCACGACATTATAGCTTTTTTGCAGCATAAACACCACCAAACCAATGAGATTGGATTTTCCAATGTTTCTCTATGGCGCTAAACCCTAAAGATGTTTGAGCTCTGGTCCCAGCGCAACTGATACTTAACTGCTATTGGCTCATCTGCGTTCAAGGGGAGGGGCTTACCGATAGGTCAATTAACCAGTGTTGTGTAAGTGGCAAAATATCGGAAGTGGCACATTCCACGGACGAGAATCCATGAACCGCATTATTAGACTGTTTTCTAAGGCTGCACGATATATTATAACATAGCATAGTGCTATTGTGAATTCATAAAGACTGCGATTAGATTAAACAAAGCAGTTCCATTCACAGTAAATGCTGCTCCACACAAACTCAGTCTCTATATATTGGGATTCCAATAACGTGTATTTGGTAAAGCTTATAAGTCTGACGTGCTTCGTGTTTCATAGTGTTTATTGTTGATCTCTTATCTTTTACATGCGTGGAGCATCTCAAACTCCATCTCTGCATATGCTCTGAGTTTGGGTTGCTTATAACGTTCATTTTGCAAAGCAATTTGTGCTATTTAATCATATTTGTAAGGTAGATCATTTTTAAAACTACGCCAACACTGGAGAACACATCAATATGTTTTTAAATATGCAAACTGTTCATCGCGATTTCAAAATAAGAGTTTAACCCCTTTTCATGTTTTGATGTCCGGGATAAAAATAAAATCTAATTGAAAACCCGGAAATACAATTTTAGGATTTTGGAACATCTTTAAACAAAGGTAGAATGGCAAAATTACTAAGAAATCAAAACTACTTCTAGGTTACTAATCAAATATATTGAAGCTCGTTTCTGCCACAGAATAAAAAATAAAAAAGTAATTGTGATTTTTTTCTCTCACAATTCTGAATTGCGAGTTATAAAGTCATAATTGCGAGTTATAAAGTCATAATTGCGAGATATAAAGTCATAATTGTGAGATATAAAGTCAGAATTGTGAGTTATAAAGTCAGAATTGTGAGATATAAAGTCAGAATTGTGAGTTATTAAGTCATAATTGTGAGATATAAAGTCATAATTGTGTGATATAAAGTCATAATTGTGAGATATAAAGACATAATTGTGAGATATAAAGTCAAAATTGTGATATAGTCATAATTGTGAGTTATAGTCATAATTGTGAGATATAAAGTCATAATTGTGTGAATATAAAGTCATAATTGTGAGATAGTCATAATTGTGAGTTATAGTCATAATTGTGAGACATAAAGTCAAAATTGTGTAATATAAAGTCATGATTGTGAGATATTAAGTCATAATTGTGAGATATTAAGTCATAATTGTGAGATATTAAGTCAGAATTGTGAGATATAAAGCCAGAATTATGAGATATTAAGTCAGATTGTGAGATATAAAGTCAGAATTATGAGATATTAAGTCAGAAATGTGAGATATAAAGTCAGAATTATGAGATATTAAGTCAGAATTGTGAGATATTAAGTCAGAATTGTGAGATATAAAGTCAAAATTGTGAGATAGTCATAATTGTGAGTTATAGTCATAATTGTGAGATATAAAGTCATAATTGTGAGATATAAAGTCAAAATTGTGAGATAGTCATAATTGTGAGTTATAGTCATAATTGTGAGATATAAAGTCATAATTGTGTGAGATATAAAGTCAAAATTGTGTAATATAAAGTGAGATGATTGTGAGATATTAAGTCATAATTGTGAGATATTAAGTCATAATTGTGAGATATAAAGCCAGAATTGTGAGATATTAAGTCAGAATTGTGAGATATAAAGTCAGAATTGTGAGATAGTAAGTCAGAATTGTGAGATATTAAAGGGTTAGTTCACCCAAAAATGTAAATTCTGTCATTAATGACTTACCCTCATGTCGTTCGACACCCGTCAGACCTCCGTTCATCTTCAGAACAGAAATGAAGATATTTTAGTGTAAATCTGATGGCTCTGAAAGGCCTCCATTGGCTCAATGGCACGGTTCACTCTCAAGACCCTTAAAAGCTACTAAAGACGTCGTTACAAAGCCCATCTCACTACAGTGGTTCTAAAATAACTTTATGAATTGGCAACAATAGTTTTTGTGCGCAAAAAAATCCTAAATAACGACTTTTATAGTGATGACGATTTCAAAACAAAGCATCATGATGCTTCGAAGCGTTATGAGTCAGTGAGTCGATTCAGCAGTTTGAATCGCCAAATTTCAGCAGTTTGGCGGTTTGACACGCGATCCGAATCATCATTCGACTCAGTGATTCATAACGCTTCGAAGCTTCATGATGCTTTGTTTTGAAATCGGCATCACTATGTAAGTCGTTATTTAGGGGTTTTTTGCGCACAAAAACTATTGTTGCCGATTCATAAAGTTATTGTAGAACCACTGTAGTGAGATGGACTTTGTAACGACGTCTTTAGTAGCTTTTAAGGGTCTTGAGAGTGAACCGTGCCATTGAGCCAATGGAGGACTTTCAGAGGCATCAGATTTCAACTAAAATATCTTAATTTCTGTTCCGAAGATGAACGGAGGTCTTACGGGTGTCGAACGACATGAGGGGAAGTAATTAATTAATGTAATTAATGTGTTTATTGTAATGTAATATTTTTGGGTGAACTAACCCTTTAAGTCAGAATTGTGTGATATAAAGTCAGAATTGTGAGATATTAAGTCAGAATTGTGTGATATAAAGTCAGAATTGTGAGATATTAAGTCAGAATTGTGTGATATAAAGTCAGAATTGTGAGTTATAAAGTCAGAAAACCTGGACATGGCCATTTTAAGAGATGATTCCCCCGGTTCCACAGACAAGGCTTAAGATAGCCTCAGACTAAAATGGATGTTTAAACGGTTTTAACTGAAAGCAACATGCACTGATATATCTTAAAACATGTCAATGTCATTGTTTTTTCTCAAGATAAACCAGTAATGTTTTTTTTAAGGTATGTTTATAAGAGCTACTTAAATGTCCTAATTAAACCCTAATTAAACTAAGGCCTAATCCTGGCTTAATCTAAGCCATGTCTGTGAAACCAGGATTCTATTCCTTCACTTAAAAATTAAGAAAAATGGCAGAAATTAAGAAAATTACAAAAATTATATTATGTAAATTGCCCACATTAGGATATTCTGGCAAATTTAAAAAGTAAGAAAAACTACAGAGGAAAAAAGGATAAAAGATATTACAATTGTTTAAGACTAGATTCAGTGAGTAAAAGCACAAACACACACACAATTAAATAAACTGCAATCTCTGGTGAACAAAAATAAGACTTTGTGTTACTAAATTTCAAGTGGTATGCAGGTATGGTTCTGCTCTTCAGAATGAGTCTAATGAAACACCATTTGCAATCCATCTAGTAGATGAATATTAATCAACTCATGAAGTCATGACTTGAATAACCAATCCAGGATTTGGAATTTGCATGACACAATGTCGCAGTCCTACCCCAAACTGTGTCCAAAAACTCACCAAACGTGGAGCTGTGCCACCAAGAACCAGGAGTTGAGCGTGTCGGGGAGAGAGCACTCTGGGAGAAAGAGAGGGAGTAGAGGACATTATAAGGGGGAACAAGAAAACACAACATGTAGCCAAACCAATGCAAACTTGGGCTCCGGTTCCAAAACCGCTATTGGGTTTACACCTGTTTTTTCCTCAGCTAAAGAAAACAACGTAACACAGCTGTAAAGTGCCACATAAATCTTTCAGGTGCTGCTGAAAAGGTCCCTTTACGCTCATTTCATCATTTCGGATAAAGCGAGGGGTGTTTAGGAGTTCTTCAAAAAATTGAAATGAGCATGACATAAGACTCATGAGGCAAAAGATTTAAAAATACTTACTTTCAAAAAATTCGTCATAGTTGATTCTTTCTACACAGCATGTGTACATGCGCAAGGCAGCTATCTTAATTTTCTGCAAAAGAAGAGAGACATTTGTGACACACATGATCAAAAAGCCACTCAATCCGGGGTGATCAAAAGCAGAAACTGATGAAATTGGCCAAGACATCACATTTTCAGTCCGTTCTAGCGAGCGGAACATGTGCCCCAGAATGAAGCAGACATGCTGAAGTTTTAGACAGCCGTGATGCTGATGACTCTAACATGGAAGGTCATCTCGGATTTCACAAAGTGCGGCTCCTGCTTTTGAAAACACAAAACAGGTAGCGGTACGAGATGAAGTCATCTTTCCAGCACCAAAACTCGACTCACTGTTGAGTCGTTTGAGGGCTCATGGGAAACCAAACTACTAAATTCAACAGAATATGCAAAAAAGTTATGTAGCATAAAAATATCCCTATCTTTGCAAAATTAATCCTATTTTTAAGGATTATTAAATTACATTTTTGCATTGTGTCATTATAATTAAAAGTGTCATTAAAATTTTTTATACTGTTGTCTGAGGTCTACTTGTGACGTTCGCATGGTTTTTACATTCAAAAACATCATAATTAATTAATAAGTAATAGGCTATTTTCTGCCATGGTTTTGAGGCTCTCTCAAGACACGCTCGGTTTCAATAGGCGTGCCGCACTGAAGACTTGGAAGTAAACGCCCACGGCTAGGATTGGATAAGATTTGCATATTTAATGAGCTTCGGCTCCCCGGCATTGTTTTGAAAGTGGCAACCGGAATAATTCGTCCCTCAGGGCTCACAAAAAGTCAAACAAACACAATGATTTATTGCTCATCCACCCGTGAATAATATGAATGTTATTTTACATTACATGGCCCGCCCGATCGGTGGATATAAGCGTGAACCGTGCATCGCCAAGTACATTGCAGACAGCAAAAACTTCCACGATTGTATTTTTCCTTCATATATTAAGTCAAGAGAGTGCACAACGCACATCATGATATTATGAAAATGTTGGCAACTATTACTACCATTATTACACTTAATTTTTACAATTCAGTGCCTTTTCTAGGCACTCAAAGTGCTTTACATAGAAGGGGGGAATCTCCTCATCCACCACCAATGGTGGACTTCTTTTTTCATGACATTTTGCTCCAAGAGCACATTAATATGCAAATTAGAGACCGTGTAAAGATACATTGCATTGAATGGGAAAACCCATGTATGGCCATTTTACACACATATTGCATAAAGTAAAATGGTATCATTCCGTTATATCTTTCATAATATAGTCGGGAATCATCTTTAAACAAAGACTTTGGTTTAAAAAATTTGACTGGTGAATGAAAAAAATCCCATTGTTTGTACCTATACATGTAATTTCATGTATTTTTTTAAACAACTGAGTCCTGCTGTCCACTTACGAGGACATAGCAAAACATATGAATAAATATCATTTAAAAAAATGTCCCCATTTGTTTATTATGCTCTAAACAATCTAATGACCCTGGGTCCTAGGAGGATAATGCATTATATCAGCATTTAAATACTTTACAATTTAAATAATATCTCATTAATTTTCCCCACATTCCAGTAAAACAAGCAAGATTTTGGGGATTGCGGTAATACAAAAACAACGGGGACAAAATACAACATAACATTTATCTTTAAGCAAACTAAAAATGTATTTATTTTTTCATGATTTTACCGTTAAATATAACCTGGACATGTGTAAGTTCTAAAGATGGGTTCTTTTACCGATATCGATTTCAACAAACAACTATGGGCTGGTTCTGATACCGATATTTGTCAGTTGCTCACTTAATAAACTTTTGTCATTAATACAGATTCTGTTTTGATCATGTTTTAACTTAGCAAAGTTCAAAAACGCATGCATTAAGTAGGGATCCCGCACCGATAACCGATAATTCTTTATATCTGAAAGCCGATAAAGATATATTGGTCGATAAATCTAAAACATAAACTTTTATGTAATTTTTGAGAGCCCAATTACAAAAACAAAAATCTCACCATTAAAATCCATGTCCCAAACACACAATTATAATGTTCTCATTATAGTTTAATGTAGCCGATATGACAGACTTGTTGCACATGTTGCTCTTAACTGTGTTTTCCTTTTTTTAAAAGTGATTTCAATCATATTTCATGCAATTCAAACCCATCATGGTGAACAATGCGCATCTGAAGTGTCTCAGCTGAAGGAAATAATACATTATTTATCAGCTTTAATATATTGGTTCAATTTACTTATCGATAAAATTAAAAATGAACATATATCGGCCGATACCGATATGGTGTATATATATCGTGTATCACTAGCATTAAGGCATACTAGCTAATTTATTGCATCAAATAATTTTCCTGGAATATGGATTGTATCTATTTAACATTCATCAGGCCAACATTATAAGAGAGGCACAAGGTAAGATAAAAAACTAAAACAAAACACAAATAAGACTACATGAGAACCTTTTTGCTATCAAATATTTTTTATTAACAACATTAACTCATATTTGACTATTACATATCTCTTTAATAAATAGAAGTATACAGCTCAGTGCCTTGCCTTCACACAGTTAATTAATATCTATTGGTTTGTTACATCAGCCTTTTTCATGCTATAGCCGATATGTCGATGGTTTTAAATTGATCAAAAATCATAAGTTCTGTGAAATTCACACATCAGGTTTTATGAGAGACCATGAACAAATGATCAAATATCAAAAGGGGACTATTTAAAGGATTGTTTAGTAACACTAGAGGAGGAGATTTATTTACCCATTTGTTGTATTTGAGGGGTCCAGTGAAGCCCATGGCCTCAATCACTTTGGTGAAGGCCCCGACCTCTTCGTCTGTAGTCTGCGGGGTCTCTTTAACACTACACAGCTTCAAACAGAACACGGAAACACATCTAAAATTAGAGCTATATAAAACAGACATAAACACATCTGGCATCTAGCAAAAAGAGAGCATACAGACAATACAAAACAATACAAAACCAAATGTGTTTGGGGGGAAAACAAACAAATACCTTCATTTACAAGACCAAATGAAGTTGGAGGATCTCTAAGGTTTTTGTTTTTTAACCCTTTAAAGGTGAGGTTGAGAATTGCAACCGCCCACCGCTCACCCCTCACATAGAGAAGCTACGGTGGCCAACATAGGACAAAGATGTCGTTTTCTGAGAAAGCAGGGGAGTAGCTAGCGCTCTGAAGAGAAATGTATTCGTTTAGGGCCAATGTAGAAACATGGCGGCGCAAAATGGCGACTTCACTGTAAGGCAGGGGTTTTCAAAGTCTCATGTGGCGTTCACACCGGACGCGATTCGCGCGAAGGTGGACGCTTCAAAATTTTGAGTTTACTCTCTTAATTCGCGCGAATCGTGTGACATTTACTGCACAACAGACGCGAATTCGCGTCATGGGCGGGGCTTCTGCCAGCCGGCTCGTCTCGTTGAGAAATGGCTGACATGGGCTGTGTTTACACGTCTTTTTTTGTTAAAATCTACTGTTAATGTGTCACAAAACGTAGTTTTAAGACCTTTTCAGTCGATAATGTAGTTGTTTAAAGCTCAAATCTGTGGTTTATTTATATAAAGAGTGCCTATTTGAACATGTGATCTGGCGTTTTCGGAGTTGTGAGCTCCAGCGGATCAGCGGCGGTCAGCGCACGTCAAAGCCGGCGAGGGCAACCTTTCCTCGGCCAGTCCTTCTGCCGTCTGCCGCTGGCTCTGATGTCTCTGTGGTCTCGAGCTATAATTCGTCTTGTAACAGCCGATCTTTGGTCTCATGGATCTATAATTTGTTCCCTGGCAAATCGTTTAGGCTGAGGGCAAAGTGAAGTTTCATTACTTTTTTATTTTTAGGCTATAACTGTATGTTACAGTTGTAACGTTAGCCTACTAGCACTGACTTTGAATGTTTGAGTGAATTGTTTGCTTTATTTCATGTATAGCTTATTATACCTTTTACTTATACTTTTGTATTATTGATCATACATAAACTTGCATTTAGCAAAAAGAGACTGGGTTGTGTTTCATGTCATTTAATGTTATCACAGTGATAATCATATTGTCTGAACCAGATATTAATATACAGATTTTCTCCTCATTGTTGTCACTACTAGAGCAAGCTCCTGATTGGTTACCGCGGCGCGTATATCCGCCAAAGTTCAGATTTTTCAACTTGAGCGATTCGCATGAATTCAAAAAAAAGCGCTCAAAACGCTCAATTTGCGTCATTCGCTCCGCCTCAATCGCGCCGCAGAATGCCATTTCGCGTCTCTGCATTGACTTAACATGTAAATCAATCGCGCGAATCGCGTCCGGTGTGAACGCACCATAAGACAGTGGGCCTCCCTTTTGACATAACCCACACAATGGCTCCCCCCAGTTATTTTCGGAATAATAACAATTTAATATTTTTAAAACTTAAAATAATGAAACGTTTTTAAAACTTGGAATAAGGAAAAGTTTTTAAAACTTAAAATAATTGAACACCTTTTAAAACAGATTAAAATAATGAAACAAAAACAATGATGCTTCCATATGAAAAGAACAGAACACAGCTCAATTAAAAATTTTAAGAACTGTCCATCACACTCAGTCAGATGATTTATAACAGAGAGTGGGGAAAGAACTTTAACTTTTACTTTTTGGCCACATCGGTGGATTTGTCAATTTGGAGTGCAAAAAACTGTCTGTGTCTGACGCTGTGTAACACTTTCTCCTTCATATCCTGTGCCATGTCTGAGATGCACGATTTATTGTGTTGTCAGATAGTGGAACAGAATCGATCTTAGAAGTTGCTGTCTCTCCTACCATCAGAGAACATATGTCTTTCGCTGCTGGCAGAATTAACGTCTCTCCAATGGTAGGCTATGTGCTTTGCCTGCCTTGGCTATACGCAATGCAACACGACATGCCAAAAAGCCAAAATCTCTTGACAAACCACACATAAACGTCGTGGTTCATCAACTGGTTCTGTCCACGTAAATCCTAAACTCAAATACTGATCGTCATATCGTCGTCTTTTGGGTTTAAGCTCTGAATTTGAAGGCTTTGAATCGGGGGTCTCAGAAATATCTCCATTGTGGGCTATTAATAGGCATATACCTGTATCGGCAGGCTTGCCAAAAAGTAGCGAATTCACAGCTACGGCATTCTGGGTGAAAAACGTTTCTTATTTTTGTCTTATTATTTTTAATATTTTTTAAATGAAAAAAAAATAATAATATAGAAAAAAATACATATTATAATTAAACTCAATAATAAACTAATTATTAGGCTATATTTTTTACCACTCTCCACGCCCCACATTTTGAAAACCCCTGCTGTAAGGGGACCCGCGGTGTGTGCAGATAGAACCGGCTCATTCTAAGGTAATAAAAACATAATTGTTCATTATGTAAGGTCTTTATAAACCACTGAAAACATAGTGATGTATATTATATTGCATTTCTGTCAATAGATTCTCATAAATATTACACACTGCACCTTTAAGCCCTGAAGGCATTTTTAGAGTTGTTTTCAGGAGTGACATACACAAAAGTAAAGACTCATAACTCCAAAAGGTACGTATTGTTTTTACATTTTTAGAACATAAATTCTCATTCTGAGAAACTGCTGATAAAAGACAAGAGATATATGTATATATGTATATATATATATATATATATATATATATATATATATATATATATATATATATATATATATATATATATATATATATATATATATATATATATATATATATATATATATATATATATATATATATATATATATATATAATTTTATTATAATTTGCACATGTGAGCTGCATGTAGATCAAATTGTGTGGTGATAGCATAAATTAATCAAAAGTTACAGCATTTGGAACCAAGGTAGCCTTTTCGTTTAGCCCTAAAGGGCATTTTTAAATCGGAGTGTCTATTCACACCAAGTGCAAAGAGCGTGCCTTGTTGGCAAGTGCTATTCGCACTAGCTTCGCCTAACAATGCCTGGTTGGGCCAAACAAACACGGATATTTCAACATCTTCAATGGCGCAGTCAGTAGAGCGTAAAGCTTAAGGATCTTGGTTTTGACGCGATCGACCCGGGTTCGAATCCGCCATTTGCCGAACACATATCACAACGGAAAGGCATTTACTTTCAATACAAATGAAGAACATTTTCTAAAAGTGGAAATAAAGTGCCTAACTAAATGTTTAATAACAATAAAAGCATTTATTGGGTAGGGTTAGGGAGGGCTTTTGTCCTATTAAGGTGGCATCCATTTAATAATTTTAATAAATATAATAATTTACACCATGTTATTATTGCATCCTGTTAATGTACAACAATACTGAGGTGCAAATAGTATGTATCTATCAAAATAAAGTATAAATTGCATATAATTACTATTTACGTTAGCCTCATAGCATAATTGCCCAAGTCATTTTTTGGCCAATCTGATCTGGGCAATTATGCTATGAGGCTAACGCAAAGAACTACTTTTACATGGTGTAAATAGAATATATCACTATTTTCGTTTAGTATGCGATTTCACTTATTAAATAGCATCTACAGCTATTTGCACTTAGTGTAAATATCATATATCACTAAGAAAATATGTGTAAATAGCCGCTGCCTTTATAAAATTGCTCCTCCATGAGGAATATCTTGTGATCAACGCCATGGATTATGTTGATTTTGGGCTCATTTTAATCATGAGAATGCCTTATTTTTACGATCCGTGCGTGTTTCATGAAGTTATGAGCGAAAACGCCACATGAAATCTACATATTCGTTTTTAGTTAGAGCCCGTGTGCTGTTTTTGTTGTAAACCCATATTACACAATTTGTGCAGACTCATTAGAGGGTGAAAACAATGCATCTGAACGTGTAACGTCTCTGATTTCGTATGCAAAAAGAATTATTGTGCTGGCCATTTGGTTTCAGTTTCTTCTTAAACAGAGACACGCAAAACCGCAGGCACTCCCGTCGGTTTTAAAGGAATAATATTGACAAATAGCCATTATAGTGCCAAATCCATCAACTGTTCCTGTTTAAGATCAGCATTTCCCTGTAAATCTCAACTCAACCCAGGTAAACTTTATGGAGGCATTGCAGTGAAAATATTCAGCTAATTCCCTCAAGCCACCGCTATGGACGCAATAAAACCTTCCCCAATGGATTCCTCACAGGAAATTTATGTTTTACTGCTATGATTGGGAATACTGGTAAACTAGTAGAACTATAATCAGCACCTGCCCTTTGGGCTCATATAGGGAGGAAATGATAAATGATGTTTGTAGAAAAATTTATCAACCGTGTCTATATATACATTTTCTAAAGCTCATATGATCAGAGTTGTGATTTTTTCTATATTTAATTTCCATTTGTGTGATTTTGTAGCTTTGATAACTTAAAGCCACCATATGTAATTTTTCGCCGCTATAGAGGTCGTTTCAAAACAAACAATTCAAAACAAAGGTGTAGTTTGATGACACCCTGCTTTTATTCTGTCAGACGAGTGTTTCAGCTTCTTCCGATCATGTGTGTGTGGGGGAACGCAGCGCTGTTTTATCATATTACACACATTTGAGTGTGTTAAAGTGATGCTATAATGCTACTTTGTGCGTTCACTCGGCGCTACTATGAGACACTTGTTCACACTGCAGTGAGCGGGATCATATTAGGCAGTAAAACATGGCACTAGCGGTAAATCAACAACACCAGATTTAAACAATAAGACTAATTGTGTTGAGCTGGAGGATAATCATTAGTTTCTGTGGATGAATGATCTAGGGCTGCCACTAACGACTATTTTTATATTGATTAATCTATCGACTAATTTATCGATTAATCCATTGACTAATTTATCACAATAATTTTCAACAATTTTACTTAAAAACATTTAATTTAACTTGCAGCTTTGGCATTCAGTAGTGTACTATATAAAAAAAAGTATAAATGTAAACAAGCCCTTGACAAAATGTAAAACTAAAAGAGTAACAATCCAAAAAAGGTAACATAACAAAAAAAAGAGAATATCAGCAAATACTTTTTATATAGAATAGTGTTGTCACAATACCAAAATTATGACTTTGATACGATACCAGACTAAAATACCTCAATACCGATACTGAATCCATACCATGGCAAAAAACTGTAAAAGTAATTGAATAATAGGACATAACTTACTATTTATTGTTTTAAAGGGTTAAAAAAAACCTAAAAACTCACTTGGCCGGCATGTTCCTGCCCTGCCCAGCTTCACACAGAATATGAGCTCCGGCCCTTTAAGAGCTGCACGGACCAAATTCATTGTAACACCCGATTTCTCATTCAACTCATAGACAGTAAAAGAAATGGACACAGCGACCCCATAGACTTCACGGAGAAAAATTAAAGTCATGTAGAAGCACTCACTTCCTGATGGCTGATATACTGCGCAGCCTCAGACTGAGCTTGAATACGTAGATGTGACGTGAGTAACCTGTTTGACAGTGGCAAGTCCTCTAGTAGTTGTGCAAAGTGAAATATGGATCACATTGTTGAAATATTTTGTCCCGTTGCTTTTGGCTCTCTATGGGCTTCTCCACATGCTTCTCCCTTAACTTTATTAGACTTTATGCCTCCACGTCCCCCCGATTGCCTCATAGACAGCAAAAGATTGCTGCGAGCTTCTCCTGTCTATACGGAGTCGCGTGGTTATGGCGCAATCGTTAGCCTATTTTTTACAAAAACGGCTTCTACGGGTCGATAGTGTAAGCTACAAGGTAATGGAGCCTTTTATACATTGTCGTGTTTGTTTAGAAATAAACAATGGACAAATGGAGTCTTTAAACGCCTCAGATGCAAAATTATTCGCTGTCAAAGTGAGGCCAAAATGAATGGGAGTCAATGGGATGCTAACAGCAGGTGATGGCTTGGTTAGCAATGGCTGCCCCTATGGAAGGTACGCTTTCCGGAGGCTGGATTACCCCCTTGATTCAACTCTGTATACGTTCACTAAAGACATATCCGACTGCGTTTACCTGAATACTCGCCAAGACGTGCATTTTTACATATTTTTAACCATTCAGACCCAATAATCCGCAAAACTTGTGTCGCGATCTGTCTGAGTGAAAGGTGTGTGTACGGCTGCGTGCTTCAGGTCAGAGTCCGGCCGCGTCGCACTTTTCTGTTGCTTTCTTTTTCCTGAGCTGTATATATTTGACTGTTCTGCTTCCATTGTTTAGTGAACGGTGGAGCTCACACACACACACGTCCTCGCTCCTGCTGTCACACATCGACGCACATTAAGAAATACTGCTCTTATTAGAGTGCTGTCATTTTTAAAGTAACATTACCAGTACTAATCCTAATTTATTACTAATACTAATAATTTCATATCGTACCCAATTTACCCAGTCGACTAAAAATATTGATGTTGACTAATTAACAGCGTCAACGTAGTTGATTGTATCAACCAATCGCGACAGGCCTAGAATTATCCAAACAGTTGCTCACCTGTCTGATAAAACATATCACATATTAAAACGGCTTTGGTGTTTCCATGGTTTCTATAAAATAAAAATTGAGGGTAACGCAGGTATGATGTCATTGATAGGTGACACACACACACACACACACACACACACACACACACACGGTCTGTGTCCTGGTTAAAATTGCTTATTTCTCTGGATTTAAACATTCTTGGAAACATTTGGGATAATGCAACTACACAAGTCAACAAAATATATAACACTGTTCTAGATAATCTTACATATTGTGCCTTTAACTTTCATTCTAAAATATGGAAAACTCCACTAATAAAGAAACAGTATATGTGAGCAAAGTTTGACTGGTACTGTATTTCATGTTTATGACACACCACTGATTCAAGAAAAGGTAAAATGTGTCAAAAAACAATTATTAAACAGACAGTGTACAGTATAACAATGCATCTGAACAGAGGCTAATGTGACCGGCCTTTTCTTACCTAGATATTAATTTACATATACGTAGGATTAGGGTTTGGTTGAGGGTTAGTTGCATGTAATGATGCATCACTTACTGTTAGAACTATGGTAAGTACATGTAACATATGTAACAAGGACACTGTAAAATAGTGTGTTACATATTTTTGCTACTGTAATACTTATGTAGTTTTATTATCCCACCTAGATATGAATTGAGATTCTATTACTTGATATCAGAATTGATCCCTTTAGGAAACTGGATTCCTTAGCCTGAGAAAGAACTGGACAACTGAGACTGGAAAAGGCGGCGCACACACACACACACACACACACACACACACACACACACACACACACACACACACACACACACACACACACACACACACACACACACACACACACACACACACACACACACACACACACACACACACACACACACACACCTCTCTGGTGATGTGAAGAGCTCGACATTGCGAGTGATTGGGGACGCAAGCATCCGCTGTTATCCGGCAAGCCACCAAAGCCCTGGACTGACATGCTTGCTCAGTGGCCTAGGAACATAAAAGACATATCTTGACAAATGCTTTCCGTTTTTCAATCTAGTTTGAATTATAAAGGAGGTTCTGATTACTGCTTATGCCTTAATTGTCTAAATATGACTAATAAACCAACTAATCAAAAGGAATAGACGTACAGTATGCAAAATGTTATAAATTGGAACATTACATAATCGTATATGAATTAGGTTTGACAGAATTATGGCACAATGTATTGATGATAGTAATAACAATAATAATAATCACAAGATGTGCTCACATATTATATGTGACCCTGGAGCACAAAACCAGTCATAATTCTCACGGGTATATCTGTGGCAATAGCCAACAATACATTGTACGGGTCAAATGATAATTTTTTCTTTTATGCCAAAAATCATTAGGATATTAAGTAAAGAACATATTCCATTAAGATATTTAATAAATGTCCTACTGTAAATATATATAAAAAATATTATTAGTAGTAATATGCATTCCGATGGACTTAATTTGGACAACTTTAAAGGCGGTTTTCTCAATATTTAGACGTTTTTGCAAAAATATTCAGCCAAATTTTTTTAAGATGATGTATAAATCTGAATGAAATGACCCATATGACTGGCTTTGTGGTCCAGGGTCACACATATATACTATATTTATGCATAATGTCACGTCTGGTGTTGTATAAGTACAGGTTAGGTCAGAATATTGTCCATCATTTTGTTATAAATAATGCAAATAACGCCAAACAACATTATAATGTCAGGCTTGGTACGTAAATGAAGACAACGTTTTAAAGGACTCAAATATAAACCACTTAAGTGCTGTTATTATATTTTTGTATATTATGAGTTTCTATAAATTACCTTTCCGAGGACAGCTCTCGATGCTGAAGCGTTTAATAACTGTCTAACGGCGGACTGCAGCGGTCGCCGATACATGATTCTGCTAAAGTCACAATAATACAGTATTATTGTAACTATAAAGCAGGAATCAGTGATTGATACTTCCTAACACGTTTTGTAACAGTTTGTTTTTGTCCCTCCCCCTTTACAGCAATGTCAAAGTATCTGTCCCGCACTTAAAGTGGTCCGTGTGGAAATCATAGCTGTGGAAATCAGAGCTTTGGAATATAGTTCCGCTTCACGAAGTAAGCTTCGCCGTGTCCTCTTTGTGCAAAACACAATTACTATATGTACTCTTGCCCCTAAGAATCCAATAAATCAATTTAGTTTTACGTTTTTTTTAGTCACAGCAGGTAGCCTAACACATATTTAATCATGTTTTAGAGTAGACCAGCTGACTACACTTACAAAATACCCTTACAAAAATTAACCATGGTTTTATTGTAGTAAAAATGTACTTGACCATGTTTTTTTGGCTAATTGATTACCATTTATATAACCACAGTTTTACCACAATTACCATGGTTAAACTATGGTTAGAGTTGCAAAACCATGGTTAATTTGTGGTTACCATGGTTTAACTATAATAACCATGTTTTTTTAAAAATTACAGCGAGTACATGGTACTCAAATAATAAAAAAATATTACCATGGTACATGTCCAAAATAGATTGTGTTCCATGGTAATTTTGGTACTTTTTGTGTTTATTGTATAAATACTATAGGTGGGGTAAGATGAGCAATTTTTGTATACGTATTTGGTCCTCAAAATAAGGGTAAATGAAGTAATTTCAGGATGTTTCATATCATATTAAATAATCAGAATGTGCATCTATGACAAAGGATTCTAAAATATGGCTTCTTATAAAAAGTGGCTCAACTTGCCCCAGGTTAGGGGTAAGTTGATCTGGGTCAGTGGGTAGTTATAAGTTGCACCATCTGGATGTAAACTGACCATCTAAAATGAATCTGATTTAAAGCCATGTGAAATTTTGAAGATAATTTACCTTTTACAAATAGTCATATTTCTTTTCTTAAAGCTAACTTGACGTAAAAACAACCAGATTAATATGTTGAACAGCAACGTTGCAACCTTCCCAAACACAGACTAAACAGAGTTTGTCGAGTAGCTAAAAACCGAGATAGAATGAATAAATAAACGTCACTGAAACTAATAAAAACTAGACCCCTGAAGGTGTGCAGTGGTATCAGGCACAAGATGTTAGCAGCAGATCCTTTAAATCCTGTAAGTTGCGAGGTGGGGCCTCCATGGATCGGATATGTGTGTTCAGCACATCCCACAGATGCTCGATTGGATTGAGATCTGGGGAATTTGGAGGCCAAGTCAACACCTCAAACTCATTATTGTGCTCCTCAAACCATTCCTGAAGCATTTGTGCTTTGTGGCGGCGCATTATCTGCTGAAAGAGCCACAGCCACAGGGAATACCGTTTCCATGAAAGGCTGGACATGGTCTCAACAATGCTTAGGTAGGTCGGACGTGTCAAAGTAACATCCACATGGATGGAGGACCCAAGGTTTCCCAGCAGAACATTGCCCAAAGCATCACTGCCTCCACCGCCACGCCTTCTTCCCATAATGCACCTGGTGCCATGTGTTCCCCAGGTAAGCCACACACACACACCCGGCCATCCACGTGATGTAAAAGAAAACGTGATTCATCAGACCAGGCCACCTTCTTCCGTTGCTCCGTGGTCCAGTTCTGATGCTCATGTGCCACTGTTGGTGCTTTGGGCGGAGGTCAGGGGTCAGCGTGGGCACTGGTCAGCGGCTGTGCCGCCCCAAACACAACAAACTGAGATGCTCTGTGTATTCTGACACCTTTCTATCAGAACCAGCATTAACTTCTTGAGCAGTTTGAGCTCCAGTAGCTCGTCTGTTTGATCGGACCACACGGGCCAGCCTTCGCTCACCATGAGCATCAATGAGCCTTGGCCGCCCATGGAGCACTTTTGATAGAGACTGACCACTGCAGACCGGGGAAATCCCACAAGAGCTGCAGTTTTGGAGATGCTCTGACCCAGTCGTCAGCCATCACAATTTGGCCCTTGTCAAACTCGCTCAAATCCTTACGCTTGCCCATTTTTCCTGCTTCTAACACATCAACTTTGAGGACAAAATGTTCACTTGCTGCCTAATATATCCCACCCACTAACAGGTGAAGAGATCATCAGTGTTATTCACTTCACCGTCATAATGTTATGCCTGATCAGTGTATGATTATAACCTGGTGAAAAGCATCTTCTGGTTCTCATCAGAGAGACTCTCATGCCGCTGGACCCGGGTTCGAGTCCCGCTTGGAGCGGGCGGTTGGAACAGGAGGGGTTACACTTGTACACTCTCCCTATCAAATAAACTAAAACAACAACAACATGAGATAAACTAACTCAGTTGCGTAATATTACGTTTAAATTACACCAGTTTATACCTCAGAGATTTAATTTTAACTTCAGTGCCTAATGGTGGGGTAAGTTAAAACACTGGCTCAATTTACCCCACAGCATTTGGCTCACTTTACCACATAGCTGCCATTTTGGAGAAGAAAGAAAAAAACTACCTGGCTTACCAATTCAGGCTAGGTTGCTAAATCACCACCATGCATCATAAATATTTTTAGACCTGGATGCCTTTTCTTTGATGCTCACATTTTACTTTGACTAGCCAAAAACAGTAATGGCCGCCTTTCACTCCTCCCATGTGCTTCTCCTTTTCACAGTCTGGCTGAAATGATGGGTGGTTTCAAAATGCATGGCTACATGACAATAAAAGTGTAAGATACAGGGGGTGGGTCAACTTACCCACTGGCTCATCTGACCCCACTCTCCCTATGTTATTACTATTAGCAAGTCCAAAGGTAATTTTTATAGTGACGATAGCAAGTTAGAGTAAGGAAATGGGATGTTTAGTGTTTTGGCAGCGACAGGTGAACAGCTTCATGATGTCAGTGAGTGGCGTGCGCCTGGCTGGCCGCTAAACAGAGAAAATCGCATCAGTCGAGATGACGAATGACTGGCTGTAGTCTGTACTAAAGATTAATGTTGAATAAGTACCTGGCTTCACAGCTCCCGAGCCACAAAATAAGCAAGACTACGCATTGCTGCGTCCACAAATTGTTCAAAGTCATCCGGGCATCGAAGCAACTTCCTGCCTGGCTCCATCCAAAAATCACAAAAATATGTAATGCCCCTTCTGCATGAACGATTTAGAAAAATAATTCACAGAACCCCCCCCCCCCCCCTCTCTGTATGGCACACACGTAAAAGTAGCAAAAACACTCCGGCGCTTTGAACTAGGGATGTTTTGACAGCAGGGAGTGCATGAGGTAATGTTTGAGTTGTCTTTCCGAACGACTGTTTATGCTAGGTGAGAGGTTCTTCCTCATAGCTGTGGAGCTTTGACTTCAATGTCACAAGTCCCTCTGTTTCTGCCCTCCAAACTCAGGAAGGAGAATGTCACCGTTATTACCAGTGAAATATTTGTCTAGCTTTCACTGCTTTCACCTTTACGCCTTCAGGAAACAGTGGAGGAGGTGAGGTGGACTCTACGACATGCTAGTATTATCGCTGGCCTCTTGAGGAACTGCCTAAATGTTGTTCATCCCTATGTCACCCATCCCTGAAAAAACAAGCAAGCAGTTGTGTGATTTCATACGTTCTGTGTCTGTCATGCACAGACTAAAAGCAATTTTAGTCTTATGACCAACATACAGTTCATTGTGAAAGAATGTGTGCTTCACCCGAGGTCATGTCAGCAAACTATGGGAAAAAAACATATCTTCAAGTGTGAATTTGTAGCTCAAGTTGTGACCAGGGGCGATTCTAGGATTTTCATTTTAGGGGGGCTCAGCCCCCAGTGAGGGTAGGTTAGTTTAGGGTCCAATTCTCAACTTTCTTAATTCTTAATTCTTAACTAGTAGCTTATTAGTATGCATATTAGGATACTGGCTGTTTATTTATTTTTTTCAGGGGCATGGCCTCTCGAGAAAATTTTTATTTCTATGATCTACATATGTGCATTTTAAGATGTTCTGAACACCAAACTTTTTTTTTAAATAACAACAGCTTGAAAACCATGTCAGTGGGCAGATATGACTGATAAAGTTTTTCCATTTTTGTCAGTGAAGAAAGTAAACAATAATTTTAGAAGGCTAATAGGAAAGCTATAGGTAACTAAATGTATTAAATTAATTCACAATATGCACACATTCATTACTAATCTTATGTCCAATACAAGCTGAAAAAAGCTGAACTTTTTTATTTACCGAGAGCTACAAATGGAATTATTAATTTACAATATGCACACATTCATTACTATTAATCTTAGGCCTAATTGGAAGAAAACGGCTTTGTTAATATTTCTTGTTTGTTAATTTATTTGGCTGAATATTTTTGTAGTTTGTTTAACATTTCTGACTTAAAGAAGCAGCTGTCAAATATGAAATGTTTAGTTAAGCTACATACATCTCGCACTTGGCGTCGAGTCGCGCTGCTAAAATTCGTGCTCAGCCTCAGCAGCTTCTGTTTGAGCATAAAGCCCGCCTACTTTGATTTGATTGGTTTTCTCAAATATTTTGATATTGACGAGCGGTGACAGACCAATGAGGCTCAGATCAACGCACACACTCTGCTTCTGGTGTGCGCTCTATTCGCCGTCACAGTGGATTGAAGAACACGCTGATTAACGCAGATTAAAAAATGGGATGAAGCCGAAGCCTCCCGCCAGTTTCATATGTTTGAAAGGTTAATCACACATTTTTTAGGGGGGCTGGACAGAATTTTAGGTGGGCTGAAGACCCCCTATAAAGGGCCTAGTGACGCCCATTTCTTACATTTGACTTAACATCTCACTATGTGACTTTGTAGGGTGAATTCAAGTTGAATGGGACACTTTTTCCCAGTCATCTCAATGGAAAAAAGTGTCCCAATCAACCTGAATTCACAACTGCAATGACTTTATTTCCCATAATAACATCTATATCACATTTGCAACTTCATTTCTTACATTTGCATCTTTGTTCCTCATAATTAAAAACTGTTTCATGATTTTATTTCTTGCACCTGTTACTGAAAATTGTGACTTTGTGTCTCACAACTGAAACTTATCTTACATTTGCATCTTTATTTCTCACATTCTTTACTTTATTCATTGCATTTGTGACTTTATTTCTCATAATTGTGGCTGTATTTGTTTGATTTATGCACTGTAAAAAATCCAACTCTCAAAAAATTTAGACCAATGATTATGTTTTAGTTAACTAGACAATTAAATGCAAAATTGTTTTTGGCTTAACCATTGAAAAGAAGTTGGTTCAACAATCGTTTGACCAACCTAGTATTAAATGTAAATTCGATTTGTAAATGCAAGTTAAAGGGTTAGTTCACCCAAAAATGAAAATTCTGTCATTAATTACTTTTAGGGATTTAGGGACTTTTATCGTTAAAGTCGATTCAGCGGTTTGGATCGCCAAAGTCACAGGATTTCAGCAGTTTGGCGGTTTGACATCCGATCCGAATCATGAATCGACTCACTGATTCATAACGCTTCAAAGCTTCATGATGCTGTGTTTTGAAATTGGTCATCGCTATATAAGTCGTTATTTAGGGGTTTTTTTGCACACAAAAACTATTCTCATCACTCCATAAAGTTAATGTAGAACCACTGTAGTGAGATGGACTTTGTAACGACGTCTTTAGTACCTTTTACGGGTCTTGAGAGTGTAAAGTACATTGTGCCAATGGAGGCCTTTCAGAGCCATCAGATTTCAACTAAAATATCTTCATTTGTGTTCTGAAGATGAACGGAGGTCTGACGGGTGTCCAACGACATGAGGGTAAGTGATTAATGACAGAATTTTCATTTTTGGGTGAACTAACCCTTTACCAAGCATTCAAGTTGCAACAAGTTAACAATTCTGGGTGCATCATGCAAAACTCATCCATGGCTCCCAGAATGCATTGCGGCATGAAGCATGTCACCACTGTTGAGATTCATAGCCTGATTCTTGATGTCTGTGGGAGTAAGTCTCACAGGAGGTCAAAGTGCTTCGTGTACAATCGGTTTTAAACCTTATTCAGCATTTCTGATCAAAATCTTTTCTAGAATCACAATAAAGCAAAGTTAATAGTATATTGCTTACACTCAGTCATAAGATCAGTGAATGAAGCTACTACACAATGATTATATTCTGATCATCGAGCAGCCGACAGCATCTGATTGTGTTTTCTCTTGCTTTTCTTGCCATAGCAAACTCAGTTACACTCATCACCATGATGGTGACATAAAAAAAATCAAAAAACTATGAAAACTCAATCAGCTGAACAAAAGATCTTAAATTGGGAGACGTGACCTTACTCAGTTAATTGAGTTGTGAACTACTTTGTTTAAAAGTTGAATAAACTCAAAAAAGCTGTGTAGCAAGTTGCCTTACAATTTTAAGTTATGTCAACGTTTCTTTTTTATGCGACTATTTCTCGTATTTGAGACTTTAAATCGTGCAATGTGACTTTGTATCTCACAACTGCAACTTAATCTTACGTTTGTGTCTTTATTTCTCACTATTGCTATTTCTCACATTCTTTACTTTATTCATTGCATTTGTGACTTTATTTCTCATCTTTGTATCTCACAACTGAAACTTAAGCAGGTGACTTTATTTCTCATAAAAGCATCTATATCACATTTGCAACTTCATTTCTTACATTTGCATATTTGTTCCTCATAATTGCAACTATTTCAACTTTATTTCTTGCACCCATTATTTAATGTCATGGACTTTTTTTCACTCAAAATGTGACTTTGTGTCTCAAAACTGCAACTTAATATTACGTTTGCGTCTTTATTTCCTCATGATTGTTATTTCTCACATTCTTTACTTTATTCATTGCATTTGTGACTTTATTTTCCATAATTGTGACTGTATTTGTTTAATTTATGACTATTTATCTTTAAATCTCTCAATGTGACTTTGTATCTCACAACTGAAACTTAAGCAGGTGACTTTATTTCTCATAAAAGCATCTATATCACATTTGCAACTTCATTTCTTAAATTTGCATATTTGTTCATCATAATTGCAACTATTTCGACTTTATTTCTTGCACTTGTTATTTAATGTCATAGACTTTTTTTGCACTCAAAATGTGACTTTGTGTCTCAAAAATGCAACTTAATATTACGTTTGTGTCTTTATTTCTCATGATTGTTATTTCTCACATTCTTTACTTTATTCATTGCATTTGTGACTTTATTTTCCATAATTGTGGCTGAATTTTTTTATTTCTCGCATTTGAGACTTTAAAGGTCCCATGGCATGGCATTTTTCTATTAATTTATAATGTTTCCTGAGGTTTATTTATATTGTTAGTATGATTTTTACATCATAAAATGTCATAATTTAGAAATAAAAGGCATTTTTTCAATACTGATGTTTGCCCTGTGGCTGAATGCCCTGTTACAAAAGGCGTGTCTGCTGTGAGACTTCAGTAAAAACGCCCACTGTTGTGATTGGCTGACAGGGGGGAGGGGGCGTGGTTTAACGAGGTCTACAAGGCACGAGCTGCTGCCAGAGAGAGGATGGACCTGAGTTCACTTCACATCAGTTCTGTCAGTCTCAGTTCAGTGAACTGTTGTAGTTACAGCATATACTTCAGGTTATTAGTCTATTTCTAGTCGGAGGGACTGTCACTCATGTCAGAAAGTTAGTAACTTTAGTAAATTATGGATCAGCGCTGACTGGAGACGCGAACCGTTTAGAACGATTCAGTCCGATTTGGTGAACTGGTTCGGTTCACTAAAAAGAACCGGTTCAAAAGAAAGATCGTTCGCGAACCGGACATCACTAATGTACCAGAGACGGAGCTCAGCGATTGCTAACAAAGTTATTTATAGTAACTACTGAGTTATGAGAGCGATGTCAGCGCGAGTTTATTGTGTTTGTATCTGAGAGTTTCTGAATAAACACGAGTCCCAGTCACGCCGAGTCCGTCTTCATCATTATTACCAACTTTGTAACACATGCAAAGTACCATTACAGCGAGATGAACGAGTTATGAGTAAGTGTTGATAATAGCATTATTTTTAGATATGTTCCTATCATATGGAAACCGTCAGTGACGCGCGTTGAGTACACAATGCAAACAAAGACACGACAGCAGTAATCGAATGTAATCCAGTTTATTGTGGGGCTAGGCTGGCTAGCCTAGCCGGATACCCTCACGCTTACCCCCCTTCTGCTTAATCTCGCGCCGCGTTTGGTGCCTCCGCTGTGGGCCAGATGCAGTACTGGGGGTCGGGGATGTTGAAGGCCGACCGGTCAGTGCAGCCCGAGCTTCGGCGTGCGTGAGGTTTATCTCTAAAGAGATGTGAGTCTGCTGATGTTGAGCAGAAACGACTGTATGCACATTTTAGAACCGATAGACGTGACGAGGACGTACAAAAACACTGACTCACAAGATAGAAAACACGAAAACACCGTTCTGTCGGGAGAGAGAGAAGCCGCATTGTGTGCACGAATAATAAATAATTAGCTACACATCAGAAATCACTGATCGCAGATCAGAAGGAACTGAAAAAAGACTTCTGTTTTCATTTGTACATCCAAACACTGAGAAACTGCCAGCATTCACTCGTTCACAACCCATCATCTCTCGAGTGTTTGCATGGGCGTGCCAGATTCTCTGGGTGGAGGAAAGGGAGGAAACCGTTCCTGCTTGGACGTCAAACCAGGAGACTTCAGGATTGGCTAGTCTGGCCTGTCATTTTCTCAAAGGCAGAGAAAGACAGCCAGAACTCGGTTTTACACCGATCAACATTTCTATCCACTTGGGGAAAATATTCAGGCTAGGGGAACTCATATTAATGTTGAAAAACCTCATAAAATGAAAATTTCATGCCATGGGACCTTTAAATCGCGCAATGCGACTTCGTATCTCACAACTGCAACTTAAGCTGGGGACTATAATAGCATCTATATAATATTTGCAACTTCATTTCTTACATTTTATATCTTTGTTCCTCATAATTGCAACTATTTCATGACTTTATTTCCTACACCTGTAATTGATATCTCATACATCTGACTATTTCTTAAAAAAGGACTTTTTGTATCTCACAATAGCAACTTAATCTTACATTTGCGCCTTTATTTCTCACATCATCTGCATTTTGAATTATTGCCATTGTGACTTTATATCTCAAAATGTGAATATGTATATATAAAAATTGTGACATTTCACATTTGCGGCTTAATTTCTTATCTTGATTTTTAATTACTTACATTAATTTTGGAAGTTTGCACTGAGAAGTCTATGCTTTTTTATTTATTTGTTACTTGAATTGTATTATATATACAGTATATATATATATATATATATATATATATATATATATATATATATATATATATATATATATATATATATATATATATATATGTTAGTATGAATATATATATATGTTAGTATGAATATATATATATATGTTAGTATGAATATATATATATATATATATATTCTTTTTCTTCACTCTGTATTTTACTTATATGTTCAATAAATCAATAAGCAATAAACAATATTTGTGTCTTTATTTCACAATTGTGACTGTCTGACATATTTTACTTTATTTTCCTAATTTTAATCTTTATCTCACAGTTACCAACTTTATTATTCACTCAAACGGGCTTCCATGATGCATTTCAAAACACAATTAATACACTTCCCACCTAATCATAATCATAACACTTTGATTGTAAATTGTAACTGTGTAGCACAAGGTTTGAGGGATGCAGAGTTGAACCATTTTATCCATGAATGGCTCACCTGGATGCACATTTCCCTCACAGATACACAGTTTTACCTTAACCTCTCTTAACCCATTGATTCCTTGAGAGGGTTCATTTCCAACCCGGCTTGACTCAATGAGAACAGAAAACAAAGCGGGCCTTTTTCCTCGAGTTGAGCGAGGGCTGCCTTCTCCAGCATGTTTGGATTAATAAGGAGTGATTGATGAAGACAGGAGAGGAAACATTTGATTCCTGCTCTGCTCCCGTTCCTGTGAGAAAAACCTTGGGAAAGAGAGCTATAAATAAGGAGGGTCGGTTCATGTGCAACGACCATCCCGCTTAGGCACGTCGTGGGTGTGGGGTGTGTGTGTGTGTGCGTTTTCAGTATGTCAATTTGGCATGAAAGACAGACTGGCGACAAGTTTTGGAAACAAGGCAAGGAAAATATTGACCAATCATGCACAGCAAATGTCAATACAAAAGCTTCAAGTGCGCACTTCTCTGCAGAATGAGTCCATTACTCAAACGTTCACAATGAGTTCAGTGAGGTGAAACATGTTAATAGCCTAATATATTCGACATTACGTTTTTACCTATGCAAGTATATATTTCTTTCTCCAGCATTTAACTCCTGAATCACCAAGAAACGCATCATTTGACCTATAAGGTTTGCAGGCCACACAGGAACTAAGAAATATGTAAATATACCGTATGGTGTCCACAGTCGGTTACAAGCCATAAAAGCATGAAAAGGCTGTTGCTACAGCTTGGTCCGCTTTAAGGGAACATCACGTTTTCACAAATGTTGACTTGTCCTAAGTATACTTCCAATCTTTTTTACTGAAGTACTTGTCTAAAAATGTGGCTTTTATGAAGCCAAAATCAACTACAAAGATACCAAACCAATCATGTTTTGTCGTCTGAGATAACGCAATTTGAAGATAAAACCGTGACCCTCTCCATAAAAGCAGTCGCACATATCATAAAAAGACAGAACTCAGCACATGCAAAGTTGAAGGGTCAGCACATATCATTATATTTCACTCATGTGACACAGACGGAGGTGAAACAACAAACCCGGGCCTAATTAGCGGCCCTGCGTGTAAAGTTTAGCCGTAGAAAAATAAACCCTCAGTATAAAGCGGGGGTCCGGCGCAGCGAGGTGTGCCCACGAGCAAAGATTTCCTGAGTTCAAAGGTTGGCGATTTCATTCTAGAAGTGCTTTCAAATGGACTCTTTTTGTCACCGCTGGTGTAAACAATCAAACAAGTGTTAGCACTGAACATCTTGTTCTTGACAGCTGTGTTAACAAATTAGCATAACAAACCACAGCTGGACAAACTTGTTCTGAAGCTGGTTTAAAAGTAATGTTGTATATGTGATATTCGCGAATTATAAAATTGATTGCATATGTCGGTGTGGTTTAATGATGTTGTTGCGTACATTGCATTCAGATAAATTCATGCATTCCCTGAGAATTGAACCCATGACCTTGGCATGGTCAGTGCAATGATTTATAAAGCCTACATTATTCATTCTAATGCATTCCTGGTTTCTAATTCTGCAAAATTAATTGATGAACATAATGCATAAAAAAAGTGTTTTTAACCCTCACTGAGCCATTCTTGCTGATGATTCTTCCTATTCTTTTGTTTTCTGCCTGCCGTAACTATGAGTGAAACGTCACTTCATCATTGTGTATCAGACAAAAATGAATGCCCTGTTCCCTTTGAAAATACAGAACCATTTTTTCAATGTTTTGAAAGGACTCTCTTATATATGTACACCAAAGGCTGCATTTATTTGAAACAATACAGTAAAAACAGTAATATTGTGAAATATTACTACTGCTGTGCTTAAGAAACATTTATTATCAATGTTATGAACAGTTGCACTGCTGTTGGCTCTCCTGCCTGATCGATTGCTCCTGTCTGCCTGCTGTGTCTGTTGCTCTGTAGCTCAAGTCTGTAGCTCTGTAGAGCCTTGCTTACGTTTGAATCTTTATTTTGATATTTCCTCTTTCTTCTACTGCTAAATATAACTTACTCATCACCATACATTGTTTAAAAATTGCCTATCACGTTAAATTTGACATCGCTAGCTTCTAATCTAAATCACCATCACACGTTAGCATTTTGCTAGCCTGTTAGCTTGTTATCTCTGCACCCGGGCCTCCCTTTTTCTGAGTTCATAACTTGGATTAGTAAATTGTGTCCAGCAAACGATTGTGGTAAGTGGTAAATTGGATTAATCAACAAACACGGTAAGTCATGTCTTCTCCTGTCATTATCACCTGCAGTGCATGTCGCATGTTTAGTGTAGGCTTCTCCGCTGGCGAACAGGGCTTCACATGTGATAAATGTAAGGAGATAGTTAGGCTGACGGAGAAGATTTCAGAATTAGAAACACGCATCCATACTTTATCTGAGAGTAGTGAGGATGTAACAGCTTTAGACACTGATTTGGATGCGAATAGCTTAGTGAACTCTGTACATTCTTCGGTTCCGGCTGCAGGGCCCTCGCAGCAGGGAAACTGGGTAACAGTGAGGCAGCATAGTCGCAGACCAAAGAACCGCTTTTCCGTTCCGGTTAGAACATCAAACAGGTTCTCCCCTCTCAGTGAAGCACCCACTGAGTATCCTGTTGAAAGTGCCCTAGTCATTGGCGATTCTATTACACGGAACGTGAAGATAGAGACACCAGCTACCATAGTCACTTGTTTACCGGGAGCCAGAGCACCTGACATCAAAGCAAATTTAAAAGTGCTGGCTAAAGCTAATCGTAAATTCTCTAAGATTATTATTCACGTCGGCACTAATGATGTTCGACTTCGCCAGTCGGAGATCACCAAAATTAACATTAAAGAGGTGTGTGAACTCGCTAGTACGATGTCTGAGGCTGTTTTTTGTTCTGGACCGCTCCCGGCAAAAAGGAGTGATGAGATAGTTAGCAGACTATCATCACTCAATGGCTGGTTGTCTAAGTGGTGTCTGCAAAATAACATAGGGTTCATAGACAATTGGAAAAGTTTTTGGGGCAGACCTGACCTGTTGAAGAAGGATGGCATCCATCCCTCTTGGGGTGGTGCCGCTCTTCTCTCTAGTAATCTGGCACATAGTCTTAGAGCTAAACCTTGACTCACTAGGGCCCAGGTCAGGAAGCAGACAAACTGGCTAAACCGACCGTCTGCTAGCTGTCTCACGTTACCGGAGTCAGATAAATCCCAGCACATAGAGACTCTTTCACCTAGATATTATCATATAGAGACTGTGTCTGTTCCCCGAATTAGTAAATACAAAAAAACATCAAAACCATTCAACAGTAAAAATTTAATTGACGTCCAACAAATAAACAAAATATGTAATACAGATGAACAATTGATAAAGCTTGGGTTGCTGAATATTAGATCCCTTTCCCCAAAAGCGCTTATTGTTAATGATATTATTACAGATAATAATCTAGATGTGCTCTGTTTGACAGAAACCTGGCTAAAACCTGACAACTACATTATCTTAAATGAGTCCACCCCCCAAGATTATTGTTATAAACATGAGCCGCGTCTGAAAGGTAAAGGGGGAGGGGTTGCTGTAATTTATAATAATATCTTCAGTATTACTCAGAAGTCTAGTTTCAAATATAATTCCTTCGAAGTTTTGGTGCTTTATGTAACGCTATGTAGTGTACATGATAAAACCCGTTCAACATTTGTGTTAGCTACTGTATACAGGCCACCTGGGCATAGTACAGACTTTATCAAAGAATTTGCTGATTTTCTATCAGAGTTAGTACTGGCCGTAGATAAAGTACTAATTGTTGGTGATTTTAATATCCATGTTGACAACGGAAAAGACGTATTGGGATTAGCATTTAAAGACACACTAAACTCTATTGGAGTTAGGCAACACGTGTCAGGAGCCACTCATCGCCATAATCATACTTTAGACCTAATATTGTCACATGGAATAAATGTTGATACCGTTGAAATTCTGCAGCAGAGCGATGACATCTCAGATCATTACTTAGTATCATGTATACTTAATTTAGCTAAGGTTGCAAAGCCGCCCCCTCGCTTTAAAAATGGCAGGACAATCACTGCCGCTACTAAAGATTGCTTTTTAAATAATCTCCCTCATCAGTATCATCTGCTCAGCATCCCAGATAGTATAGAAGAACTCGATGTTGCAACAGAAACTATTGACTCTCTCTTTTGCAGTACTTTAGACACAGTTGCTCCTCTGCGCTTAAAGAAGATTAAAGAAAATAGTCCAACGCCGTGGTACAACGAGCACACCCGGGCCCTTAAAACAGCAGCCAGAAAAATGGAGCGCAGCTGGAAGAAAACAAAATTAGAGGTATTTCGTAATTCGTGGAAAGAGCACATGATCACATACAGAAAGGCTGTAAAAACTGCTAGATCTGCTTATTTCTCAACTCTCTTGGAAGAAAACAAACACAACCCAAGGTATTTATTCGATACAGTGGCTAAATTAACCAAAAATAAAGCTTCAACTTCTGATGATTGTAAACAGCACAGCAGTAATGACTTTATGAACTTCTTCACATGTAAGATTGATAATATTAGGAAAAAAATTTTAACCATGCAGCCGTCTAATACAGCATCACATCAGACAGAGCATTGTAGTGTCACTGAGGAAAAATTACACTCATTCACTGCTATAGGAGAAGAAGAATTGGCTAAACTCGTTAAATCATCAAAATCGACAACATGTATGCTCGACCCTATACCAACTAGGCTATTAAAAGAGATGCTACCAGAGGTCATAGATCCTCTTCTTAATATCATTAATTCATCTTTGTCATTAGGATATGTACCGAAAACTTTTAAGTTGGCTATTATTAAACCACTTATTAAAAAAACGCAACTTGATCCTACAGATTTAGTCAATTATAGACCAATCTCAAATCTACCCTTTCTGTCAAAAATACTTGAAAAGGCAGTGTCTTCACAATTATGTTCCTTTTTAGAAAGAAATGGTATCTGTGAGGATTTCCAGTCAGGATTTAGACCGTATCATAGCACTGAGACTGCTCTCGTCAGAGTTACAAATGATTTGCTCTTATCATCCGATCGTGGCTGTATCTCTCTATTAGTGTTACTCGATCTTAGCGCTGCATTTGATACTATCGACCACAACATTCTTTTGAATAGACTCGAAAATTATGTAGGTATTAGTGGAATTGCATTATCATGGTTTAAATCATACCTATGCGACCGTTATCAGTTTGTAGTAGTAAATGAAGATATGTCACACCGATCGCAAGTTCAGTATGGAGTACCACAAGGCTCAGTGCTAGGACCGCTACTCTTCACCCTGTACATGCTACCACTGGGAGATATCATTAGGAAGCATGGCGTTAGTTTTCATTGTTATGCTGACGATACTCAGCTCTATATTTCTTCACGCCCTAAAGAAACTTACCAATTCACAAGATTAACGGAATGCATAGCTGATATAAAACATTGGATGACTGGTAATTTCCTGCAACTCAATTCAGAAAAAACAGAATTTTTAATTATTGGACAAAAAAGCTCCACAAGTAGTAACCTAGAATACTGTCTAACACTTGATGGCTGTTCTGTCAAGTCCTCGTCGTCAGTGAGGAACCTGGGTGTGCTCTTTGATACCAATCTTTCGTTTGAAAGCCACGTTTCTAGCATCTGTAAAACTGCTTTCTACCATCTTAAAAATATATCTAAATTACGGCACATGCTCTCAATGCAAAATGCTGAACAGTTAGTTCATGCGTTCATGACCTCAAGGTTAGATTATTGTAATGCTCTACTGGGTGGTTGCCCTGCTCGCTTAATAAATAAACTCCAGCTGGTCCAAAACGCAGCAGCTCGAGTTCTTACTAGAACCAGGAAGTATGACCATA
>NC_137110.1:4853997-4891497 GCF_949357685.1 Gobio gobio | reverse complement strand
GACCCTGAAGACCATGAGTGTGACTTTTGTTTTACATACCTTCAGAACAACCGAATCAAACCCATTTTTTTAGACAGATAATGTCACAAAATGTCATGACACTGAGATAAAGGGAAGTGTTTTTTTTAATGGGGGAAATATCAAATGGAGTCTGAACAGGTTCAAAACAGAAAATCTTACTGACCCCAAACGTCTATTTGACATTATGGACAAAAATGTGTATTTTTGGGGTATCTTTTCACATTATTGTGGTCAATTGAAATGCATCACCATTACCTTTATAACGCGCAGTTTCAAGATCTATTTCACCCTTGAGTATGCTTTGCTAACCCATAAACATTTACAGTACAATAATTAATTTGGCAAACACGTATCTAAAGCGGCATTTGACATGTAAATTTTTCCAGCAAGTGATTTGTATTGCTATTGGTATCCCTACCAGTTGAGCAAGAGGGACATTAGCCGTGAGCAATAGCATAGCTTTGTTCTTAGTCATGTAGGATGGAGGCGGGCAACATCACGGCTATCTCGAATGTTTCACACTAAAGAGGAAACTTGGAACGGTCGAGAAACGCCAAGAATTCCCTCTCGAACCGTTGGCGCGAGGTGAAGAAAGGTTAGCACTGATCCTAATACTTCTATAATTGGTTGACTTCAAATTAAATTTGCATTAGTTTATAGCTCTCAAAACAATCGCCCCAGGGCATCATAAACAGCAAAACACTGGCAAACAATTCCAACGCTCTCTCGCAAGTCAAATCTCGGAACTCGGCATGCTGTGTAAGGTTGGCCAAAGTTATGGCGAGGATGTTTGGCAGGGCCAGTATTGACACTAGAGCTACTCACAACATGCCTTGTTGAATCTTGGAGTGCTATGGGTTTCAGTTGACTGCAAAGGTCATTTAGGTCCACCCAGTTTCCCAAGTGAGTATATAAGGGTACCGCTCAGCTATGTGGCACTCAGGCTGTATTATTACTTTTAGAGGTGGTATAAATGCGACGTTTCACCTCTTATCCACCCTCAGATTATGGATAAATGCGGCCCAAATTTGATTTTTACCCTCAGATTTGTCACAGATCTGATGTCACTTTGAATATGACATTTTCAATTCTGATCTTCGCCACCATAATCAGATACGTATAAAAAAATGTTCAATACATTTTCACTGTAGATTTCATGGCACTACACTCATAATTGGGGTCAGTAAGATTTTTTTAACCCCCATCCTTCCCTCGGGTCATTTTGACCCGAAACTTTTATCACACTTGAACCACGGATACACGAAAAAAAATTGATTCAAGGAGTTTTGTGGTTGAAAAAGTATCAAATCCTTCCCTCACGGGTCAATTTGACCCCCTTAGGAATGAATGGAATGTGAGGAATGCTTCAGTACACATAGAAAAACCTAAAAATGCTCAAAAACTTTCCCAAAAAAAGATTTTATAACGTCTACATGTGTATCTGAATGCATACTGAAGAGAAACTGACGTTAGGACCCAGCGGAACAGCTCATTTACTCCATATCTGGTGACAAGAGTCAAGAAATATCATCTTATATTATTATTTTTCCACAAGAGGTCAGCAAAGATACCCAATGTGAGATATTTTGAGCAGAATTAAAAGGGTTATGCATGAAATTGTGAGTTATTTTGAATTTAAGTGTGAAGAATGTGCTTAAATTATTATTTATTTATTGATACAATCTAACAATTTAAAGGGAAATAACACAAAAAATCAAAAAGATTTTATATTATTTTGACCCACGAGGGAAGGATTTGTTACAAGGACGAGGGAAGGATGAGGGTTTGAATACGTATATTCAGCAAGGACGCATTACATTTATCAAAATTGATTTCTATATCAAATAAATGCTAATGTATCAAGGTTTCCACAAAGATACGAAGCAGCTCAACTGTTTTCAACATTGATATTAATATGAAATGTTTCAAATCCACATATCAGAATGATTTCTGAAGGATCATGTGACACTGAAGACTGGAGTAATGATGCTGAAAATGCAGCTTTGATCACAGGAATAAATTATATTTTACAATATATTCACATAGAAAATGGCGATTTTAAATTCTAATAATATTTCATAATATTACTGTTTTTGCTTTATTTTTTGTCAAATAAATGCAGCCTTAGGCCCCGTCCACAAGAAGCTGTCCCTATCCGATCTTTTTTCCCCTCGTTTCAAGAAATACTTGCATACACACGAGAGCAATGAAAACGACTCAAAACGATGTAGTATACATGCAAGACCAGTATGTGGTGCTGTAAATCTGCCACAGAAATACACTAAAAACAGAGAAGAAGAGTTGTGGCTAGAAGGGGTACAGTAGGGATGGGCGATACCACTTATTTTGTTTTCAAGGCCAGTATCGCCGATATCGATACGATACCTCTAAACCGAACTTTTAAATTATTACATTTATTAAATTATTAAAATGACTAAGAGTAAAACATCCACTTAACATTATATTTGAAAGGTATTTTAACCTTCAATATGCCTTAATTGCATACAAATACTACAGCTGAACTACGGTCACTGTTGTAAAACCATGATTCACCAGTGACAGGCGGTTGCTCCCATAAAACGCAAACTTTTTATTCTGACATGATTTATATTAACATGACCAATATGAATATTACATTTAAATAAGTGTAATTGCACAAACTATGTAGGCTACAATTTCAATTTGTTTATTGTGAAATAACTCGAACATATATTTTTATGTCTTCTGCTGAGTATTGTTCAAAGCTGCGTTTCCAAAAGCATCATTGGTTTCTTATTATTCTTTTGGGACACACAGCTCTGTTTGAACACAGGGTCAGCCGTGAGCCAACGCTCTCTCTGTGATTGATTGGTTCTGTTTTGCAGCATTTGAGTGTGTACTGTGTTCAGATCATGGTTCAGATGAGCAGGAAAATAGTCCTATACTACACAATTATTACTACTTACATAGGTTATTCGCAGTGGTGGCTGGCCAATAGGGGCGCCGCCCCCATCAAAATTCCAGAAATATACATGTATACAAAAATGATATAAAAATGAAATGAAAATAAAATAGTTTACTCATACGATGTGCCGGCAGTTATTAAGAGCCGCAGCACTTCATAAAAACTGCCTTTGATCGGTTAACTATTTTATATGTTCATCAATATGTTTCATGTGGTTTCATGGGTGAGGGACGCCGGACAAATGGACGTCTATCTGAGTCCAAAAATATACTGGCAGCATGTGACCTGAAGCTGGTCTCTGATTGGTTTCTTAAAGATCCTCCTCAGGACGCATGTCGCTGCATCCCTGGCGAATCAGAATTGGATGCGTGATATTTTATCCAATCTGATTGGTTCTCGTCACCTGTCATTCAACTTTACGCTCTTGGCCACTAAAGCGAAAGTGCGCGGGCGACATCGTCACTCCGACTTCGCCAAAACCGTGTTAGGATGATCACTTTCGTAGAGATGGCAGCAGTTAAACCAAATTCTTTCACAAGGCGTTCGCTGGAAGAAAAAAAAGGATAAAGGATCCCGAACCGGACCAACGCGATTTACAAACCCAGCAGCCGCCAGAGACAGAGGATGAAGCTGCACTCGGAGCTTCACACACTTGTTATGAGAAACGGAGGAGGCTGGCTGGATGTGTTGTTAGCAATGCCCTTTATTGCTTTCCCTGTCTTTTATTTCAAAGTGTCGGTACTGAAGTTTTGTGGACAACAACGGGGGTAAGAGCCCTCAAATATCTGACTGAACAATGCAAACGTCATGACACTACTGAGATGACTGACTTTAATCAGAGAGTCATTGAGAAATTTGCTGGCCAGAAAGAAAGGAGAGCAAAATTTATGTTCGAGTAGTCAACATGCTAGTCTGTTGTTGCTGTTTTCTTTTGTTTTTCCTTTCCTCATTCAGTTATATGTGGGAAATGAATGTGTAAAAAGATAAAAGTGAAGACACTGTTTTCTCTTTAATGCTTGAATTTAGTCAACATGCATCTTGATACTGCTTACTCCTTGTTCATGTTAATTAGTTAACATGAACAACACCTCTGTTCAGCATTAGTTAAAGGAACACTCCACTTTTTTTGAAAATAGGCTCATTTTACAAGTCCCCTAGAGTTAAATAGTTGAGTTTTACCGTTTTTGAATCCATTCAGCCGATCTTTGTATCTGGCGGTAGCACTTTTAGCATAGCTTAGCATACATCATTGATTCTGATCAGTCCATTAGCATCTCATTCAAAAAATGACCAAAGACACTTTCAATATTTTTCCTATTTAAAACTTGACTCTTCTACAGTTACATCGTGTGCTAAGACCAACTGAAAATGAAAAGTTGCGATTTTCTACACCTAAATGGCTAGGAACTACTTTCTCATTCCTGCGTAACAGTCGCAGATCTTCGTGGCCGTACCATGGCAATGATATTACGCAGCGCCTGAAAGTAGCCCAGCTAGGTAACTTTCAATGTGACCGGCACTAAGTTCACTAAGCACTAAGTTTCAGGCTTGCAGCCGACAAATTGTGTTGTGGATTTAGCTGTGTGATTAGCCATGGTTCTGTGTGTTGTAAAGGGCTGTGATAGTAAGTCGAAGGTGTAACTACCACCATGTTTCACAGAATACCAACCAATCATTGCGCCGCTGCAGCCATGGTACGGCCGCGAAGATCCGCGACTATTACGCAGAAATGAGAACGTAGTTCCTCCTAGCCATATAGGTGTAGAAAATCACAACTTTTCATTTTCAGTTGGTCTTAGCACACGATGTAACTGTAGTAGAGTTAAGTTTTAAATAGGAAAAATATTGAAAAAAGTGTCTTTAGTCATTTTTTGAATGAGATGCTAATGGACTGATCAGAATCAATGATGCATGCTAAGCTATGCTAAAAGTGCTACCGTCAGATACAAAAATCGGCTGAATGGATTCAAAAACGGTAAAACTCAACTATTTAACTCTAGGGGACTTGTAAAATGAGCCTTTTTTCAAAAAAAGTGGAGTGTTCCTTTAATCTTTGTTAACGTTAGTTCATAAAAATCCAGCTGTTCATGGTTTGTTCATGTTAGTTCATAGTTCATCAACTATCGTTAACAAGATTTTATTAATGCATTAGTAAATGTTGAAATTAACATTAACAAAAGTAAGTGTGAAAAAAAGTAAAATAAAAAAAGTAAGTGGAGTTCATTATTAGTTCATGTTAATGAACCTTATTGTAAAGTGTTACCAAAAAAATTATTTAGTATCGATATTTTTATTAGAGTATCGATACTTTTTGATACTCACATCAGCATCGATATATATTGATACTTCATATCGATGCGCCCATCCCATATACACAGCTAAACGCGCCTTAGTGAGCATGAGATACTTTTTTTTTTTATTTATTTAAAATTTAAAAAAATCTTACAGACCCCAAACTTTTAGACAGTAGTGTGTGTACAAAATAAAAATACAGTGCACTTTCACTAATATTCACTAAGAATGCCCATTCATAGTAAACCACAGTTGACATTTTCTACACTGTTCTGTGTGTTTGCTTGTCCCACAATCTTGCACTTCAGAATATGTGTGAGGACGCTAAAGCCTCACACGTGTTGCTATTCAGTTGCACACCGAATAGAAACAAAGAAGTGGATGCATTTGTTCAGAGTTTCCTGGCTCGCAGCCTGTCATGCTTAGGTGGAAAGACATGTCATAAACGCCCTTCCTAATAAAAACCAGCACACAAACACATCCGAGAGACACTGACCTGCCATTGGTGCTCGCACACGCACCCCTTAAAACCAGGGTTGACACAAAGCTATAGTCAGCAGCGATTTTAATGTTTTCCAGTTGCACCATCCTCTCGTTTTGAGCTAATTTGAGACACAATGATTAGGGCATTTCAACGCGTAAAATGCTTTTCTCTCACTCTTTCACTCTCTCACACACATTTTCCCTGCAAGCGTGATGTGCTGCCAACAGCCGCTCCAACACCACCAATTACTTCGACATCTCGCCGCGAAATTGTATATCACACAATTACTCTACAGAGAATCAATTAACAGACTTTGGTGCTGAAAGCCGAGATGCTGAAATGCGGGCGGGAACGTGTTTGTATGCGTGGCCTAGCTTGGACTAAACGGTGGCATGGCCACGCGTGTTTTGCTTGGCAGCCGCTGCGGGCCCTGTACACAACACGCAGCGCTGACCTCATATCTTTCATGTATTTGGTAACACAATAACAGCTCGGCGAAGGTTTAAGGGGCTCAGAGAGACCGCCAGATCTGACGCGGTGCCCGAAGCTGTGCAACACTCACTCAGCGCTAATTGCGAAGCATAACAGGCCTATTTGTGAAAGCACATGTAATGCACGAGGTGTAAGTTAAGTGCTGTTGAGAGGCGTGTGGCTAATGAAACGCTCAACAATTTATCAGCCTCTATAAATCATCCGACTTACTACCGCAATATAGCCTCATAACGCCTCGGTTTGATTATCTTATCGAAGGAGCGTAGGATTTATTAGAGAAGCCACGTCACTATTGTAGGCCTACACTTATTATACCTCTGACATGAAAAACTAAACAAAATGAAACTCACACTGTTTCAGGAACATCCCATATTAATCGACTGTGGTTTTACACTATTAACAATAACTGTATGGCAGGATTTTTGGTATAAACTGTGGTTGGGAGAGATTTTTCAACTCCTTCCACAAAGAAAAATTGACCTTGGCAACTCCAAAATACCGCAGTTGCAGTTATAGTTACTACAATAAAACTGTGGTACTCGGTATTAGTCACTACTGTCATAAAAAAATAAATTAAACAATGGCAGAAAGAGTCTGAAAGTGCCTAGCTCTGTTTAAAGAATATCCCATGTTAACTTATTGAGGTTTTACGGTAGTATTGCTGTTACTATGGTATTTCAGCAAAACAGTCATTTTTGTAGTAAGGGATATTTCACTGCAGTGCCAAGTGCAAAATGCATTTATGATTTTTTAAGGATTGTTCATGCATTGTGCAAAATGTGTGTAATTTTGGGGAAAATAGTATACAATGCTACAGTAAAAACCTTTGGTTAGGAGTAAGATAATTTAACATACAGTGAAAAATAAATATAAATATAAATATAATATAAATGGTTCAGTATTGCATTATATGTAATTTTACTGAGAAATACTGTCAAATTTATGGTTTATGGAAGTTTAAACTGTGAAAAACAGTTAATGTCCCTGTGTGACATCACACATAACTATTTTGTATAAATATTACATATTATATATTTGTATAATTGACATTGTGTTTGCATTGTGTCTTTGTGTTTGATATGAGTAATGGACATTTTTATGAACTGACCATTATTTAATGAACTCATCATGTGGCTTTCTAATGTTATTATGGTGGTGGTTATCAGTATATTTTAAGGTAAAATGCAGATTTTGGTGCATATTAGCGTTATATCACTTAAAGGCACAATATGTAAGATTTTTGGATTCAAATATCCAAAAACCACTAGAACAATGTTATATATTTTGATGACTTGTGTTCTTACATTATCCCAAATGTTTCCAAGATTGTTTAAATCCAGAGAAATAAGCGATTTTAACCAGGACACGGACCGTTTGTCGCCTATCAGTAACATCACACCGCGTTACCCTCGATTTCCGGTTTAATTTTGTAGAAACCATGGAAACACCAAAGACGCATTAATATATGATGTGTTTTATTAGACAGGCGAGCAGTTGTTTGGATCATTCATCCACAGAAACGAATGATTTTTCTACAGCTCAACACAGTTACTGTGCGAGCTCTTGGACGATTTGGCCATCGAGGAGAGTTGAAATCTGCTCAACTTTATGGTAATGAGCTATGACGCGGTTCAGCGGTAACCAATAGGAATGTAGAAGTGCTCCGCTTGAGATGATCCCAGAGAACGCAGTTCTGTAAACTTTGGTTCCGAACACATTAGTTCCCAAGCAAAATGGAGGAGAGGTTGATCATTACTGTGGCGGGTTTGAGAAGAAAGCACGCAACACTATTTATAGGCAACATTTTCGCTCTAGAACGCTTTCTAGAACGCTTTCGACCAATTGCATTAATGCTGCACTTCAACCAAGACAGTTATTGTAATGTAGGCTGCACACAAATGAATGTCAATGTTAAAGGACAACTCCAGTGAAAAATGAACCTAGGGGTAATTAACACATGGTTACAGAGTAGATCGTTCTCTGGGATGCGTTTTCATGAAAATCGAATGTAAAGAGTTTTATCTCTAAAAGCAGATTAGTTTATAACGCAAGTATATGGAGCATTGAATAAGTAAAATTAAATCGCTAGTTAATACCACTAACAAGGCTCAAAATAGCCTCACACTAACACGGTAGCATAATGAGGGTCCCTACATGCAAACCGAAGCATTGAGAACTTTGAAAGTGTGCAAACAGTTTAATAAGAAGATACTTTATAAAGACAGTACATTACGCGTATACAGACAGGAGCCATCTTGGAAAAAAGTATCGACAAGTCGAGATGATATCCCATGATACTGTGCCTTTAATGAAACATACACTGTAAAAAATAATTGTGATTTTAACGGTAAAAGACTGTAAAAATGCTACGGTGAAAAACAGATCATTGGTTAGCAGAAAGTTTCCGTACTATATACGGTGACTAACCTTACATTTAATTTACAGTAAAATATCGTTAAATTTACAGTTTTGGAAGTGAAAAAGAACAAGTCATTGTATAATTTACAGTGATAAACCGTAAATTGACATTCCCAGAATTCCCTGCGTGACACTTCGCATTTGATGTATTTTCGTTGAAATAACTGTTTCGTCTTAGTTTGTTCTAATCAATTGTGTACATTAGGGTTTTATGTTACATCTTATGTTGTTAAATTAATGTTTATTGCGTTTTTAAAATTTCATGTGTGTTACCATGATGGTGTTTAGTGTTTGTGTGAATGACTGTACACCTTTTATATAGTATTGTCCTCTCAGAAGCTGCTTGTGATGAGCTTTGATTCATCATGTGACTCTCATCACCACTGTGATTGGTGCTTGTCAGTATCAAAGGTGCATAACAGATATTAGAATTTCAATAGGTCGGTAATTTAACATTATTTCAGTTAATGAAATAGGGTTTTTACCGTAAATTTTTTATAGTGTACATGTAATTATTACAATATAAACCTTTAAATTATATGGTTTTGAACTGGAAAATAAAAGTTTTTTTAACTGTAATTATCACATTATAAACCTTTAAAATATATGGTGCTGTCCCGTAAAACCAAAAAACCACAGCTGCCGGTTTTTTACCGTAAATGTAATGGGGATTTTTTTTTTTACAGTGTACAGTTTTACGTTGTAAAATATACAAGCATCCTGTAATTTGGCATATTGTTGCCACACTGAAAAAAATATTGGTCTATGATTTACTTTGAAACTGCTCAGAAATTGCTACTAAATTTTGCAAAAAAAATTACAAAGAAATGGCAACACATTGAATTAAATGTGAAATTTTAAAGTAGGAAGACTGAAATTGTATTTTTGGTTACACTTCATTTTGATAGTCCACTTTAGACACTATCTAACTATAAGTAACTTTGCAACTACATGTCAACTAACTCTCATTAGAGTATGAGTGGACTGTTAGGTTAGGGTTTGGGTTAGTTGACATGTAGTTGTGGCTTATAGCCACTTATGTCTATTAGGGAGCATCCAAATAAAGTGTTAGCAGATATTAAGCAGACTAATACTCTAATGAGAGTTAGTTGACATGTAGTTGCAAAGTCTAAAGTGGACCATCGAAATAAAGTGTTACCATATTTTCACTCCAATAATATTTTAACTTCAAAAATATGACACTGCAGGTTATTAATAAACGATTAAACAATCCCAATGGCCGCTCTCAACCTCTTTAAACGCATTGCACGCATCTGTTTACAGTTTGTAGACATGCTCTGGTTTGGCTGTGGGCATCTGAGTTGCACTCTGCTCCCTGTAGCGCTGTAGGAGGCCGACGCTACTCAGTGGCTCCTTGTTTAGTTGCCGTTTTATTACCGCTGCCTGTTTTTCATTGAGTGTCCCATCTGACTCTTTACAGTGGCAGCAAACAGCTCCCAAATGCAACACTAACGGTACGCCAACGTGGGACAATGCCGTTCCAGAGGAGAAGACATCAAGCAGGCCAGTTTAGGGGCTATAACGGGAGGGCTTGAGCTACTCGATACCCCCCTTTAAGTACCAGATCCCCATTTCATACCCTGAATGGTAATTTAAACTCCCAAACAAGAGCACAGCCCCTCTAAATAGGCCGCTAACAATATGGCGAGTTATTTAATAGCTCAGTTAAACCTTCAGGCGACTTGCTGTTCCTTCTTTTCTCACGTGGTTGCATAACAAATGCCCATATTTTTGTTCTACCAACTTCTGAAACTCTTACCCAAGCCCTATAAACCGCAAGGAGACTTCTTTCTCCTCTAATAGCACTTCTGATAGTAAAACGCCACACTTGAGTAAACGACGCATTGGTATAGTAAAGTTCAACTAGCGAGTGATGTCAGACAGGGTTCGGGGGGGCATTGGAGAGCTTGTAAATGAACTGAATTGACAGAGAGATATCTTACTATCCTGCCATCCAGGGGTAGAACTCGAGTGTAAACGCTGAGCCGCTGCTGGCCAGAACAGAGAGAGCCTTTTAAAGGGCAACGGCAATAAATTGTGGTTTTTGACGTTTTGTTTTCTTTGCTTCGTTTGTTCAAAGATTATGATGGGGAACCGTCTCCAGAAAACTAAAAAGAGTCTTTCTGAAGATGTTTGCTTACCAGGGAGAATCTGTGCCAGCTGTTGGGCGCAGCCCAAACCAACCAACCTCTACTAACTATTTTCTGAAGTAAATGTGAGTGATGTTCACCACCATGATTTGATGTTGCTGTATGGTTGCTGGGTGTTGGCTCTTGCTTTGGCGTTTCGAAATGACCAAAGAGATCCTGTGTAATCATACACCCTAAAAAATGCTTGGTTAAAAAGTTGGGCTGAACATGAACAAACCCAGCAATTGGGTGGTTTTAACCCAGCACTTGGGTTGTTTTAACCCAGCAATTGGGTTGTTTTAAGCAAACATTTAACCAAAACGCTGTGTTAAAACAACCCAATTGCTGGGTTTGTCCATTTTCAACCCAATTTGGGTTGTTTTTAACCCAGCATTGTTTAGAGTGTATTCATCCAGTGATACTTTCTTCGCTGAGTGAATTATTTGGTCACATGACTTTTTTATGTGCATCTAAAAATGTATTTAGAAAATACTTTGGTTTCTCATGGAATAAAAAAAAAATGGGTAACACTTTATTTTAAGGTGAAGTACACGGTTAAAAAAGGGAGTTTCACAGTGATGCTATAAGAACCATTTTTGGTTCCCCAAAAGAACCTTTCAGTAATCAGTTCTTAAACAAAACAAAAAAATCTTATAAAGAAAATTTTTAAAATCTATAAAGAACCTTTTGTGAAATGGAAATGTAACTATACACTCTTTATTACCATGTTACTACATTTACTTACAATAGTAATAACAGTAAATTATGCTCAATTACATAAGTAACTAACATTAAACAAAACCCTAATCGTAACTCTATAGTCAGTACATGTAGTTAATCAATATTACATTCTATTAAAAAAATGATGCTATATGGCACTAAAAATGGTTCTTTGCACATAATCATAGGGGAACCACTTTTGGTGCTATATAGCACCATATCTTAACATATTCTGTATATGGTAGCGGTGCTATATAGCCCCTCAGCCAAAGAACTGGCGAAGAACCAGTGAAGAACCGCTGAAGAACCACTGAAGCACCAAGATTGGTCCAATGCAGCACTTAAAGTGGTTCCCCTATAACGAGCCAAGAACCACTTTTAGTGCCATATAGCAAAAAAATGTCACCTTAAAATAAAGTGTAACCAAAAAATGGTTTATCTCAATATTTGCATAAAATGATGTGGATGGGACGTCTGATTGGTTAAAGAGTTAAAGCACACCTCTACTCAACAAACTGCACAATTTGAAATATCATTCATGTCCGTTACACTAACAATAGTTTCACTTTATTTTGATGGTCACTTATTTTAACATATTCTGTTGACTATAACGTTGCACCTACATGTCTACTAACTCTCATTAGAGTATAAGTAGTAGACTGGTACACTCTTAAAAAAATGATGCTATATGGCACTAAAAGTGGTTCTTGGCTCGTAATCATAGGGGAAAACCACTTTTGGTGCTATATAGCGCCATATCTTAACAGGTTCTGTATATGGTAGCGGTGCTACACATTTTGCATGTGTCCTTTATCTGCCACGCCCATTTCAGGTCTTTGAGTCTTCACTAATAATATGATCATTTGAATCAGGTGTGTTTGATTAGGGACACATGCAAAATGTGCAGTGCTGGTGTGCCTCCAGGATCGTGGTTGGGAAACACTGCTATATAGCACCAAAAGTGGTTCTCTATGATTACGAGTCAAGAACCACTTTTAGTGCCATATCGCACCATTTTTTTTAGAGTGTAGGGTTAGAATGAGTTGACATGTAGTTGTAAAGTCTCTTATAGTCAGTTACTTATGTCTGTTGGGAAACATCAAAATATAGTGTTAGCAGATATTAAGCACACTCTAAAAAATTGGGTTGTTTTAACCCAGTGAATGGGTCGTTTTAACCCAGCGGTTATGTTAAATGTATGCTTAAAACAACCCACTCGCTGGGTTAAAACAACCCAATTGCTGGGTTAGTCCATTTTCAACCCAACTTGAGTTGTTTTTAACCCAGCATTTTTAGAGTGCAGACAGTCTACAAATAATGACTGCTAGTTGACATGTAGTTGCAAAGTCACTTATAGTCAATGTTCAAAAGGGACCATCAAAATAAAGTGTTACCCAAACAACTGCACAATTTAGTTTGTGGTTTAATGGCCCCTCATATTCAAAATCCTCTCACAAGTTATAGGACTAACATTCCAGTACCAATACCAGTTCTGCCGTATATTTATGCATTTTGGCAAACAGAAATTAGGAGTGTTAATATTTTTAATTAATGAACTGTTATTTTACAAGTTTATACGTTAAGAAATGTAACTGCATTTATGAAATAGAAATATAATATATTTTCAGTTGACACCTTGATTTTTAGCATTTTAATTAAGTTAGATAATTTTAATATAACTTAATTTAAATACTTTTAATTCATCCTGTGGCCACCTTGTTTAATACTTACACCATAAGCAAAAATAATTATAGAATTTAAATAATTTAATCCTATACATAAAATGTGTGTTTGTATGATTGATAACTCTTTCCCCGTCAGTGTTTTGTAAAAGAGTTTGCCAGCCAGCGCCAGCATTTTTGATCATTTGCACAATTTCATGGACCCAGAATATTCTGTTGTATATCTGATCATGCAATATATCAAAAGAAAAAGCATATGTATATGGATCAGATTCATAACGAGGATCAAAACACAGATGGAGTAGATGGAGTCCATCAACACCCCAGAGCTTCACAGTCCTAAAGCTCGTCCTGGGGTGACATTTCATTCAGTAACATCAGGCCGTTTTGATTTATATGTTGTTTAATGTTGATGATCGCAATATGCTATCGCTTGTTTCTGCTTCTTCTTCGCCTGTGTTTTGATCATGAGATTCTGTACTCTTTCAGAAGATGTCTAATAACGCCCCCTATTGTATAACAGTGAAAACGTGGCAGGGAAAGAGTTAAATACAATTTCTCTTCGCTTACGGCCTGTTAGATGGTTATGCCATGTGAGGGAACCAGTCTCTAGTATTTTCTTTTCTTTCATTTTTTCCTGTCCTTCTTCACGATTAGGTTGATTCCAAGGTCACCACTGTTATAAAGTTTCCGGTCAGATGCGTTCAGAGGTGCATGACCCTCCCTGGAGCCTGAAACGGTTGGTGTTTGCCGCATGGTGCCATGCAAAGCGAAAAGGAAGGAGCAAGGTCATCAAAATAACTCAAAGCTCCTCTGCTTGAATTTATTGGCCCGAGGTAAGCGCTCTCAGCCTCTGCTGAGTCATTAAATGTAGAGCTGATACGTTAAAATGAGTAGAGGGACGATGACATCATGACAGGGCTAAATGGTGTTTTATAGTGTTTCGTTTTCGCTTTGGCGAGAAGCGCTGAGTTCGGACGGAGGCTGCATGGAGGTTTAGTGTTAAGGCTGATTGTGCGGTGGTTTGTTCGTGTGTAAGTGCAGTGCAGTTTTTCATGCATGTGCTTTTGCTTTCACAAAAACCTAGAGATATTTGATTGCTTGTCATATGCATAAATAGACAAAAGCATCATATGACAATCATTCACTTCAGAGAGGAGCATCACAACTCATCAAGTTTAAGGGGAAGTATGTAACTTTTGCAGCAGAACAGAATTGCAAAAATGAAGAATATCCCCATTTTTTGGGGGGGTAAATAATCTATGAATGTCTAATTTAGAGCAGAATTTGGAAGCATTTTAGCAGCATTTTCCGAACCATTTCTGCACATTTGCGCTTCCGCAAGAACCAATGAGGTTCATTCTTGTGTTACGCAGCACGTTTGAGGTTCTCAAGAACCAATGAGGTTCATTCTAGTGTTACGCAGAACGTTTGAGCTTCAGCAAGAGCCAATGAGGTTCATTCTCGTGTTACGCAGCACATTTGAGCTTCTCAATAACCAACGAGGTTCATTCTCGTGTTACGCAGCACGTTTGATTTTCAGCAAGAACCAATGAGGTTCATTCTTGTGTTACGCAGCACGTTTGAGCTTCAGCAAGAACCAATGAGGTTCATTCTTGTGTTACGCAGCACGTTTGAGCTTCAGCAAGAACCAATGAGGTTCATTCTTGTGTTACGCAGCATGTTTGATCTTCCTCAAGAACCAATGAGGTTCATTCTCATGTTACGCAGCACGTTTGAGCTTCAGCAAGAACCAATGAGGTTCATTCTCGTGTTACGCAGCACGTTTGATCTTCCTCAAGAGCCAATGAGGTTCATTCTCGTGTTACGCATCACGTTTGATCTTCCTCAAGAGCCAATGAGGTTCATTCTCGTGTTACGCAGCACGTTTGATCTTCCTCAAGAGCCAATGAGGTTCATTCTCGTGTTACGCAGCACGTTTGATCTTCCTTAAGAGCCAATGAGGTTCATTCTCGTGTTACGCAGCACGTTTGATCTTCCTCAAGAACCAATGAGGTTCATTCTCGTGTTACGCAGCACGTTTGAGCTTCAGCAAGAACCAATAAGGTTCATTCTCGTGTTACGCAGCACGTTTGAGCTTCTGCAAGAACCAATGAGGTTCATTCTCGTGTTACGCAGCACGTTTGATCTTCCTCAAGAGCCAATGAGGTTCATTCTCGTGTTACGCAGCACGTTTGATCTTCCTTAAGAGCCAATGAGGTTCATTCTCGTGTTACGCAGCACGTTTGATCTTCCTCAAGAACCAATGAGGTTCATTCTCGTGTTACGCAGCACGTTTGAGCTTCAGCAAGAACCAATGAGGTTCATTCTCGTGTTACGCAGCACGTTTGAGCTTCTGCAAGAACCAATGAGGTTCATTCTCGTGTTACGCAGCACGTTCAAGACCAATGAGGTTTGTTCTCGCGTGTCAAGCAGGTTCGGTTGAGGTTTATGTCCGCTGATCAATGTTTAAATGTGAATAAAAGTGAAAGAGTGAAGTGACGTGTGGCCAAGTATGATGACCCACTTGTAATTTGTGCTCCGCATTTAACCCATCCAAGTGCACACACACAGTAGTGAACACAAACACCCAGAGCAGTGGGCAGCCATATTGTTGTGGCGCCCGGGGAGCAGTTGGGGGTTCGGTGCCTTGCTCAAGGGTCTCACCTCAGTCGCGGTATTGAGGGTGGAAGTGGGTACTGGTTATTCACTCCCCCCACCGACAATTCCTGCCGGACCTGAGACTCAAACCCACAACCTTTGGGTTACAAGTCAGACTCTCTAACCATTAGGCCATGACTGCCCCCGACTGCCCCCCCAAAAGCCTAAATTCAATCTGTTCATCATATAAAGTGAAAATTCGGACTAAACCGCTCAATTCATATGGATTAGTTTTACAATCCCGTCATAAACTTTTTAAAGCGTCAGAGTGGTTGTTGTGTAGCTGTCAATGGAGGGATGGAAAGCTCTCAGATTTCATCAAAAACATCTTTGTTGTCTGAAGATGAACGATATGAGGGTGAGGGATTAATGGCTGAACTATCCCTTTAATCTAGTCATAAGTGCAACCTCCATTGCCTTTTAATCGTTTAGGAGGTTACGTAATTTACCAGCCTTTGTTTCTTTGTTTTAATTTGTCATTTATTTTCCTTTTCCAAATGCGGAGTGCATTGTGATTTAACAGAAATTCCCATCAGCTGCCGTCTTGACAAGTTGTTTATCTCTCGAAAAATGCGAAGTCTTGAATTAATTACGCTGCTTCGTTTACCTTTCATTGTCTGCCGTGTTGTAAATTGTGTTTGACAGCAGAATTAGATTAAAATTCAAAGGCTTCCTCTCAGACCAGTACAAAATCATGTATGACAGCTTGTGTTGGGTTTTAGGCCCGTATCGAGAGTGATGGCTTTCTTCATGCTGTTTAAGAGACATTCCATCACTTCCTTTTCGCTATTGACGTTGTCAGTGGTTGAAGGTTCATAAACGGCCGTGCTGCAGAGATGTGCAGGTGTGCCGGGCGATTTTTCAAAGTCATGCATTTAGGTTTTAGCTTGCATATTTTGTAGTATATTGGCCATTGTTAAGAAAGATGATAATTGGAACATAGCGGGTTGTCTAAACCATTTAACCCCAACTGAATGCCAAGAGCTGTAAGTCATTTCTAACTTTACTGGCGGTCCCAATACAGTGAATCTAACAAGTGAAAACCAGTTTATTTTACCTACACAGGATGTCAGTTGCAAAATCAGGAAAAAATACGGAGTGTATCATCCTCAGAAACAAAGATAATGTTACTAGACCCAACTCTACGCTGACAATTGAACAAAGAAATGCTCTTGCTTTTCATTTCCACCACTATTATATCTGGTTCTGCACAAGCACTAGCTGAAACAGTCACTTGATTTTAAAGCAAGCAAGGAAGGAAGGAAACTCAGATTTTATGGTTTGCATTGGGTGGGGGGCAGGTGGACGTAGCCGCTCTTTCAACCTATAAGCCATGACGGGACATTGCAAGTAAGTGATTTGAACGCCGTGTTTGTTTATAGAATTTGATCTAAGTTCATAATTAGCTTAAACCTGATTAGGCAAGAGCTAAAGAGAGTACAGCTGGAACTGCTTTTTGGAGGGAGAAGGAAAAATGAAAAACGCAAGGTTTTTTTCCCTCTCTTTCTTTTGCAGACAGAGAAAGCCAATGTTTCTAATTCCTCGACTGATGGAACTCAGTTGGAAGGGAACTTTTTTTTGGAACTAGGTAGGGTTAAAGACAGAGTTCACACAAATGAGACATTTTTAAGAATTGCCATGCTGTTCTTTTCAACACAATGAAAATGTACAGCAACTATGACCTGCCAAGCGGCAAAAAAGCTCCACAAAATAGTCCATATGATTCAAGACAAGTCAAAAATCAAAACTTGGATTGCATTATGTTTGCACACATTGATGTCAGTCAAGTCAAGTCACCTTCATTTATACAGCGCTTTTTAGAATACAGATTGTTTCAATAATAGGAAATTAATGCAACAAAGATTGTTTTGGCTGTACAGCAGATCTAGAAGAAAGCCATTGTCCAGTTTTTGATTGATTCATTTCAGTGGTAAAAAATCATTAGTGAATAACCTCGGGGACGCTTTCACAACAACGTTTTCAAATGAAAACAGAACACTTTTAATGAGAAGGATAACGATTTTAATTGAAAACGATACCGTTATCATCTCAGTGTAAACTATATATAACATATATGTATATAACTGTACACTCTAAAAAAAAAGGTTCTATATGGCACCGAAAATGGTTCTTGGCTCGTTATCATTGGGGAACCTTTTTAAGAGCTATATAGCACCAATTTTGGTGCTTCAGTGGTTCTTCAGCGGTTCTTTGACTAAGGTGCTATACAGCACCGCTACCATATACAGAACATGTTAAGATATGGTGCTATATAGCACCAAAAGTGATTCCTCTATGATTACGATGAAGAAGCATTTTTGTTGCCATATAGAACCTTTTTTTTTAGAGTGTATACATATACAGGGAGTGCAGAATTATTAGGCACGTTGATTTTCTGATCATATTTTTTTTCCAGGCACATTTGACCAATTCCAAACCACAGTAATCCTAATAACTACTATTGATTTAGTATTTAATAATGTATAAGTGATATATAATTGTTCATGAAGGCTGGAAATGAAAATCACCTTATATTCAGGTGTGCAGAATTATTAGGCATGTTTTCTTTTACAGGTAAATTGAGCTAAACAAGAGATTTAACTCAGACTGAAAAGTCAAAAAGTATTAAATGCCCATGAGAAGGATGCAATACTAATGCAATACTAGACATTGCAGTTAAGGCATGACCATTGGACAGTGAAATGCTCGTTGGGTCAGCAGGATCTGACAAAAACAGGTGGTGAAGAAAAGACACCTGTTAACTGCAAAAGAATTAAGAATTAAGGTGAAGAATTAAGGGTGAAACCATCAGGAACCCTTTAGTCTCCAGCGCCACCATTTTCCAGAGCTGCAACCTACCTGGAGTCTCCAGAAGTGCAAAGTGTCAGGATCTCAGAGACTTCAGTTAGGTAAAGAATCCTAAAAAATGACCCCCACTAAATAAGAGTCACAAGCTGAAGTGTTGTAAAATACATGAAGAAGGTTTTTTTATAGGCTTTATGGACATATAGGTTGAGAGTGACTCTTGAAGGACCAGCACCACATCCTCTAGTACCACTGTTTGAAGAATTCATCTTCCAGAATCTGGCAGTACGTTTTGGGAGTTCATTTTAGTCCATCCTGAAGTCCGTTTTGCAGATAAGTCACTTACAGGACTTAAAGGGTCTGCTGCTAAAATCTTGGTGCCAGATACCACAGCACACCTTCAGGGGTCGAGTGGAGGCCATGCCTCGACGGTTCAGGGCTGTTTTGGCACTAAAAGGGGAACCAACACAATATTAGGAAGGTGGTCATAATGTAATGTTATGCCTGATTATGCTGAAGCACTAAAATTATATACTGGGAATAATTGAAAACTAAAACTATCTTTATAAATTAAATTGAACTTAAATAGCAATATTTAAAAACTGCGCATTTATAGTTGGCATTTTGCATTTAGTGCAAGAAACAAATTTTAAAATGAAGTTGTGAAACTATGTTATTATGAATTTCAGTCCTGAACATACTGATTTTTTTTCTTCAGATTGTTATAAGCTCAGCCCTAGTTCTTCCTCAGAAGTTAACATGTTACAGCGAGCTAATAAAACTCTGTACATGTCGAGAGCTGGTAGTCAAACGTCGAGCTGGATTCGACTGATTAAGTGTTTGAAAAAGAGCTTGTTGAGTTGAGGCAAAACTGGACACTTGTCGGCTTGTAAAAGGAGAGAGTGAGAGCGAAAGGCTTGCAGGGGTTATGGCGGGTTCATAGCACTGATCTCTGGTCAGTGTTGTGTATTTCAGGTGTTCTCAGTCAGCACCATGGCTCTGTTCTCCCTTTACTACTTAGCGGTCAATGGGTATGTGAAAGGGCTCCTTTCTTTCAGCCTGCTACTCCATCAACCCCCTGCTTACTGCCTCCTCTCTCTCTCTCTCTCTCTCTCTCTCTCTCTCTCTCTCTCTCTCTCTCTCTCTCTCTCTCTCTCTCTCTCTCTCTCTCTCTCTCTCTCTCTCTCTCTCTCTCTCTCTCTCTCTCTCTCTCTCTCTCTCTCTCTCTCTCTCTCTCTTTCTCTCTCTTTCACAGCCCTGTTACACTGCAAGGATTCATATAGTCACTGAAACCAAGCCAACCAAACAAAGACATCAATTATGCTGCTTTGACACTCCAGGTTTTACTTCAACACGCACATACGCACACATTTCTTTCATATCCCTCCATACTTCTCTCCTTCCTTCCTTAGGCACACAGAACGGGCTGGCAAGCTTCAAAAGAGACTGAAAAGCACCATAAAACGACTATATTACAAGAGAGAAATCGACTGTGCACGCCGATGGCATTGTTTATTTGCATGATGTTTGCATTGTTGTCCCAACAATTGCAGCCGCCACTCCAATACCTCTGACTTTTATCACTAAAGCACAATCTATCCAAATTATTACTACATTATTATTTTAAAATGTCATTTATTCCTGTGATCAAAGCTGAATTTATCATCATTACTCTAGTCTCCAGTGTCACATGATCCTGCAGAAATCATTCTCATATGAGGATTTGCTGCTCAAGAAACATTTCGTATTATCAATATCAAAAAAATATTTTTTTTTGTTAGTCTTATCCTATTATTAGTGGTGCTGCTTAATTTGTTCAGGGTTATTTGATGAAAATTCAAAAGATAACATTATTGATAACAATACTGTCAATTTTAATCAATTTAATATATCCTTGCTCAATAAAAGAAAAAGAAAAAATCATTTTGACCCCAAACTTTTGATCAGTAGTGTATTTGTCATTTGTCTTCATAATTGTTATATTGTTATATACAGCATTTAACATTACAGTATGTATGCCAAATGATACTGTAAACAGATTACCATGGTGGAGACATGTAAATCACCCAACTACAGTATAGATTCAGTCATATGGCACAGTGAGAACATTTACTGTATTGCCAGCAAACTCTGTTGGCATCAAACAGTTTCATCACACCTTTTGCTAACACGCTGAATAGATATTATTACAAACATTATGGATTTTGTTACATAATATACATGTATTTTCTAATGTGGCATCTGTAGCCTGTGTTGCTGTGCTTAGGGTGGTGATTTGAAACATGTATCTTGCTTTGCTATTGAATGAACTGATTGTTAAAAGTACTAAACTGAAAGAAGGTCGTACTGTTTCAGTGATAAAACACATGTTCTCATTACATATTACAATAATCTTGTGTTTGAAACAATGATTATGTGGACTGAAAATCAGGTTTTGAAAGAATGACTGTGTAATAAAATACTGTCAAATTGATGCTTTTTGCAAGTAAAAACTTTTATTCTGGTGTTTATCTGTATATTTTAAAGGGGTGAGTGTGTGATGTCGCTGTTTGAGCATAAACAACATCTGCAAAGTTACAACGCTCAAAGTTCAAAGCAATGGGAGATGTTTTCTTTTACAGAAATCGCTTTTTAAGGACTACAACAAACGCCTGGTAGGGACTACAACAAGCTTCTTCACGGGTTAGTGTCATCACAAAACCTAAAATTTACATAAACCCGCCCCCGGGAACACACAACAGTTAAACCAGGCCATGCTGAGAAGATGACAACATAAGTTATAACCGTAATTAAACTAAACTACACCTGTTCTCTCTCCATGCAGCAGATATTCTCTGGCTCATCTTACAACAGTTCCCACAAGAGCGGTTTATAAATTATCATGACAGAATATGATAATCAATGACTTGAAGATAGTAACTCCACGTCCCATCTCGTTATACATGTTGTCACTTCTTCTTGAGTCTCTCCATCATTGTCCGACTCCGGTTTGAACATAAAAGGCTGAACAGTTTATGACATTTTCAGTGTGTGTGTGTGTGTGAGGTAATCAGAGCTGCTAACACGAGCTCTTGAAGCCCCGCCCTCTTCCTGGAAGGGGGTGGGAAGCAGCAGCTCATTTGCATTTAAAGGGACACACACATAAACAGCGCATTTTTGCTCACCCTCAAAAAGTGACAATATAAAAGCTAAAAAATGCTCTGTGGGGTATCTTGAGCTAAAAATTAACATACACACTCTGTGGACATCAGAGACTTATTTTACATCTTGTAAAAAGGGGCATTATAGGACTCCTTTAAGGTAAAAAGGCCAGATTTTGGTAGTTGAAGTAGGTAGATTAACATTATCACTTAGTTCACCCAAAAAAGAAAATTCTGTCATTAATGACTTACCCTCATGTCGTTGGACACCCGTAAGACCTCCGTTCACAATGAAGATATTTTAGTTGAAATCTGATGGCTCTGAAAGGCCTCCATTGGCACAATGAACTTTACACTCTCAAGACCCTTAAAAGGCGCTAAAGACTCGTTACAAAGTCCATCTCACTACAGTGGTTCTACAATAACTTTATGAAGCGACGAGAATAGTTTTTGTCCGCAAAAAAACCCTAAATAACGACTTATTTCCGATTTCAAAACACAGCATCATGAAGCTTCGAAGCGTTATGAATCAGTGATTTGATTCAGCGGTTTGGCGGTTTGACACATGATCCGAATCATGAGTCGACTTGCTGAATCATAACGTGGTGCTGCTTAATTTGTTCAGGGTTCTTTGATGAAAATTCAAAAGATAACATTATTTATAACAATACTGTCAATTTTAATCAATTTAATATATCCTTGCTCAATAAAAGAAAAAGAACAATCATTTTGACCCCAAACTTTTGATCAGTAGTGTTTTCAGTAGACCGATTTCAAAACACAGCATCATGAAGCTTCGAAGCGTTATGAATCAGTGAGTCGATGCAGCGGTTTGGATCACCAAAGTCACATGATTTCAGCAGTTTGGCGGTTTGATACGCGATCCGAATCATGAATCGACTCGCTGAATCATACCGCTCTGAAGCTTCATGATGCTGTGTTTTGAAATCGATCATCACTATACAAGTCGTTATTTAGGTTTTTTTTGCACACAAAAACTATTCTCGTTGCTTCATAAAGTTATTGTAGAACCACTGTAGTGAGATGGACTTTGTAACAACGTCTTTAGTAGCTTTTATGGGTCTTGAGAGTGCAAAGTGCATTGTGCCAATGGAGGCCTTTCAGAGTCATTTTAACAACTAAAATAGTTGACGGTCTTACGGGTGTCGAACAACATGAGGGTAAGTAATTAATGACAGAATTTAAATCTTTGGGTGAAATAACCCTTTAATGAAATACCTTTATGTGTTGTAAACTTTGTCAGTATTTTTACTGTGAATGTATGACAACCACAGCTGCGGGTTTTTTTAACTGTAAATTGACCAGGATATTTTTTACATTGTGATCAGTTTGGATTTTTGTACTAAGAGTTTTGAAAATGTTACCAAAGTGAATAACAAAAATGGTAAGAACATTCTTAATGCATCATGTTGCCTTGATTTGAACTTTTCTCTTCTTTTTCTTCTTTTTTTACACTGCATGTGAAAATGTCAAATCTGGCGTAGCATGTCTTGAGGTGTCATGTTTAAATGCGTACAAGCAAAAATAAGATTCGAGAGCATCGCCAGAGGGCAAGTTTACAGCAAATAAGGGCTTCGATTTCAGTCTGTTCCTCACACACAGCTATCGTATGGCTTCAGAAGACTGATTTAGGAATTTAGCGCCTTTCTCGACTGATCCTCAACACTTGTCTCACCTCTCTTTTTCTTTATCGCACTCTCTCAAGTGCCGGCTATACAGCATTGTTGTACGAGTCTCCATCTGGTTTCTATTGGTGAAGTTGAGAAGTCCAGGATGGAGCAATTGGCTGTTGGCCAGTGGATCTCTTTGTGGGAGACTGTGGACTGAGATATCTGGACTGAAGAGAAACCGATCAGGGTGTCACACAAGGACTGCTTCCATTCTGTCATATGATACGGCGGAATTGACAAGGATTGATGCTCGGCCAACAATCCAAACGATATATTAAACATAACATAGATCATATACAAATTAGAGATGGTGAAAAGTGCATATTGGTGAGTGATGAGGTTCAGTTCTGTGGTTGTGGCCGGTTGAACCTGCTGTTTTGTCTTTCCTGGCATTTTTGTGGTTTTATACTGAAGTAATATTGACAGCACATGAGAGTTTAACTCCAAATGAAATTAATTAAAAGTTCCAGACTCTTTTAAATTTAATTTGCACAATGAGGGCAAAACAGTCTTCATTATTCGAAACAGTGAAAATTCGACGTCACGTTCCGGAATTCATTTTGAACCACTTTTCCCATTTTACTCATTTGTGTTACGTATAACGCAGCTTTCTTGACAAAATAGTTGTGGCTTTGAAATGCATTACATTTTTCCCATAAAGTAAATGATTACGCAAGACGAGGATTTGCAGGAATTAACTTTACGAGCAGATGTCTAGCAACAAATTATTCTTGTTAAACAGGAAACCTGTATTCTAAACTATTGCTTCATCTATTTTTTTCTCCATAAAACTCAATGCAGATTGTAAATAAACCGCAGGTATGTCTGTGGGATGAGCACAGCTACAATTGGAGCTAAGCTCTGAAAGAGCTTTTTTAGTCACAAAATTTAATTTTGAACTTTCTGCTGAATTAAAGGGATAGTTCACCCAAACATGAAAATTACCCCAAAATTTTCTCACCCTCAAGTCATCCTAGGTGTATATGACATTCTTCAGTTATTTTACAAAAGTCCAGGATACTCCAAGCATTAGAATTGGATTTTTAGTTGCTCTGTTTTTAAAGTCCATAAAAAGTGTATCTGTCCGTCAAATAACTGCTCCACGCGGCTCTGGGGTGTTAATAAAGTCCTTCTGAAGCAAATCGATGCGTTTGTGTAAGAAAAATATCCATATTTAAAACTTTATCAAGTAAACTTTCGACCGACTGCCTTCCCAGTTCAATTTATGGAAAAAAGTGTTGAAAGTTCCCCTGCCGATCGAAAGACTAACGCGACCAGGTCCACTCGTCATGACGTCACGAACGCATCTTGAGTTTCACTTTCAACATTCAACACTTTTCCATGGAAGGCGGAGGCTGAAAGTTTATTTGATAAAGTTTTAAATATGGATATTTTTCTTACACAAATGCATTGATTAATTGCATTGATTTTGAATTAAATTGCAAATTTAGATGTGATCGGTCACTAGAAAATGTTCAATTGGAGACCTGAATTTTTTTTTACAGTGTAGTAGGAGACTCCAAAACAAAATTAGGAACCTTTAAAATAGTATAATTGGGGTATTTAATGCTGCATTATGTAAAATTCTTTCAGTAAAATATCCAAAAACCACTAGGCCAGTGTTATATATTTTGTTCAGTTGAGTACTTACAATATGTTTCCAACTATTTGTAAATCGTGAGAAATTAATATTTTAACCAAGGAACCGGGACGTGTGAGGGCGTGGCCTGTTGATGACATCATATCTGCATTCCCCTCGGTTTCCGGTTTTATTTTGCAGAAACGCTTTCCTCTCACTGCAGTGTGAACAAGTGTCATTGAGTAACATCATAACATCATTTTCAACACACTCAGATGTGTCTAATATGATAAATAGAGCTGCGTTACCTCACACTCATGACCGGAAAAGAGGAAGTGGCGCCGGTGACTGTGTCAAAATAAAAGTCCCGCCAGTGACTGTGGCATAATAAAAGTCCCGCTGTTCGCGAGGGGTGTGTTGCGTTCATTTTATTAACAATCGCTCCAGCGGTTCCTCAGCTCCACAACACTCGCTCCTGCTCTGCTTCACTACAGTAACGTTAATAATCACATCCATCAACATGATTTCTGCCCGAGTCCTATGCTTATTCTTTTCCACATGTCCCAAGATTCTGCACTCAAACGTGGCGTCATCAAACTACGCCTTTGTTTTTAATAGGCAACCTCTAGTGGACGGAAAAGTTACATAGTGCAGGGTTGTTACGAGGTTAAAGGTCAGTGATAAAACGACAAAACTAGCCTTAATTAACAACTATCATTATTTGTGCCAAATCTAAATTAGTTGTGTGTGAACGTTTTTCTATTGTGCTTGGTGAGGTCAATATTAATGTAAACATAATGAAATGCTCTTTAAACCCTGAGGTAAAAAACAACAACATCACTTCCTTAAATATGATGTCAGAAAGATCAAACTATTACTCTAAAGCCAGTTGTAATCTTGTGGCCCAGCTTTAAGCGTGCACACTACCCTCTGATTCACTCTTCCTGCATCTCCTCCAGGAATACACGACTGTTGTTTGTTTGCTCGGATCAGAGCGTCTTGGGAATGGTTACCATGCTGTGTGTTTGCGTGGCTGTGTTTATGTGTTGTGCATGTGTGGTGATGGACGAGCAGCGCAAGAGCCCAGGATGTGTTTTCAGGTATCAGGTTTGAGTTATTTCACTTCTGTGATCAATGCAAACATGAGTCAGCTAATAAGTGGAAGCCTCTCCTGTGATCTTTGCCTTTGATAGTGCGTGAGACAGATCGGGATTCCTAAATGACCTTATCTTAAAACGAAACCAGTCGAGGTGCAGCAGTTAGCACTCCCTATGGGAATGAAGAGCTCAATAAAACATATATTTTAATATATCAGTCTTTTCTCCAAGAGGGCAGTAAGAGCAAAACTTAATCAAATCTAGAAACAACTTAAAGACAGTATTTTACGTATTTGTTGTAATGGCATCTTTTTACGAATGAAGGCCAGTATCACTGATACTGATGTCTCTATGAAACATTAATGATAGACATTCAACATTACAGTATAATTGAAAAATCAATTTCGAAATGTATTAGGCTTTAACAACTTTTAATTTAAGTGAACTTAAAACAATCTTCAAATAAACCCATTATATTAAATGTTATATCTACTTGTGTCCTCTGTTATATACAGAAATTGAATCACGTTATCAAACACTTTACAGTCTTAACTGCATAAATAATTAAATATAGATTCATTCTTATTAAAGCTACAGTTTTCTCTGTTCCCTTTGTTGTTTGATGAACATTATGACAGAATGACAGCGACTGGTTTATTAGGCTGCTGTCACTTTAAGATCTGCCGCTGCTGAACATGATGCGGATCTGACGCTGTCACACACATCTCATTTCCTCACAACTCTTTAAGTTAATTTAAGACGATATTAAACTCATTTAAGATGCTCTTATGAGAATATAATGTGTGTTATTGTTCATTCAAACGTGAAAGAGAACTTGATACTGGTGCACGTCTTTCTGTGTGTCGTGTGTGTGTGTCATAGTCAGGACATTCACAGACAGTGCGTTCTTTTCTGTCTTTCTGAGCGTCGTGTGTGTGTGTGTGTGTGTGTCATAGTCAGGACATTCACAGACAGTGTGTTCTCTTCTGTCTTTCTGAGCGTCGTGTGTGTGTGTGTGTGTGTGTGTCATAGTCAGGACATTCACAGACGGCTCGTTCTCTTCTGTCCTTCTGAGCATCGTGTGTGTGTGTGTGTGTGTGTGTGTGTGTGTGTGTGTGTGTGTGTGTCATAGTCAGGGCATTCACAGACAGTGTGTTCTCTTCTGTCTTTCTGAGCATTGTGTGTGTGTGTGTCTGTGTGTGTCATAGTCAGGGCATTCACAGACAGTGTGTTCTCTTCTGTCTTTCTGAGCGTCACGTGTGTGTGTGTGTGTGTGTGTGTCATAGTCAGGGCATTCACAGACAGTGTGTTCTCTTCTGTCTTTCTGAGCGTCGTGTGTGTGTGTGTGTCATAGTCAGGACATTCACAGTCAGCGCGTTCTCTTCTGTCTTTCTGAGCATCGTGTGTGTGTCTGTGTGTGTCATAGTCAGGGCATTCACAGACAGTGTGTTCTCTTCTGTCTTTCTGAGCGTCGTGTCTCTGTGTGTGTGTGTGTTATAGTCAGGAAATTCACAGTCAGTGTGTTCTCTTCTGTCTTTCTGAGCATCATGTGTGTGTGTCATAGTCAGGACATTGTCAGCCTGTTCTCTTTTGTCTTGTCACGCTTGAATGGTTTAAAAGTATTTGCGTGAATAAGAGCGTGATCATATAATGTAACGCTAGCCAAAGGATGACAGAAAAAACAGATGCTGCATTCAATATTTTTAACGTGTTAATCTGAACAAATTAATAGCATGTGTTAATTTTGACAGCACTAATTTGAATATATTTTAAAATGTAAATTATTCCTGTGATGTAAAGCTGAATTGTGAGAATCATTACTCAACTTCAGTGTCACATGATCCATCAGAAACATATTTTTAAGGATTCCTTGATGAGAGTTCAAAACAACAGCATTTCTTTGAAATAGCGTTATGTATGTTTTTACTGAAACTTTTGATCAATCTAATGCATATTTGTAGACTGGGTAAACCCAGCCTGATCTGCCGGTGATTTGATTTCGCCCTGCAACTCAGTCTGGAAACCTGTACATTAAAGGGTTGGTTCACCCAAAAATGAAAATTCTGTCATTAATTCCTCACCCTCATGTCGTTCGACACTCTTAAGACCTCCGTTCATCTTCGGAACACAAATGAAGATATTTTTGTTGAAAGCTGATGGCTGAGAAAGGCTTCAGATAGGCCTCCATTGGCATTCAGCACATTTACACTCCCAAGACGCATAAAAGGCACTAAAAACGTTGTTACAAAGTCCATCTCACCACAGTGACTCTACAATAATTTTACGATGCGACGACAATAGTTTTTGTGCGCAAAAAATTATCAAAATAACACCTTTATCCAACTTGTTCTCGACTTCCGTGTGTCTCCACGACGCATGCGCGAGAATATGACGCAGATCCGGCGCTCGGACACATGACCCAGAAGCGATTTGTTTACAAGCAGAGGAAGACGCGCGTGTCTAAGCTGTTGAATTCTACATTGATCGTGCTTTAGGTCTCGGCGTAGTTCTCAAAATGGAGTTAAAGTGTGCATTTCATGGATTCCCGAACGCTGGCGCTACGTCATATTCCCGCGCATGCGTCGTGGAGGCACACACGGAAGACAAGAACAAGTTGGATAAAGGTGTTATTTTGATTTTTTTTTCGCACAAAAACTATTGTCGTCGCATCGTAAAATTATTGTAGAGTCACTGTGGTGAGATGGACTTTGTAACGACGTTTTAAGTGCCTTTTATGGGTCTTCGGAGTGTAAATGTACTGAATGCCAATGGAGGCCTATCTGAAGCCTTTCTCAGCATCAGCTTTCAACAAAAATATCTTCATTTCTGTTCCAAAGATGAACGGAGGTCTTACGGGTGTCGAACGACATGAGGGTGAGTAATTAATGACAGAATTTTCATTTTTGGGTGAACTAACCCTTTAATTTCTACTGCTTCTGTTACACTTTTACAGGAACCAATCACAGACTGGCTTATCCACCTGGCACATTATTGGCTGGTCATTTAATTTATGCTCGTTTATCACACCTCTTGTGCATTAGAAAATACATAGCAGACTCCCCCCAGACCAATGTTCAATCTTAAATTGAGCTTGGTCTGGTGATAGCCAGACAAGCATATTTGCTAAATAATATACATTTCTTTTTCTTTTTTTTTGTACCGATCCCAGACTTTTGAATGGTAGTGTATACTTACATACACAAACATAATTCAGAACTCAATGAAGTCTACTGAGCAATGAATAAAATACTTAAAGAATAAAACTGTCACTGGTTCATGTCGATGACATTGAGGATTGGGAGGACATATGTTTAAATCCAGCCTGCTCATATATTAATTCCCCCTTCTAAATTTTTCTATTTACTATTTCTACTATCCTTTCGAATATAGGCAAAACAGGATAGATAAATTATGGGTTTTTCAAGTCCACATGTTAAACTCTCAACAGCTTGAGACTGTTATTCACTCTACAACACATGTAAAACCAATATTTTAAACTACAAACAGGATTGTCTTCGACCAGACATGTGGTTGTGATGCCCACAGAAATAATGAATATTTTTCTACTCTATTACTATTTGAACGCTGCGAGTGTGTGTTAGAAATCAGGAATGGTGAGAGAACATTGTGCTTGATATGTTTTTCCTCTTCCAAACTTGGGTCTCCAGTTGACAAAATTTTAACTCATCTGGCTAGCGCGCTTCCCATAATGTTCACGTGTTAGGTCAGTAGACGGAGAGCAGGGGGTCTTTTAGTCCCTGTTCCAATGCTTTTACCCACATGAGCGTCTCCACAACAACACAAGCAATCTGGTCGAATGCATTTTCCACTACCTCTGGAAGTGGTTAAAAGGGGACAAGGTCAAAATGTTTTAGACCAAGTTTACACCTGTATTTAGCGCCGGCCAAAACACGTGTAAAAAAAGTCAACATAAATTTTGATCTTTCAAAATTGTTGCATATCTTCAGAAGACTACTTTCATGGTATTTTTATTTTGAGTTGGTGTCTTTTTTGCAGCATTAAACCTCCAGATACCAGCAGATTCTTCAGAATTTCTACTTTTATGTTCTGCAGTTAAAAGGAAAGTCATACAGGCTTGGAACATCAGGGTGAGTAAATAATGACCGAATGATAATTTTTGGTTTATCTATACACTCACCTAAAGGATTATTAGGAACACATACTAATACTGTGTTTGACCCCCTTTCGCCTTCAGAACTGCCTTAATTCTACGTGGCATTGATTCAACAAGGTGCTGAAAGCATTCTTTAGAAATGTTGGCCCATATTGATAGGAGAGCATCTTGCAGTTGATGGAGATTTGTGGGATGCACATCCAGGGCACGAAGCTCCCGTTCCACCACATCCCAAAGATGCTCTATTGGGTTGAGATCTGGTGACTGTGGGGGCCATTTTAGTTCAGTGAACTCACTGTCATGTTCAAGAAACCAATTTGAAATGAATCGAGCTTTGTGACATGGTGCATTATCCTGCAGGAAGTAGCCATCAGAGGATGGGGACATGGTGCTCATAAAGGGATGGACATGGTCAGAAACAATGCTCAGGTAGGCCGTGGCATTTAAACAATGCCCAATTGGCACTAAGGGGCCTAAAGTGTGCCAAGAAAACATCCCCCACACCATTACACCACCACCACCAGCCTGCACAGTGGTAACAAGGCATGATGGATCCATGTTCTCATTCTGTTTACACCAAATTCTGACTCTACCATCTGAATGTCTCAACAGAAATCGAGACTCATCAGACCAGGCAACATTTTTCCAGTCTTCAACTGTCCAATTTTGGTGAGCTCGTGCAAATTGTAGCCTCTTTTTCCTATTTGTAGTGGAGATGAGTGGTACCCGGTGGGGTCTTCTGCTGTTGTAGCCCATCCGCCAGGTTGTGCGTCTTGTGGCCTCACGAATGCTTTGCTGCATACCTCAGTTGTAACGAGCCAAAGTTGCTCTTCTATCAGCTTGAATCAGTCGGCCCATTCTCCTCTGACCTCTAGCATCAACAAGGCATTTTCGCCCACAGGGCTGCCGCATACTGGGTGTTTTTCCCTTTTCACACCATTCTTTGTAAACCCTAGAAATGGTTGTGCGTGAAAATCCCAGTAACTGAGCAGATTGTGAAATACTCAGACCGGCCCGTCTGGCACCAACAACCATGCCACGCTCAAAATTGCTTAAATCACCTTTCTTTCCCATTCTGACATTCAGTGTGGAGTTCAGGAGATTGTCTTGACCAGGACCACACCCCTAAATGCATTGAAGCAACTGCCATGTGATTGGTTGATTAGATAATTGCATTAATGAGAAATTGAACAGGTGTTCCTAATAATCCTTTAGGTGAGTGTATCTTGCATTTGAAATTTCTTGTGTGATTTTTCTTTCCAAAAGGAGGGAACCACACTTAGCAGATTCACTAAACAGGGCAAATCAGCGTGAGAGCGCAATTCCTAAAAAACGGTGATGGGAGTGGAAAGTTCAGCGTGTGATCTACTGACGACACGCAGTTTAAAGAACACAGACACAGCCAGATCATTTCCATAATGACCAACACAATCTACCAAGAGCAGTGCAAATTAGCGTCTGGTTTAAGACGTGCTTTATTTGGGGCAGTAAATAATGGTGCAAACACCAGTAAATTGACGAGTGCAAACCTTAGTAAATCACCTTGAGTGATTCATTTAAATACTCTCCTCCCATAAATATTGCGTCTGAAAGTGAAACTCCTACAAATGCATATGCAATAAGATCTTAAGAAAGTGTCTTTAGTAAATCCTGACAGTAGTATTTTAACGGCAAACGAGGGTTTGCGCTGGTGCAATCTGTAAGTAAATATGGCCCTAAAGCCCTATTCGGATGGGAATTGTTTCTCACGTGGACATTCGTAAAAATAAGTTTGCATGCCACCTCAGGGATAAAACTCGTGCATTCGGATGGTGATTTATTCACGATGGAGGAGCGAGTTTTGTGATCCTGCGCACCTGCTCACGTGGTCAATAACATGATTGTATGCTGTAAATAAAATGTCATATGCTTGGTATAATAAGAATAAATGCATATTTAATTTAATAATAGGAAAATAATATCCTAATTATTATTGAATTATTTAAATCTGTTTAAAAATAGGAAGATATATAGATGCACATTATGGTTAAAATGGTCTTGTGTTTTATTCCACATGGATTTTATTCCATACAGCCTCTTATTTCCATGAGGTAAACATAATGAAGCGGTTATTTTAACATATATAATTGCTGCCGTAATAATAGCCCATTTCAAATGTTTACGTGCTTTTCTTCTTTTTATTTTTTGAGGGGTGATGAAATATATCACTCTTGTAAATACCAGCATTTCAGTAATAAAAGTTAAAAAATTACAGCGAAGCGCAACCGTACGGTGCTCTGCAGAGGTCAAAAAGGATATAAACAGTGAATTTAGAAGTGATATATTCTTGAAAACTTGAAAAGATGTGGATTCAGACAGCAGTTAAATTACCACACGACTTTGGTGTTTGTCAAAAAACAGGAGGTCATTCGGCCGGGGATTTTTACACGGGTGGTGGGAGAAAAACACTGACATTCTGGATTCAGACGGCAATAAAATCACTGACTAGCTCCTGTAAATGATGAAAATACCTCATGACCCCACGAGAAACAATTACCATCCGAATAGGACTTAGTGTGTTCACACTTGTAGTTTGGTTTTCTTGGTTCTTATGGTGTGGACCAAAAAAGAAAACATTTACGGTGTGTTCACACTCGGCATGTTTGGTTCAATTAAAATGAATCCTGGTGCGATTGCTCTGTTAGTGCGGTTCATTTGAATAAGTGTGAACACTGACGTCTGAACCGGTGCGCACCAAACAAGCGGACCGAGACACTGAAAAGACGGGTCTCGCTCCGCTTCCAAACGAACTCTGGTGCGGTTCGACTGAAATCCGCTTGTTAAGTCGTGACGTAAGGAACGCCGTTTCGGGGTCCAAGCCTCAACTCGTTTCACTTGAGAATGCCATCGACGGCCGTTTATGAGCGCGTATTTTTGCGGTAGTTACTGTAACTGCCCCTTTACAGTAGCTTACCTGTTAATGTGTTTTACAGTATAATGCCCTTACCGTAATTTCATTTTACAGTATGATGCCCTTACCGCAATTTCATTTTACAGTATGATGCCCTTACCGCAATTTCATTTTACAGTATGATGCCCTTACCGCAATTTATTTGTACAGTATAATAATTTTTACAGTAATTTTACTGTAATTTATTTTACTTTTTATTTTACAAAATATGTATATGTTAATATGTTATGACTTTATCTTGAATATTTTACATGAATGCTATAGAATAAATAATACATTAAAAGTTACTGTAAATTTCATTAAAAATACCCATAATGCAGTGTATATTACAGTAGCTAACCGTAAATAAAATGGTATTTTACTGGGCTTTTTTTGCGGTAACTGTAAAATTGCGGTAAAGTCTAACAGTGTGAATCACTGTCTGGCCATCTGGAATTTTGGTATGGAGATAACGGTTATGATTATAATTTTTTTTTGTAGTATTAGACCACATTGTGTGTGTATATTAGCACCGTTTGTTGTTTTTCTTGTGGTATGAGATAGAGCGTTTGGACCCGGAAGCGCTGCCACATGACATCAGACTTAACAACCGAATATGAACGCAACACAGACCAAAAGACATGTAAAGGAACCAAAAACAGGACGTGATGTCACAAGATGTGACTCTAAAAAGGACAGAATGCTCAAGCACATCTTTTTTTTCTGGTCATAGGAGATGCGTCGCCCATTACAGTTCAATACAGGCATCGGAAACACCATCTCCTCACATCAGATCTTCATTTGGAGGAGGGATAAGCTCTTTACCAGTAAAAATACCATCATATGTTCGCACATTTAACCCTGCACAGAGCATTGTTTTTGATGTTCGGACCCGTCACAAAATACAAATAAAAGCATTTTTTTTTTGTTGGTATCTTTAGGTGCATTCAAAGTAATGCTGTGTGCTGGGCTTAATGCGCTCGGTGTATGTGTGTACACATAAATATGGTATTTTTATCATCTGAGAACTCGTGTCTGGAATTCCTGTCACACACAAATGAAGGAAACAGCGTTTTTATAGAACTAAACCTGCCAAGTGTGAACAAACACACCCAAAAAGATTTTAAAAGTGAAGCATATTTCTCATCTTTGGCTACTCAATCTCTCTGTCTCTCCTCAGAGCAAAGCCGTGCTAAAGGAAATTGCTTTGGAGAGAGCCGATATTTTCATATTTCAGGGCCGGCATGTTTGCCTAGCACCTTGCAGAGAGAGCGAGAGTGCGCTGTTTTCTAAATGACGGGTAATAGGTGAGAATGTCAGCGGAATCTTGTACTTGTGTGTGTGTGTGTGTGTGTGTGTGTGTGTGTACAGTTTGGGGCCCCGCTCCACCATGAGTGAAGTTAACATTCGGTGCCAGATGCAGAAACTGTCAGCATGTTAGTCGAAGCCACGTTGCACAAAACCACGATGAACAAAAGTCGGTTCTTACATGACTTGTTCCCCCAGGAAGCAGCAGTTCAAGGCCGGGTTCAGATGAAGCCGATAAAAACACACTTAACAAGATCCCTCACTCAACTCATTCATCAGAGAGCGGCTCCACGAGTGCCACCTGTTTCTGATACAGGCTAAAAGAAAGCAGGAAAATGCAGAAATGACCAGAAACGTCAAGAACGGGAGTGACTGAAGCTCTGACACTGAACACGCTCGGCTCGTGAAGTCAAACGGCGTATAGTCTGCGATGAGTAAGTCTGGACTTACTGGATTTATAATGCTGTATTTGCTTTGAAATGACATGAAACATTTTTTAATCAGAAAAATGCAGCAAAAATCTAGTTAGTCAAGACAGGTTTTCTACACAAGGACGGATTATACTAACACACAGCTATGTTTATCTGTTTTTGTAACACATTTTCACATGACAAATACCACTCAGAGACTTCTAGGAACATTTGAGTGACGCTGTAAACACATTTTTGAATCAAAGCTTTTAATTGATTCACTGACATGGACAGTTTGAACTGATTCAATTAAATGATTACCAATTATTATAGTGTCTTTGCCACAGAATTGTAAATAGGCTACTATTAAAACAGCTGTAACTTAAAGGTGATGTAAGCATGTAGGCCGTTTGCTATCTTCCACATGACCTCTCTCCAGAACCCCGCCCTCCGAAGACGTCAACCAATCAGATGGCAGCAAACTCGAAATGCAAAATGATCCATTTAAGTAGAACAAATTTCTGATTGGCTAGTTTGACTAAAGATCTAGGGACAACAAACTTGCTATAGCAGTGCAAGTAAAAGTTATATAGTTGATAGCCTGTAGGTATGAGATAATTGAACATTTAGTCATTTTTATAGATGTATCTATTGATTCTAAAGCTTATTTATATTACCTTTATATATTTATATTAATTTAAACTAAGGGCTTAATAATAATTGATAAACTACACTGGAAAAAAAAATCAGGTCTTCAGTTGAAAATTTTCTAGTGACCGATCACATCTAAATTTTTTAGTTGGCCAAATTGAATTTCTTGAATTTTAATTGAATTAAAGTGCATCAATTCACAGAAATTAAATTTGAAAAATTTAGATGTGATCGGTCACTAGAAAATTTTCAATTGGAGACCTGAATTTTTTTTACAGTGTATAAAGGGTTAACCTTAAGGGTATAATAATTACATTAATAATATCTATCTACCTAAACCAGCTTCATGGTATCGGCCCTTGGTCTAGATTTGCACACACAAACATACATTGAAATTTCCCCATAAAATATTAGTCACAATGAAATCAAAATGGACATTTCTTGTATTTTTATTGAATATTGCAGTATGTATTATAAATTATCTGTGCACATCATTATTTTTTAAAATTATGTACCCTCATAATCATGAATCAGAATAAGTTCCCCTCCCTCTTGCAGCGACCTCTTCTCTGATGAACCTGTCACTCACTTGAGATCCACCAATAGCAAACCACAACCATCCAATCAATTCCTGATATACAAAATTAAGCCCCGCCCTACATTTGTTCTTGTTCGAGAAGCCATTTCACTCGGATATACACAGATCAGGCATATATTGTGTTGGTCCCCCTTTTGCTGCCAAAACAGTCCTGACCCGTCGAGGCATGGACCCCACTAAACCCCTGAAGGTGTGCTGTGGTATCTGGCACCAAGATGTTAGCAGCAGATCCTTTAAGTCCTGTAAGTTGTGAGGTGGGGCCTCCATGGATCTGACTTGTTTGTTCAGAACATTCCACTGGAGCTTGATCGGATTGAGATCTGGGGAATTTGGAGGCCAAGTCAACACCTCAAACTCATTTTTGTGCTCCTCAAACCATTCCTGAAGCATTTGTGCTTTGTGGTGGCGCATTATCTGCTGGAAGAGCCACAGACACCAGGGAATACCGTTTCCATGAAAGGCTGGACATGGTCTCAACAATGCTTAGGTAGGTGGGACGTGTCAAAGTAACATCCACATGGATGGAGGACCCAAGGTTTCCCAGCAGAACATTGCCCAAAGCATCACTGCCTTTGCCGGCTTGCCTTCTTCCCATAATGCACCTGGTGCCATGTGTTCCCCAGGTAAGCCACACACACACACCCGGCCATCCACGTGATTCCTCAGACCAGGCCGCCTTCCATTGCTCCGTGGTCCAGTTCTGATGCTCATGTGCCACTGTTGGTGCTTTGGGCGGAGGTCAGGGGTCAGCATGGGCACTGGTCAGCGGCTGTGCCGCCCCATACACAACAAACTGAGATGCTCTGTGTATTCTGACACCTTTCTATCAGAACCAGCATTAACTTCTTGAGCAGTTTGAGCTCCAGTAGCTCGTCTGTTTGATCGGACCACACGTGCCAGCCTTCGCTCCCCATGAGCATCAATGACCCTGTGGCCGGTTCACCACTGTTCCTTCATTGCAACTTTATTCATAGATTTTTATACATTTACAATGTATTCAATTACTTATGTTATAGCAATATTCATGATGTTGTTTATATATCATTAGAGAATGTAATGTGAATATTTAATGTATCGGTCTGACAGACTGATGAGCTAAGCTTTGTAGACGCACATCATAAACAGTCTCATTTTGGTTTTTCGGGATCCTCATGTGTTTCAAGAGGTCCCATCTGAAGAACTGCCCTGATGAAAGCTCTTTTTGTGTGTTTTTGGGTATTAGGATGACAGCACGCCGGTACCGAGCTTGTGCGTCACAGGTTATAAACTCAAGTGTGTGTGCGTACACAGTGC
>NC_137110.1:4713997-4848997 GCF_949357685.1 Gobio gobio | reverse complement strand
TCACTGACTCACTGACTCACTGACTCACTCACTGACTGACTCACTCACTCACTCACTCACTCACTGACTGACTCACTGACTGACTCACTGACTGAATCACTGACTCACTCACTCACTCACTCACTCACTCACTCACTCACTCACTCACTGACTCACTGACTCACTGACTCACTCATTCACTGACTGACTCACTGACTGACTCACTGACTGACTCACTGACTCACTCACTCACTGACTGACTCACTGACTCACTCTTTCACTCACTCACTCAGTCACTGACTCACTCACTGACTCACTCACTCACTGACTGACTCACTGACTCACTCTCTCAGTCACTGACTCACTCACTGACTCACTCACTCACTGACTCACTCACTCACAGTCTTCCTCTGAGTCCGCACTCTCACGACGTAATGACACTTTGACTGCTGGGAAGAAGACACCAGTGCGGGCTCGGCAGAAGTGCGCATCGAGGGCGCATATCAACCTCAAAGGGGTGCTCGTGAGCACTTCTGAGACCAAATGGGACACCCTGCGGTCTCGTGCACTTAACAGACACACCCACACAGCGGCCATTGTAAGTCCACAAGACCGAAAGTGCACATGGAGTGTGCCATTTGGGACAGGGCCTCACTCACGCACTCATGACTCACATACTCACTTACTGACTCACTGATTCAAATTCCAATTCAACTTCCTGTGGTATGTGAACAATTATTTAAAATCCACACTCTGTATAAGCAAGATCGCTCTATTAACTTCAGAGGACTAAAGAATTTAGTGGACAAGTCATATGAATTAGTTTTATGATATTTTATGGTGGGTTTTTTTTCTTCGTTTTGAAGCCCATGTCCACACACTTTAATTATATAGAATGAAAAAGTCCACAAAAAAAGAAAGTCATACAGGTTTGGAACAACATGGAACAACATTTTTAAGGTGAACTACCCATTTAAAGCCTTCGCTGGCAGCATTTTAAAGCAGGATTTTTCATGTAAAACGCATCAATATTTTAACTTCATATGCTACAGGGGGTGCACATTTTTACACGGGAAATGACATCACTGTGTACATGAGCATCAGGTGGTTCAATGCCTAACGCTGCAGCATTGTTTTAAATGGCATAACTCTGTGTTTACCCACCAGGCTTAGGTTTCATACTTTGGCCAAATGCAATAAAAGATATAACAAAACATACCTGTATTCTCTAGAAATCCCAATGCAAGCAGCACTCGGTTTCATTTGACAGCTGATACTAAGCCATGCTATTCCCAGTGGAACCTGTTTTCTTGTTGGAAATCCACTTCCCTTCTATTTTTGGGCCCCAGAAGGCTTCCAGCGAAATGTACAATTGAACAATAATAAATAAAATTTATTGCATGAAGCATGACTTGTGTGATTTGCCACTCCATCAACCAAATAAACCACCACTGAAAGAACGGGGGTGCGCAAAGTAGATCCGGGCCTGAAATATTCCCGTCTGCTCTTACAATGTGCTATACATCAGTGCTACGGGATGCAGTACTCATCTTTCAACAAACTATAAGCTCTAATGTAAATTCCGCCTCCTCAGCTCCCATTTTAGTCTGGTGTCAGGAGAGAGCGCGCCTGGCATACTACAATAAACACAATAAAACACGATGTAAAGGACAAAATAAATATTCCCACAAGGTGGCCTGCCAATGTTTTGAGAGACTCCAGTTTCAGTGACAACTGGAAATGTACGTGTAAACTGCAGGTGTTGGCCACATTGGAAAGAATAGAACAAAATCAACGTCAAAGCAAAGGAAAAGACAGGCAGACCACAGCGTGTCATGTTACAAGTTGGTTTAAATCAGTGGTTTTCAACTGGTTTTCCTTCAGGATCCAGATTTGAACCTGTATTTAATGTCATGGAGTCGCAATTGTTCGTCTTATTTGGCTATATCTTCTACCACATGGAAGATGATTTGCACCTAAATTGTTTTCGGTGACACTTTACTATAAGCTTCCATTAATTAACGCAGTAACTAACGAGCAAAACATTTGTTGGCGAATAAAAATACAACTGTTCATTGTTCATGTTAGCTGCGTTTCTCTCGTAGCCGAAATATGCGGTGACTGACTCCATAACCTGTCCATAAACAATCAGTGCACAGTTCTGAGAACATATTTGAACATCTTAAGTAATTATATTCTGTATCTTTTTTAATAAAATCATACAATTTAAAGCAAGGCATCAGGCATTTCCATCATGTGTAAAGACCGACGTGACACTCTTTTAGGTAACACACATCAGGCCCTGTATGTTGCTTTGCATAAAATAAAACAATATACAGCACAATAACAAACTTATAGATCAAATAAAATGTACACAAACCTGTATTTTACCGAAGACATGTACCAACTTGACGGAGTTGCTCTCTCCTTCAGATGTCGCAAAAAGCCTGAGATAAATAACCCAAACACTGGGTTGTTACGTCTGACCCAGGATCTAGGTAACACAAAAACTACCCAAACACTGGGTTGATACGTCTGACCCAGGATCTAGGTAACACAAAAACTACCCAAACACTGGGTTGATACGTCTGACCCAGGATCTGGGTCACACAAAAACTTCCCAAACACTTGGTTGTTACGTCTGACCCAGGATCTGGGTAACACAAAAACTACCCAAACACTGGGTTGATACGTCTGACCCAGGATCTGGGTCACACAAAAACTTCCCAAACACTTGGTTGTTACGTCTGACCCAGGATCTGGGTAACACAAAAACTACCCAAACACTGGGTTGATACGTCTGACCCAGGATCTGGGTAACACAAAAACTACCCAAACACTGAAAAAATAACCCACAAAAATTACCCAGAAGGCTCAACCCAGGATTTGGGTAGAAAAAACAACCAAAGATGACCTTAAACTGGACAGTGACTTTCTTCTAGAGCTGCTGTACAGCCAAAACAATCTTTGTTGCATTATTCTCCTGTCATCAGAGTAAAGCTGCTTTGAAATAATCTGTATTGTAAAAAGCGCTGTATAAATAAAGGTGACTTGACAGATGAGGTAATTAAAATTATATTTGAGATTATATATAGAACTATATGAATTCCTTTTCTTTGCATGACACGTTGACATTACAGTACAGATGTTTACATTTATACATTTGGCAGACACTTTTATCCAAAGCGACTTACATTGTATTCAAGGTACACATTTTACATTTTGTCAGTTCTTGCTTTCCCTGGGAATCGAACTCATGACCTTGGCGTTGCTAGTGCCATGCTCTACTGTTTGAGCTACATGAAAGCTAAAAGCAGATTATAAGCATTCATGGAAATGAAGAGAAGAGTGCACATAAACATCACATCCTTTCGATGCAAAAACGTCCTTCACATAAAAATCAGGCTTTAATAGGCAAGTTGGGGAAGGTCTTGTTTTTGAAGTTGTGTTACAAGCTGTTCACACATTGAAAACTATAAAATCCTTACATTTAGTTAAGTAAACTTAAGCCGCGTTTCCACCGCAGGAACTTTGGGCTGGTACTCGGTGTGTTTTGACCGCAGGGTCTAAATGAAGTTCAGGGTTAATATTTCCTCCTCCGAACGGCCCTGCTCATGAGGCAGTACTTTATCAAAGTTCAGGAACTTTCGGGGGCGGGACTTGTGCGCTGATCATGCTGATTGGTTGAGCTCACACAGCATTTTATTTCAACTGGCATTTTTAAAAGTCTTCCAAGGTTTGTTCTGCGTTCAGTAAATATCAGTCTTGTTCTTTCTGTCTGATGGCGCGTGTTCGTCTCAGCAATCGCACGGTCAATGTCTGTAATAGCTGATAATAACATGCGTTGTCTAATTTTAAATCTAGCTTTATGAGCTTTCAGAATACGCTTTAGTATCAGTGCTCGTCTCTTTTCCACCATTTTGTTAATGACCTCTTATGTAAACCAATACATAACCAGCAAAAGCAGCGCTGCTTGAATCTCCTCCACTTGTTATTGTTGCAGACAGTAGCCACGTTTACATGCGCAATTTTTTGTCATTCCGATTAAAATCATTCCGATTGAAAGATTCGCTGGACTGTTTACATGAGACGTTATCTAAACCTATCTGGTGTTCACATGTGCTGACTTTCAGTCGGGATCATTGTCACATGCGCACACAGTTTGTCTGCCGCATCAGATTCGTAACATTAGTATCGTGGATCAATAGTTCTGTGTTGGTAATTTTTATATTTATTTATTTTTCGGTGGACGGACATGCAGTAGTTTAACCTAATTTATGTCCTATACAAAGGCTATTTCAACAGTTGTGAATGATGAACGCGGAATCAAAATTAATTCAATTCATTTATTTTGAAAAACACAAAATTAACTATAAAATGCACACAAATTATTAATAAAAACATATAAAAACATCTGATATTTCAGATGATTAAGGAAAGATAACATATATAGGTATAAATATTAACAAAAGTAATTAATGTAGACTGTGGGTAATGTTACTTAACCAATTTGAAGCAGTTGTTTAACTTTTTCTTTTTATATCTAACTTACGAGAAACAAAATGTCCTGCAGCTTGAATGTCCCCCATTGCCATGGTAACTCTCAACGGCCACCAGGACTTATACAGTTTTATAAAAGCTATTTATTATTTGTTGTAAAGTGTAAGAATCACCTCAGAAAAATTCATTCTTCTGTCAGGCGCAGTTGAAGCCTATAGGACAAACGCTGTCAAGATGAGATGGTGTCGCCAGGCTATGTCTGTCATTTTTCCAACATTATGTTCATAACATGTTACGAAATAAAAAGTTTAATACCTCAGAAAAATGTACTTTCCTCTCTTGTCAACATTAGCCTGGTGTGAGCGCGGCGCGCGCTCTTCAGTTGAGGAGGCGCGCGCTGTATATCACGTCACAGAAAGACGTGCACTCAAAGTAATCGGATCAGGTCGTTTACATGGTGGAATTTTTCGTTTGATCGGTTGATGAAAAGGTTTATCCCACCCCTCTCAAACCCATTACAATTTCATTCGGTTTGGGCATTTTTATTCCGATTGAGGTGTTTATATGGAGCATCCGTCTGTGACTGGGCGGAGCAGTCGTAGTAAAAGTTGAAATTCATACTGTAAGATTAATATTGTTTTTCACTGTCAGTTAATTGTAAAGGGTTGATTTCTATGGAAGCCGGTTTAATGTGAAAAATGTAATTGTGAGAAAGTGTAAAATATCAATAAAAGAAAAGACTTGAGATGAAAAGTCACAATTACACAAAAAAAATTATTTATGATGCTGTTCACTTTATTTAAGCAATTCATCTTGATTTAACACCATTATATCAGGTTTCTGGTTCAAATGTAAGTGATTCATGTTAAACTGACTTAAAACCGTTACTCTTTGACATAACTTGATGTTTTCATTTTGAAATAACATGTTTCAATCAAGTAACCCAAAGAAATAAGACTTTCACTTCCCATCATGCTTTGCAAAGGGGCTGAATTCGGAGAGTAAATGTTTAAATAAAGTGCTCGTTGATGCATTTTTAATAAGATGAGAAAATTTAGATACTTTTTAATGCTTAATGGTTTGTTATGTTGGTATTTAAACGTTTGTGTTATGATAGTGTTTTTGGAGGTTACCGTTGTGGTGAAGTGTAGAGCATGTGTTTGGGTTGAGGACCTACAAAAAACTATTAAAATAATTTTAATAAAAAAAATCTACTCTGGGCATGCCATGGATGTAACAAAACCATCTTCTGGCTAGCCAATAAAATCTTGTAAAAGGTTTTGTAAATGCACTTAAAAGCTATTCTTTGAATTAATGTAATTAAAACATGGAAAGGATTTCCATGTGATTAAATGGCTTTCTTTCAGCATTAAGCACTTTTGTTAGGATAACTTAAATAAATTAGTTGGTCCAAAACATTGCAAATGAGTTGGGCTGACACTATTAAATTAAGCAGTGCCTAACCATAGAAAATAAGTTGAATCAACCTTAATGAATTAAGTTGACCCAACGTAAGTACATTAAATTGAAATAACATAATTGCATAATGCTGAAATAAAGCAAGTTAATCATGTGGAAATACTTTCCATGATTTTTTTATGTTCATTCATAGAGTTATTTTTTTGAGTGTATGAGAAACTGCAATTGTGAAGGCTTTTTTCCACTACTATGCATTATTATATGATTAATTGCATGTTTTATTTGCATTGATTCGTTATTTTTCAGACCTGCGACCCTCCAGTTCCCACTCTTGTTCCGCGAGCAGATGTGCAATGTGGATTTAGTACTAAAGCTATCTAAAGTCTCACTGCTAATTCGTCTAGCCGTGACAGATCTCTACATGGTGTTCGGATGTCATTTAGCGATCGAAAATAGGAGGAGACAGATAAAATTATCTGCCTCCATTGGAATGCCTTGATGCATGTAAGCAGCTGCCAAATCCAGTGACGGAAGTCATGAAAGTATGCATGCCATTGATCCATCAGGCTCTCCCGTGTTTTCTCAACAGCAGATCTCAAAGCTGGGGGTGGAATAATACAGGCCAATCTGCAGAATGTCAGCACGGCAGCCAAAACCAGGAGGTCCAGGCAAGCTGGGGAAGGTTATGCATGAACGACAAAGGTGGTCTTTTGCCTGACCAAATGACATTGTATTGGCTGTGTTATCAAAGTTTGTCTGGCACCGACTGCTGATGCTACACTTGGCCTCCAAAACACGGCGCATACTGAAGGGGAATTCAATAGAAAATCTATATCTGCTGATAGTGCTGATTATTTGCATGCACTGTCTACACTGTAAAAAAAATCCACCTGTTTCAGGTTAAAGGGTTAGTTCACTCAGAATCATTTACTCACCCTTAACGGTCCAACCCTGTATGAGTTTCTTTCTTCTGTTGAACACAAAAAGAAGATATTTTGAAAAATATATTGAATTGAAGAAAAATACTATGAAAGTCAATGCCTACCGTCAACTGTTCTTCAAAATATCCTCTTTTGTGTTCAACAGAAGAAAGAAATTCATGGGTTGGAATAATAAGGGTGAATAAATGATGACAAAATGTCAATTTTGGGGGTGAACTATCCATTTAAAAAGTTTAGTTCAGTTGCTGGCTTACATTTTTAAACTAATCAAATCGAGTCATTTCAACTTAAATTAAAACTGACTTCAAGTTGAATCTTGTATAACTTTTGATGAGTTAAAGTAATGCAAAAAACATATGTTGCAATTACTTACTGATTGTTTCATTTTTGCAAAAAAATATTGTTGGTTTAAAGCTGCACTGAGTGACTTTTTCTGTCCACTAGAGGTCGCCTATTCAAAACAAAGTCGTAGTTTGATGACGCCCCATTTGAGCGCAGAATCTTGGGACATGTGGTCTTCAGCTCACAGCCGGTGGGAAAGAATCGGGATAGGATGTTGAAATCATGTTGATGGATGTGATTATTAACGTTACTGTAGTCTGAAGCAGAGCAGGAGCGAGTGTTGAGGAGCTGAGGAACCGCTGGAGCGATTGTTAATAAGATGAACGCAACACACACCTCGCGAGCAGCAGGACTTTTATTATGACACAGTCACTGGCGGGACTTTTATTATGACACAGTCGCCGGCGCCACTTCCGCTTTTCCACACAGCTCTGTTTATCATATTAGACACATCTGAGTGTGTTGATGATGTTATGACGTTACTCTGTGCGTTCGCTCAGCGGCTGCTATGACACTTGTTCACACTGCAGTGAGAGTAAAGCGTTTCTGCAGAATAAAACCGGAAACTGAGGGTAACGCAGAAAAAATGTTGATTAACCAATAATTCATTTTAAGTTATGAACGTTTTATGCAACTCTTTGCCATAATATGTCATCCTTTTAAGTTGGTGAGAAATTATTTGGCAAAAAGTAAATTAATGCAGAAATTTCTGGGTTTGGTGCTGAAAAACTGTAGGCTACTAAAGTAATGCATACATTACTGTAAAGACATTGTGGAAGAAAGGCTGCGTCCAAAATCTTAAATTGCAGCCTTCAGAGGCTGTACAGCAAGGCTGTAAACATGTCTTGAACATTGGGGGGGGGGGGGCAATTTTTTTTATTTTTTATTTTTTATTTTATAAATCATAAAGAAACAGAACAGTGAACGAAATTCTAGATCTAATTCTAGTTGGAAAATAATCCTTTTGGGACTATTTGCAAATAATATTTGCATTAATTTGTGTTGTGGGGGACAATTTGGCCATTTCTACTTATTGGGGGGGACTTGTCCCTAAATGTCTATGGTGGTTACAGCCATAGATATACATAAAAAAGGCTAGATGTCTTACGACGGAGTCTTTAAACGTCATCACCGGCGGCCATCTTGTCACAGGCAAGCTTTCTGGCGGGCTCTGTGGTCCCTGATGTAAGGTGAGTGATCTGAACACAAATACTCTTATCTCGCTGAAATCTTGACTGATTTACAAATGGTTTGGTTTCTTACAACCGTTATTAACGTGGCTATAATTCTGGATGCTTGAACAAATTATGAATAATTATTCATAAGTATGGAGTGTCATAACTACATCTCTGACGTTTATAACAAACCAAACAGTTTGAAAATCGGTAGAAAATTTAGCAAGTTATAGTTATTTAAAAAGTACATGCACCATTAAAACACACTGTTATGAGTGAGCGAGCCGACTGTGACAAGATGGCCGCCAGGTGCCGACGTCGACCTCCATTGGCCAGCAGCGCGGACGAGACATCTTTATTATGTATGTCTATGGTTATGGCCCTGCATTACAGCATGACCGAATCCAGCATCACTTCCTGTCTCCTGAGCTCCCTTCATCTGATCGTTTTTTGAAGGCAGCAGATGTATCCTTCAATGTCCCACAATCCTGTGCGTTCCATTCCAGGTGAGATAAAAAATAAAGATGGCGTCTGAAAGTGGCGGTTGGTGGTCAGTTTGTGTTTTTGACCAGTGTTGGGGCCAAACTGTCTAAGCTTTCGGACGCATCTATAGAGTAATTAACTTATAGAGAATTATTTCCTCATAGTTACTCATTAGAAGGCCAAGTTTGGGTCATGAACTTGCTGAGATTTTTTTTTCTTTGGTATTTAAATGAAAAGTGCTGTATATTTGACATAAATGCATAATATATAATTCTGCGTGTGGAATTCATAGGCTCTAGTGGAGTGTTTGGGTGTTACGTTTGCTCTCTTGAGTTTTAAAATCTTGTTAAACTCAATCCTTTTCCCCATCTAAAGAACAAAAAATCTTGTTTTTTTCTTGATCACTGCTTGCTTACATCTTTAATTCATTTTCCAATACGTGGTATCCTGCTATATAATGGAATTGTACAGGCATCTGTCAAGGAAATATAAGATTGCGTTGGAAAAATGTTAAACATCGGTCAAGGTTTCCCTGCCAGAACCGATAACAAGCCAACAAAAATGTTAAGCCTGAAAGACAGAGATGGAGGGAAAGAGAGAGATTAAGGTTTAGGAAACACACTCTCCGCTCAAAGCCGCAGGAACTCTATAAAAGTGAGAGAGTGTGCGTAGCGAGTGTCCATTGGCCGATGGTAATGTAGACGTGTTTTTGTCAGCTTTCCCAAAGTATCATTGTGAAATCTGCACAGGCTAATGGACGGGCAATTAAAGTTGTATTCAATTAGCTCCACGGGTTAAAACTACCCTTGAATCCAAGCGAGCAGGTGGTTCTGCTTAGATGTGGAAACAAAACACGTCTCCGTGAGACTATGTGATACTGTACAATCTGATCTAGTTTGACATTTTGCCACAATCCAGGGCCACGTAGTGCGACAACCAAAACTTAATCCTACAAACAAGCCATGTTTCTGCTTAGACAGGAGTTTTAATGTTTAAAAAATCCATGTTTTAAGAAATAAGGTACAAGAGGTCAATGTATAATAAAAGTTGCCTGGTAGGAGATGAATGTGCAATGTTTAAATCAAGCGACAACCTCCCGCAGTTTCTCTTGAAGCCAATATGGAAGTGACATATGCTGCAATTCATCGACTGGCCACTGGAGACAGACTCCAGAAGGAGCAGAATCTCATTGGGCTCATGTTAAAATGCCCAGCAGATTAAAACATGTTTACAGTCTGGTACAAATTGTGGTTTTGATCTATACGGCTAATTTTGCCCTTCATGACGACTGAGGGGGTGAATTTTTTTATAACTCATTCGTTTACATTATATAAAGCCTTAAAGTTCTGCATAATTAAGGGCGTGGCCACTTCGAGTGACATGTGGATTGTCGTTTGTCTGCTGTCTGTTATGGTGCGTTCACACCGGACGTGATTCGCGCGATTGATTTACAAGTTAAGTCAATGCAGAGACGCAAAATGCCGTTTTGAACGCGCGATTCGCGCGAATCGCTCAAGTTGAAAAATCTGAACTTTGGCGGATATTCGCACCGCGTAAACCAATCAGGAGCTTGCTCTAGTAGTGACAACAATGAGGAGAAAATCTGTATATTAATATCTGGTTCAGACAATATGATTATCACTGTGATAAGATTAAATGACATGAAACTCAACCCAGTCTCTTTTTGTTAAATGCAAGTTTATGTATGATCAATAATACAAAAGTATACAGTAAGTAAAAGGTATAATAAGCTATACATGAAATAAAGCAAACAATTCACTCAAACATTCAAAGTCAGTTCTAGTAGGCTAACGTTACAACTGTAACATACAGTTATAGCCTAAAAATAAACAATTAATGAAACTTCACTTTGCCCTCAGCCTAAACGATTTGCCTGGGAACAAATTATAGATCCATGAGACCAAAGATTGCCCGTTACAAGACGAATTATAGCTACCACAAATACGACGAATTTAACCACAGATTTGAGCTTTAAACAACTACATTATCGACTGAAAAAGTCTTAAAACTAAGTTGTCACACATTAACAGTAGATTTTAACAAAAAAATATGTGTAAACAAAGCCCATGTCAGCCATTTCTCAACGAGACGAGCCGCTGGCAGAAGCCCCGCCCATGACGCAAATTTGCGTCTGTTGTGCAGTGAATGTCACACGCGATTCGCGCAAATTTCACATGTGAACGAAGCGAGTAAACTCAAAATGTTCAAGCGTCCGGTGTGAACGCCACATTAGTCATCGCGTCACTTCAGCTCCGCCCATGTCCCGCCTTTTTGCCCATTTTCTGTTATCCGGGAGTGATATTTTTTTTACAGACTATGGTTTAAATGCATCATACACATTAAATCAGAATGAAGCAGAATTTTAGAGGTCAATGTTTTACACTTTTGAATTTTCAGAATATTATTGAATATTCTAAAACCAGACAATGGGCCCTATTTTAACGATCCAAGCGCATAGAGACGAGCACATTTAGGCCACGCCCACACCGGGGGGAACCAATCCAACTCTTAAAGTCCATTGACTTTGTATTGCGTGAAGCGCCTCCTTGTCCTTTCTGACTTATAACAAAAAACAGAACAATGTCTAAAAGCTGCGATGTGACCAGGTGTACAGCAAACAAGCTAAAAACACAGAAATACATTTTTATAAGCTGTTGACCCCCCCAAAAAACGAGCGTTTAAGAAGACAAAAGTGGATACAGGTAGGGTTGGGTACTGTTCACATTTGAACCTGTATTGGTACCGATAACCAACTTTTTTCGGTACTTTAGGGATGTTTACATCAATAACTATAAAAAACCTGTAAGTCATTTATAGAAGTGTTATTGACATTATGCCAGAGCTCCCCTGCTCTCTGTCTGCCATTGTCTGTGATGTTTGTATACTGTAATATTTACTAGTAAATATTAGGCTACTAGCTACTTAATTCAATTAATAAAAACAACCATATTATTATTTTTTCTTTTTAATTTCATTTCTATGAAAAGATTTCCCACAAATGATGTGTTATGTATTTTCTGGTAATCAAATAAAGACACAAAACATTCATTTAATTTATCTTTTAATTTAATTAAATTGTCAAACAAAGTTCTGCACAACTGAGCTTTATACGGTTAAAATTAAAACATGAAGAAAAATTGTAATTTATTACATAAAAAAGTTATGATAATTTATTATTATTACATTATTATTACATTGTATTACGTGTTAGTATTATTATTACATTGAGACGTAACTAAATTCTACTGTACAACAGTAATGTATTTTTCAAGTTAGCCAAACTTTTATTTTGACGGGTTGCAGTGAAGACCTTTGAGTTTCTGTGTGTTTATGATATGACTAGTTTTTCTCACACGAAACGGTAAAATGCTCATAAAGGGACTCAGTGGCTCTGGAGATGACGTTCGTGCGTACATGCCCTCATATGAGAAGCAGAGATGAAAACATGCGACCGCCACGCACGAATTTGAGTGAGTGTGTGTGTGTGTGTGTGAGGTAAACCCATAGACTGCAAACCGCGCGTATACGGCATTAATTCACACAGAGACACGCAGGATTCGTATTTAAATTGTCTTTTTGCGGTTTAATATTCACAGACACTAGTCTATATCACAAGATGCGTTCTCATGTACCGAAATTTGGTACCGATTGATTTAATGTGAATCGGTACTCGGTAGTACCGACGTAATTCGGTCGGTGCCCTTAAAAGTACAGAATTCGGTTCCCAGCCCTAGATACAGGCAATAAGATGTGAAGCTTCAGCAGGAAGAATGGGTCATTTTTGGATCCTGACACTCAGTTTGCCAATGTGTGCAGTAAACATTCTGTCACTGTTAAGTCAAATATCCAAATGTCAGTTTTATATATGATATTTCCTGTTGCTGATCGCGTTCCCCTGTAGTGTGTGTAGTTCTCAGCGTAATATAACATGTCGCACTCTGGGCCCTATCTTGCACCCAGCGCAATTGACTTTGTACACCGACGCATGTGTCATTCCTATTTTGCACCCGCGCAAAGCGCGCTTTTCCCTCCACAGAAGCACGTCGCTAAACTAGTGAATGAACTTGCGCTCCCTGGGCGGTTCAGCGCAAAAAAGGAGGCGTGTTCCGGCGCAAACAATCCCTGGTGCTATTTTGCTGTCCCATTAAACAATTGCGCCACTGACCAGAAAAAACCTAGTCTAAAGTCAGTGGCGCGTTGCGCGTTGTTCATTATGCTATTTTAAGGGCGCATGCTTGACCATAATGTATAGCGTGCACAACGCGCATACACTTTGCTCATGTAATCTACACAGATGCAACAGTTATTTTTGCAAATCATAAATTGTTACACTAAAAAAATATTAACACATGAGATGACGGAAATCATTGTGGTGTGCCACGAAGATGTGAAAAAATAGGCATAAATCTAGCTTACAAATGATTCAGGCTAATTGTAATAATTAAGGATAAGACCTGTTTGCCCAATAGTGGCAAGACATATATGTATATAAGGACATCTGACAAATTGGTTTGTCCGTCAAGAACCAGGAAAAAAAATCGACTGAAAAACTGGAAAAACTGAAAGACTGAAAAAAAAAAAGACTGTGAAATCACCTTTACCATAATGTACAACATTACAACTTCACTTCTCTGTCTTTCACTGCTCTTACAAGAACATCAGTCTCCTCGGCTGTGAACCGCTCCTGGCGTGCGCCTGGTAAATACGCCATAATAATAGCAATCCATAATGGAACTTGCGCACCTGCTTTTAAAGGGAATGTTGGATGACGCTCGGATTGGTTTATTCACGTTACGCCCAAACCACACCTATGAATAATGAAGCTACTTCAGACCAACCCATTTTAGATTTGCGCCGGGCGCAAGAGCCATTTATCCCGCCGGGAAAATAGCAACAGCGCCGAGACCCGCCCACAAAGTTACTTGCGCTTCGCGCTTTGACACTTGCGTTTCAGATCGTTAAAATAGGGCCCTAAGTCTCAATTGCCTTTATCCACTTTTGTGTCCTTAAATACTCGTTTTTATGGTCGTATTGTAGACATGTGTTTGTTTGAGGGGGGAGAAAGTGTGGGAGAAAGAGTAGGCTGTGCTTCCTGTACATAATAAAAAGTAATTTTGTGGCAAAAACATGGAAGTCATTTTTATCCTATTGTTTACAGTATTTATTTGCTTGGTCAGTGTCGTTGTGGGTTTTGGTTCTTCTGCCGTTGTCGGCTGCAGGAGCTTCCTTTGAAATAACAGAAATCATTCGCCGGAGTGATATGGAACTGTAAAGTGGTCAAAACCTGCTGGAACTACTTTCCCTGAAAATAATAGAGTGGTGCAGGTATAATGTCACTTTGTAGGCCAAAACGCAGAAGTGAGTTAGCATCGCACTGGTTCCCTCGATCAAAACACAACAGGATTTTCCCATTGGCTTCTGCATTATTGCAAAAAACAAGCACTGTGATCATTACAAGTTTATGATACTTACACGTTTTGTCCATCAAGATGATTATCACAGATGAACACAACTTTTATGAATTTTGAAGCCTAAATGCAGTCGCCAGAAGTAAAAAGCTAAAGGCTATAAACGGACGACACCACGGTCGCTCGACTTCAACGTCACCATCACTAAACTTCCCACAACTCTTCCAGTTTTTATCACAAAACATTTTCCCAGAACGTTTGAGTTAGACTAGTTTACAAGAGCACAATTATGAGCATGAGCGGACTGAGTTTGTTTGGCGTGATGACGTTTAATCTCCTCGACAGCTTCTGCAGTCCCATTAGCCAGTTGATAGCAACCACCTTTTTCAAGACATGTAACAGCTTAAAAAATCACGAGTGAAGTAATACTGATTTTATGTCATAGAAAAAAACCTGAAAGTGTCTTGAGCTTGTGTTCACCACAGACCTTATTTCAGCCATTTAACCAAAACCCCATTAAAAATACCTGGGTGGAACCGGAAGTGCTAATGCTATCTCGCTTCCACATTTGGCCTACAAATACCCCTTTTCCACCAGCATGAACCGTGTGCTAGTTCAGAGCCAGTGCTAGTGCCAGTTCTGAGCTGGTTCGACTGATGAGCCTTCTAAGTACTGGTTTGTCTTTCCACGGGCTAGAGAGCCGCCACAGATCCAGGTCTTACGTCACTGTATACGTCTCATCTTTCTCAGCGGGAAACACACACACACCAGGCTTGTTTGAGATGCATCGGTGCTGTGCTGACCGATCAGTGTATGATATCAAAACACTGCAAGAGCGATTCAAAAGCATAAGGAGTCGAATGCTCTCGCTGTACTTTGATGTCATATGGCGATCGGTCTGCACAATGTCGATGTATCTCGAACAAGCCTTCCATCAACAATGGCGAACGTTGCGTTATTATTGATGCACATGGCGTTACGATCCTACATTGGCATCAAAACACAGCGAATCAAACGCATTTGTGCAGACGGCGAGCTCCACGAATGCATTGGATTCGCTGTGTTTTGATGCCTCGCGAGCATTACTGAGAAAGATGAGACATATACAGTGACATAAGACCTGGCTCATGGCTCTTTAGCACTAGCTCTAGACGGAGATTACAATTGACCAGCTATTACACTGTAAAAAATTATTGTGATTTTAACGGTATTTTACCATAAAAATGCTACGGTGATAAACAGTTAATTGGTTAACAGAGAGTTTCCGTACTATATACGGTGAATAACTGTAATAGATCTAACCTTACATTTAATTTAATTTTACAGTAAAATACCGTTAAATTTACAGTTTTTGGAAGTGAAGTGAAAAAGAACAAGTCATTGTGTAATTTACAGTGAAAACCCATAAATTGACAATCCCAAAATTCCCTGCGTGACACTTCGGATTTGATGTATTTTCATTGCAATAACTATGTTTCTTCTTTGTTTTTTCTAATCAGTTGTGTACATTAGGGTTTTATGTTACATCTGATGTTGTTAAATTAATGTTTATTGCATTTTTTAAATTTCATGTGTTTTACCATGATGGTGTTTAGTGTTTGTGTGAATGACACTGAGCACCTTCTATATATTAGTATTGTCCTCTTAAATGCTGCTTGTGATGAGCTTTGATTCATCACGTGATTCTCATTACCACTGTGATTGGTGGTTGTCCGTATATATCAAAGGTACATAACAGATATTAGTATTTCAATAGGTTGGTAATTTAACATTATTTCAGTTAATGAAATATGTTTTTTTACCGTAAATTGTTTACAGTGTAAACATAATCATTACAATATAAACCTTTAAATTATACGGTTTTGAACTGTAAAATAAAATTTTTAACCGTAATTATTACATTATAAACCTTTAAATTATATGGTGCTGGCCCTAGAAACCTAAAACGTTACTGCCATATTTTTTACGGTAAAGTTCTGGCAACCACAACTGCTGTTTTTTTACCGTAAATTTTACGGGGATTTTTTTTACAGTGTAGCTCAATTATCTGCTATTTTAAAAGTGCCGATCACAAGTTTGTTTGTGTTGGTCTTGTTGGTCACGGTAACCCCAGCCCCTGACACAAGCGGTTCTTACTTCTAGCTATATTTTGGTGCTACTTAAGAACCACTTTTCCTGGTTCAGAGCTGGTGCTTTGGGTGTGGAAAGACAAAGAACCGATTTGAAACTAGACTCTGGCTCTGAACCAGCACCAGCACCAGCACCAGCACCAGCACCAGCACCAGCACCAGCACCAGCACCAGCACAGCCTCGGTGAAAAAGGAATAGAAGTGATGTCATACCCACTCTATAGAGACAGAGCGACACGCGTCATAATCTGAAGGCCACGCCCACCGGGAGGGAAAACAATCGAACGCTCTCCATTGACTTTGCATTGAAGCTGCCTCCTTGTCATTTCGGACTTAAAACAAAAAACAGAACAATATCTAAAAGCGGATATGTGACAAAGTGTACAGCAAACAAGCTAAACAAAACCCACAACCAAAAACCCAGAAGTTTTTATAAGCCCAAAAAACGAGCGTTTAAGGACAAAAAAGTGGATTCAAGCCATTGAGACTGAGCTCGACACGTTATATTACACTGAGAAGTACACACACTACAGGGGAACGTCATCAGAGACAGGAAATATAATAAACCTGACATTTGGATATTTGACTTAACAGTGACAAAATGTTTACTGCACACATCCGCACACTGAGACATACTGAGTGTCAGGATCCCAAAATGTACCCATTCTTCCTGCTGAAGCGTCACGTTTTACTGCCTTTATCCACTTTTGTCTCCTTAAACTCTCGTTTTTTTGGGTCTACAGCTTATAAAAACTTATTTCTGTGTTTTTTAGCTTGTTTGCTGTACACTTTGTCACACATCAGCTTTTAGACATTGTTCTGTTTTTTGTTTTAAGTCCGGACACGGATGCAACCTCACACAATGCAAAGTCAATGGAGAGCGTTGGATTGCCCCCCCCCCCCCCCCCCGTGTGGGCGTGGCCTAAATACGCTCTGTCTCTATTGCACACCTTAGAACGTTCGTCAACCAATCAGATTCAACAACCCCGTATATGCCTTCTGTAGCCACGCCCCTTTTCATCTCTGCGCTCGTTGTGTTCTGTTTTACGGTTTGTATTTCCACAGCATGAAGGAAAGATCTTACGGATTTATGAATGAACCACTCGTTTTGAAATCTCGGTCTACTGACATTTGTTATGACATTCACTTCATAGCTTTCATCAGCTCTACAGTAAGTAAATCCACTTCACTGGCTAATTACTCTGCCATGCCATAGAAATATACAGAGCTACCGCAAACATGGAAGTAAGACGAGTGTGTAAGCTGTGTGTCTTTGGTGCATAAGGTCTATCATCAGTTTTATTATTGTCATGAAGCGTCATCAACAACAAAGCTATATGTGGATCATTTTTTGGTCTAATGAGCAGTGCCATAGAAATCGTGCCAATGTCATCTTGTATATTTTGATTGTTTGTTCTCACAATTATTCATTTTCCTTTTATTTTGGACAGACAATTTTATTCATTTATTTATTTTACATTGAATAGAAAATGCCTGCAAAGAAAATCACTTCAAACTTGGTTTTCTGGGTCGTTTTTGTTTATTATGCTGAATTGTAAAAAATAAAAAAAACTTAGTTTAAAGTTTCCATTTATTTACAAAAAAAGACATAAACGATCTGTGCTATGGTTGTTGAATTATATTCACTCAATTTAAATGCCATGTAATTATAGACCTTTCTATATTTGTACAAAAAGTTTTTAAACCATTGTTTTGTTTCAAAATGGTTTACATCACAATATGCGTTACATGCTGTTACTCTGGGGAGTAACCTTCAACTGGATCATCATCATCAACAAACAAAATAATAATAATAATAATAATACACACGTTTATTATCCCTTTAGTTAGAGCACTTTAAAAGCAATAGCAACACTTTTCTTTTGTAAAACGAAGATAAAAAAAGAAATTTAAACCATTTACTTATGGCATTGAACTACATGACACTTTTCTCAAAAACACACATTTCAAATCAAGTTTCTTTAAAAAATACTTAAGAATGTCCTTCTGTTGTGCAGCTAATAATGTGTTAAACCTGTTCAACGCCTCTGGTGATGAGTAGTGGTGTATTTTCACCAGCAAGATTCACAAACCTAAAGATATAGTCTCTGCGCTAGTGTATAATATATACAATATGATGAAATATTTGCTGCTGCAATGAAATGCATTCCATCTAATGTAAGCTCCTGAATGGCTGTGGGTGGAGAGAGGTGACTGGGTGTAGTTTTGACCTCTACCAGCAGGGGCTGACTGAGCGTGTGTTAGTAGTGAAACCCTGGGCTAGTTTTGAAGAAGACACCTGCATTTGACTGGGGAATCCGAGGCGTTTTATTGGCACATTGACACAGGTTTGTGTAAACACATAAGTACAAAAGGCAACAGTGTGTGTTTGTTCTGAATCCTTGATGTCACCCTCCAGATGTTAATAATGATCTCTACATGGCAGGGTTGTGCAAAATTCAAAGTGGAAGAACTGGCTCACTTTCACTTTTCGAGTGATAATTTTAATAGAATGGGCCACACCCCACAGGAAGTGGAAATGCAACGACAGGAAGAGGAATGTGATGCATTTCTTTGAATTGCAGTTCAGCATAAGTGATGCATTCTTGGAAAATAAGTCCACAAATGGTTATCTATTAAATATGATGTATGATCTATCTATCTATCTATCTATCTATCTATCTATCTATCTATCTATCTATCTATCTATCTATCTATCTATCTATCTATCTATCTATCTATCTATCTATCTATCTATCTATCTATCTATCTATCTATCTATCTATCTATCTATCTATCTATCTATCTATCTATCTATCTATCTATCTATCTATCTATCTATCTATCTATCTATCTATCTATCTATCTATCTATCTATCTATCTATCTATCTATCTATCTATCTATCTATCTATCTATCATCCATCCATCCATCAACCTATCTACCCACCCATCCACCCATCCATCCATCCATCCATCCATCAACCATCTACCTATCCATCCATCCATCCATCCATCCATCCACCCATCCATCCATCCATCCATCCATCCATCCGTCCGTCCGTCCATCCATCCATCCATCCACCTATCCATCCATCCATCCATCCATCCATCCATCCATCCATCCATCCATCCATCCATCCATCCATCCATCCATCCATCCATCTATCTATAAAAATGTTCTATTTCCGTAACGAAAACTTTCCTGGCTAACCAAAAACAAATGTTACAAATACATGTTTTGGGAACATTCCCAGAACATTCTGGAAACCCAAAATAACATTCCCAGAACGTTCTGGAAATGTTCCTAAAACATGTATATGTAACGTTTGTTTTTGGGTAGCCAGGAAAATATTATATTCTGTCTGTCTGTCTACGTCCATTCATTTGTCTTTCATGCCTCTTATACAATATGGGACATGGAAGAATATGTCAAATATGATGAAAAAAGGTTAATAGAACATTTAGGGAAGGTTAGGGGAACGTTCTGCAAACCTAAAAAAAAAACCATTCTATTTCTGTAACCATAACTTTCCTGGCTGACCAAAAACAAATGTTACAAAGACATGTTTTGGGAACGTTCCCAGAACATTCTGTAAACCCAAAAAATTATTCCCAGAACGTTCTGGAAACGTCCCCAAAACATGTGTAACATTTGTTTCATGGTTAGCCAAGAAAGTTTTATATTATGTCTGTTAACGTTAAGGGAACGTTCTGCAAACCTAAAAAAAGAAGTTATATTTCAATAACGAAAACGTTCCTGGCTAACCAAAAATGTTACAAATACATGTTTTGGGAACGTTCTAGGAACCCAAAATAACATTCCCAGAAAGTTCCCAAAACATATACAGCTCTGGAAAAAATTAAAAGACCACTTAACATTGAGAAATCAATGGTAAGTGGTCTCAATTTTTTCCAGAGTGTTTTATATGTGTTTTTGGTTAGCCAGGAAAGTTTTATATAATTTAATGTCTATCCATCCATCCATCCATCCATCCATCCATCCATCCATCCATCCAGTCACAAGCTGCTTCTTTCTTTATATAGGTGTGAATATAATAACTGAATAAAGTGTAATATAAAAGCCGAAAGCTTTGATATTGAAGTTCTAATAATATTGATGTAATTTCCTTCAATGACTGTACATTTTCGAAATTTAATTTTCGAAATTTAATTTTGGAGTGATACGTTTTTTTGACTGCAACATTTCTGTTTCTGGATACATTTTATTAAATACCATTAAAATACCATTGGTTACTGGAATATCACATGTTATTAAAGTTAACCCTTCAAACATCAATGCTTTTTCCCCCTCAAAACTTTCAAGCTTAGTCAATCCAGTAATAAATGTTACTTTTTTGGATTCTACTTCCTTACATTCACATTCAAATTGCAATTCTGCATCCTGTGTGCTACCTCAGTTCTAATTAAAACTGGAATTTAATCTCAGTTTTATTCTGAATGGTGCACAACCCTGTTCCACGATGAATGCGTAGTCCAAAGCTGATGGACAAACGGAAGTCGCACTCTTGGTTTTGGCAATAAAATAAAACTCTTGGCAAAGAAAGTCTGTGCTGGTCTTCATATCTCGCTACCTGCAGCCACAGCTCTCCACCACCATGTCCTCGTACTGCTTGTACACCACGTTATTGGCGGAGTCGATGTACAGAATGCTGATGGGGCTGAGTCTGGTGGGGACGCAGCAGGTCGGAGGCGTGGATCTGGGATCCATGGAGTTCATGAGAGTCTGGATGATGGCGTGATTGGTAGGCTCCAAATGGGAGCGTATGGGAAAGTCGCAGACCCCGTCGCAGTGGAAGGCCTCGTACTCTAGAGGAGCGATGATCCAGTCGTCCCAGCCCATCTCCTTGAAGTTGACGTGCAGCTGCTTGCGGTTGCAGCGCTGTTTGGTTTGGTTCTTGGGTGGTTTTTTCCCACGTGGCAACGGAGCGCGACGCATGCGACGCTGGGTGAAGAGGTACTCGTACACCGTCTTGTTGTCGTGACCCGAACGGGCTTTGATCTCGTTGTAAAAGAGCCCGCGCTTTTTCGTACGCCCGAACACCACAAAGAAGGCTTTCTCCTTCGCTTGCCTTCCCGATCGGCCCATGCCGAGTAACCGCAAGTCAAGCGGCCGGCCTTGATCGACGGCTTCCAGCTCGAAGCAGAGCTGAGGAGCGTTTCTAAAGTCTTTGAAGTGTTTCCAGATGTCAAACACGTCCCAGTATGGAGCGCTGTGAGGGTCGATAGCTAGAGTATCCACCAGTACGCCTTTGTGCTTACCTGACGCACAGGTGTACAGTATTAGAGCCGCCCTGCCCTTGGCAAACGTAGCCTTACGAGAGTCCATGTGCTTCTTTCGGAGGATGCGCAGTTCTGCGCCCAACAGACCCTCCTTCTCCATCGAGCTGATGTTGAAGAGATACCGCTGGCGTCTCATCAGGGGCGCTCGGTCGTCTGCAAGAGTTCAAAGGTCAGTGGGTCAATAAAAATAGACTTTGCATTGCTTTATTAGTTTCAGATTAACTTGATTGCATCTAAGCAGAACACAAAGTACCGTGGCTTTTCAATACATTTTTAATTCGAATACTATGTTTTTTGGATGTTAGCACAGTAATAACATGTTTTTGTATAGTTTTGGTCATCTGTGAGAGTTGACAAAACCATGGTAATACCATGTACCATTTTACATGCACATGCTATCATGATAAAACTACACCGTTATAACATGTACCATTGGAATACCATGTTTTGGGACATTTTTTTGTTTTTGAAAATGGTTTTTGGACGTACAATGCCATGACACAATGTCATGTTTTAACATTTACTTTATGATTTACCATCGTGTTTTTTGCACATGATATTCAAGGTAATACTGTGGTTTTGTGGAAATATTTAATGTTAATGGCATGGAGATTTGGACATGAATTGTGGAAGATATTTATTTATAAAGGAGTAAAATGATCAGTCACTTCAAGCTTTTCTAAGAGCACCAGTTAAGCTTATCTCTGTCTCTGTGTGTGTGTGTGTGTGTGTGTGTGTGTGTGTGTGTGTGTTGCAGGTAAACCCTACGCTATGTGGACAAAATGTCCCCACAAATGTCCGAAATCCCTAATGTTTTGGTCCCCATGAGAAAAACAGCTTAGAAATCAGACTAAATTATGTTTTTTGAAAATGTAATGGTTACACTCTAAAAAATGCTGGATTAAAAACAACCCAAGTTGGTTTGAAAAGGGACAAAACCAGCAAAAGGGTTGTTTTCAACCAGCGATTGGGTTGTTTGAACCCAGCGGTTGTGTTAAATGTTTGCTTAAAACATCCCAATTGCTGGGTTTGTCCATTTTCAACCCAACTTGGGTTGTTTTTAATCCAGCATTTTTTAGAATGTAGGTTTAGGGGTCGGGTTAGGGGATAGAATAGAACATATAGTTTGTCCAATGTAAAAATCATTAGGTCTATGGAAAGTCCCCATAAAATATGAAAACCCAATGTGTGTGTGTGTGTGTGTGTGTATGTTCCAGGTTAACCCTAAGCTATGTGGACAAAATGTCCCCACAAATGTCAGAAATCCTTAATGTTTTGGTCCCCATGAGAAAAACAGCTTATGAATCAGACTAAATTATGTTTTTTGAAAATGTAATGGTTACACTCTAAAAAATGCTGGATTAAAAACAATCCAAGTTGGTTTGAAAAGGGACAAAACCAGCAAAAGGGTTGTTTTAAACCGGTGATTGGGTTGTTTGAACCCAGCAGTTGGGTTAAATGTTTGCTTAAAACAACCCATTCGCTGGGTTAATACAACCCATTCCCTGGGTTGAAACAACCCAGTTGCTGGGTTTGTCCATTTTCAACCCAACTTGGGTTGTTTTTAATCCAGCATTTTTTAGAGTGTAGGTTTAGGGGTCGGGTTAGGGGATAGAATAGAACATATAGTTTGTACAATATAAAAATCATTAGGTCTATGGAAAGTCCCCATAAAATATGGAAACCCAATGTGTGTGTGTGAGAGTGAGAGTGTGTGAGAGAGAGAACGCGAGCACACATTCTCTCTGCATGCAATGCGATATGAAGGCAGTGCATTATAAAAATCAAAAGGTTTCATTTTATCCAAGAACAGTTTGCTTTCAAAGACTATTAAAACCAGACGAACTCGGCCTGGAGACCACAACATACTGTAAACACAGCATTATTATCAACCTGCAGCTATTTACCAGTGTGCCTACCACCGTGACATATGGCTTTCACTAACATGGTCTGAAAAAACCATCTGAAGCGCATGGAGAGAGCAGAGAGAGTGCAACTGATTAGTGCTCTGTGTGTGTGTGTGTGTGTGTGTGTGTGTACTGATGTTGAAGGACATGATGTGCGGTGGCTTTTTAAACCAAAAATGGAAGTTCTGCCTTTGTTTACTCACCTTCATGTCGATCCAAACCTGTATGACTTTCTTTCTTCACAAAAGGAGATGTTTAGCGAAATGTTCCGGATGCTCTTTTCCATACGATGAAAGTGGAGACCTAAAATCTCCTTTTCACAGAAGAAGTCGTACAGGTTTGAGCCAGCATGAGGGGGAGTGAAGTGTCTTTTTTAGGGAAACTTTTCCTTTAGGTGAGGGAGGATGAACGATGCATGCAGTTCTTGCTCGAGGTCTACAGAGGATGTGGGAACTATAAATCTGCAAAGGGTATTTCACACAGCATAAACTAAAACCATTCAAAGCTTCTAAAGGAGTCCACCTCGCAGCTACAGAGAGCAGGGCCGTTTAAATGCTGCTTTAAACAAAATAAAAACATATTGAGGCCACCTACTTGTACCCGGCCCAGGAGTTTATTTACTTTAAGCAGAGGTCCATCAAAAGTCTTATGCCAGATGCATATTGACACAGTTGGTTTGGGTCAGAGACCGGGATAATAAAAAAAAGTGATTGTGTAGCAGAAATAAGATGTTTTCAACATTTACATCCACCGATTTCTCTTTTGTATAAACAGAAAGGGACAATTTAGCGTAAATGCAGTGGACGGGTAGTTGACGTGACATTTCAAGCAGTCACAGCAGACATTCGACAGGCTAGAGTTCATCTAAATCAAACATTTTCCTAAACTAATGTTTTTGTGCCATTGTCATAAATGCACTTTTCATGAGTTATAGGAGACGGTTATTCTTAGAAATCATTTTTCACACTGCAAGATGATTTAATAGCACTACGAAAGCTAAAAAAACTATTAAAGATGGTATAGAGACCTTTAACATACACATATCTTTATGTATTCATATAAATTTTAACTCAAAATCTTGACCGGGGCTAGTTGTCACACTTCCTGCTCAAGTGAATATTTTAGAGGATTGGCTTTTTGGGTCAGTTTCTGTATTGATACTTATACATTAAATGTCTTGACTACAAAAAAGCGGAAATATTCACCATTTGTCCAGGAAATTGATTTTATATATATATATACACTCTAAAAAAAAAAAAGGTTCTATATTGCACCAAAAATGGTTCTTGGCTCGTAATCATAGGGGAACCTTTTTTAGTGCTATATAGCACCAATTTTGGTGCTTCAGTGGTTCTTCAGCGGTTCTTCAGAGGTTCTTCAGTGGTTCTTCAGAGGTTCTTCACCGGTTCTTTGACTAAGGTGCTATATAGCACCTCTGAAGAACCGCTGAAGAACCACTGAAGCACCAAAATGGGTGCTATATAGCACTAAAAAAGGTTCCCCTATGATTACGAGCCTTTTTTTTTAGAGTGTATATATATATATATAAAACTTTATTTATTTTACTATATTACAATTAAAGTGTCCCAAAACAATGGGTTTTTTTTTGTTGTTGTTTTTTTGTGATTTCATGGATTTTTTAATACTAATTTAACTATATATTAAATATATATAAAAATATTTAAATTAGTATAAAAAAATTCATGAAATCACATGAAAATAAACATTTTTTGGGGACACTTTAATTATAATTAATAAAAAAAAGTGACCTTCCCCAATATTTTTTATGTGTTTTTATGATTGTATGTGTTCATTCGTTTACCTAACAGCTATAGCAAAAATATGAACAACATACAATGAAATATTATATTTCAAATATTACTTGAATATGTAAAATCACTGCTTGAGGGGACTTCCTGAGATACAGTCCTTGTGACAACTTGCCCCGGTCTATAATGTGCATACAACCCAACACTCCAATGCAACCCAGAATAAATATGTATTCCATACCTTGTCCTCTATCTACAAAGCTGGTGATGGTATTGGCCATCCCAGCCTCGTGCAGGACACTAGTATTGACCTCTCCGCTGGTCAGTGAGAAGTACAGGGACAGCATGTAGTCATGGGGCGTCACTAAAGGGTGTTTGGGCTCCGCACTGTTCTCCAGTTTTACTGCGCCTTTCGCTCTCAGATGGGCAGGGGCAGGTGCTGGTGCGATGCTTTTCATCTGACCGGCCCTGATCGCAGCCGGCGCGGCGGATTTCTGCGTGGAAACTCCTTTATTGTGTCCCGTTTGGTGTTGGATGCTGGAAGAGGATGCGACTCTCGCCGCATCCTTGGGTACCCAAGAGCGCGCGGCCTCCCTGCGCCCTAAACTCACAGGTACCGCGGCGCGAGCCGGGTTAGCCTCGGACGTTATCAGAGGTGGACCAGCCCGGATGCGAGAGATCTTCGCGTTGTCAGAGGGCTTAACGAGCGTCGTCCCGTTGCGCGCCACCGGTAACCGCGGGTTGGGTTTGGCCGCTCCGGTGCCCCTGTGACCGGCCACGCCGGCGAGGGAGAGCGCTCGCGGGATGAAGACCAGATATAACAGAGTCCAGAAGCCCAATAAAAGAGGGAGACTAGTCAGAACTTTCATCCTCTGATCTTCCTCTGAGTTTCGGTGATGGAGAAATGTCCAACAGCTCTTGGCGAACTACCATGAACGGGCTTGGAGAGGTAAAAATGAAGCTTTGGAAACGTCTGATCGATTATTCCGCGCAAACCATTGCCATGAGCCCCTCTCTTAAGAACCATAGTGATCCAGCTCTGTCGGAGTGGAGATCCAAGAGTAGGTACAAAAGCGCAGTGTCTCTCGTTGAAGTCCAGCGGTTCTGCTTGATATCTTGTAAGAGACTTGTTTAAAATCCCACTTTTTCCAAGAGGGAAGGATGGCGTAATGCGCTCTCTCCCTCACTCTCTCTTTCTCAGAGTTTGAACATCGTCCAGTGAAAACAGCACACACACACACACACACACACACACACACACAGAAACCTGCAGGTGCTTAAGTTGCGCGCAAAACCTGAGCGCAGGAATTGGAAACGGAATTCCAACGCAAACTGGCTTAATTACTCTCTGATGTCATGCATGCTGTCCAGATTTATTCAAGTGCAATATTTCTTCTTACAGCATGAGTCACTGAATACATAAAACCGAAAGCTTTGCATTAGGTCACCAGAATAAATCCTTGTTTATGAGCCATTGGTCAGATTTGATATGCAAATTACCATGCATTAAACATGACTTGATTTGCAAACCAATGCTATTAAACTTGATGTTATTCATGCACCCTTATTAAGAAATAATAGATTTTGATTTATTCTTCAAAAGCTGTGTTGACCATTCTGTGAAGTGTTTTGTCAAGTAGCCGAACCAAAAAGTCAAAAATATTATTTAAAGGCACAATATTTAAGATATTTGGATTAAAATATCCAAAAACCACTAGAACAGTGTTATATGTTTTGTTGGCTTGTATACTTACATTATTCCAAGAATGTTTAATCCAGAGAAATAAGCGATTTAAACCAGGACATGGACAGTATATATTTTATTTTGCATATTTAATTATATGACATTTATTATTTTATGCCTAAATTGTTTCTGTCTTTTGTGTATGTTAAGTCCAACATGTCCTACAACCAATACGCCTATATAGGTAGTTTGTCATTTCCATGAAATACGACCCACAGGAGCGTTTACTAAAGTTGTGCCCCTATCGACAACCGGACACTTTCATTTTAATGCTTTGTTTCCTTTTATTTGTGTCATATTTCAGGTTTTGCGTATCTCAATTGATAGAGCATTGCAAAATACAACATCATGTGATCATGCAATCGTGGGTTCGATCCCAGAGAACGCATGTGATCATAAAGTGTATATGTACTATAAATCACTGGGTTGATTTAGGGGTGGGTTTGGTATGTAGTTAATAAAAAATATTTTTGCTAAATGGAAATTTGACAAATGGTGATAAAAAGTCCACATATTGCATTTAAATGAAAAAGCATTTTTATTGGTAATGACAGTCATACGTCATTTCATGACGACAGACCATAGACTGTAAAAAAATATGGACGTAGTGTTTGTGACGTCACCCATAGGATTGTGAAGAGAAGTTTTGAAGCGCAAAGTATGGACAAGATGGCCGTTGCCACTCCCGGATAACAGAAAATGGGCAAAGAGGCGGGATGTGGGCGGAGCTGAGGTGATAACTAACAGACAGCAGATAAATGGCTATCCACCTGTCACTCAAAGTGGCCACGCCCTTAATTATGCAGAACTTTAAGGCTTTATATAATGTAAACAAATGAGTTATAAAAAAATGTTCACCCCCTCACAGTCGTCATGAAGGGCAAAATTCGCCGTAAAGACCAAAAGCACAATGTGTCCCAGACTGTAAACATGTGTTCTTCTGCTGTAAAGTTGGGCATTTTAACATGAGCTCAATGAGATTCTGCTCCTTCTGGAGTCTGTCTCTAGTGGCCAGTCGATGAATTGCAGTATATGTCACTTCCGTATTGGCTTCAAGAGAAAGTGCAGGAGGTTGCTGCTTGCGACAGATGTAACAGGACACTGTCATTATTTTTACGCCGGCTAAAGGGCGCATGACTTTAAAACGTAAACAAAGGTTGTAAATAAGGTGCTTAAAAAAACGACCTATAGAGTCGTTTTGTTTTGGAGGACAGTCTGATTAAGTCAAATAAAACTATTGATTTGAGTTAGCTACTATGAATGAATGTCTTTTATTATCATAATACACACATGTACAACGAAATTACAATTGCGTACCTTGAATAGAATTTACATCACATTATACACATGTAAAAAAAAAAAGACAAACGTCACTGTTACATAATTTCACAACTGTCTGATCAGAGCCGTGTCCTAGTTTATCAGAAAGCATTATTCATTGTACACTAAAATATCAAATGAGGTGAATGGATTTAGTTGCCACGTTATCACACTGGTGTAAGGTCAGAGGTCACAAGACCTTGTTTATGGGATGTAACCTCGACCATACATTTGTATTTAAAGCTGTGGAGAAACCGTTTATTTCCTCAAGTTAAATATATGGACTATTGGTAACGCTGTGTTAGACACCCACATAGACCATTCCAATCCTTCCCGAACACTGAAAAAAACCCACCTCCGTAGACAAACAGAGGAGGGAATGAGGAGTGTTGTGGATTGCGCAGGTGAGACTCAGGACACACACACACACTCACACACACACACACATAAACATGCTCATCCAGGGGTGAAAACCTCAGCGCTGGCCAGCAAACTGCCTCATAACAGTGAACGCAGCACATTTCCAACGGTCCGAGATGTGCTCAACGTCTCTCAGGATGTTTTCAGATGGACGGAGGAAACATGGCCTGTGGTTTACCCCACACACCAGTGGCATGGATCACCAGGAACAGTTATTTTGTGTGAATATACAGTCTAAAGACTAGTGAAAATGCTTTCATTTTGCATTTCTCTAACTTTCCCCACCAGCGCTTTTGAAAAAAGAAGTGTTTATCATTTTCACAATGGCCCCCAGAATGTGTTTCTGTCAAAAGAAAAAGAAAGAACAGACCCTGTGATATAAAAAAAAAGTCTAGCATCATGCATTTTTTTTAATCAGCACTTGAATGTGGGTAAGTTTCATAAAAAAGCAACACAAAAAGCAGAGAAAAAAAAAAATCACACTTTTGTCAAGACTGTTCGAAATCGCATAGTCTCTTGAGTACTTATTTTGAATAAGTAACTACTTCACGACTGCAAAAAAAAAGCATGTTCTTTGTACACTGTAAAAAATTTCAGGTCTCCAATTGAAAATTTTTCTAGTGACTGATCACATCTACATTTTTCAGTTGGCCAAATTGAATTTCTGTGAATTGATACAATTTTATACACAGAAATTAAATTTGGCCAACTAAAACATTTAGATGTGATCAGTCACTAGAACATTTTCAATTGGAGACCTGAATTTTTTTTACAGTGTAGTATGAATGTAATCCGTACATACTCTGTATAAAACAATGGACCGTGACATCACCCGTAGGTTTCTGAAGAGCATTTTTGAAGCCCAAAGTGGGCGGAGCCGGCCGTCGCCATCTTGTCAGCGCGTCACTCACGGATAACAGAAAATAAGCAAAGAGGCGGGACGTGGGTGGAGCTGAGGTGCCTGGTTGTTGAAACCACGCCCACCTAGCTCGACCATAGCCACAATCCACCTGTCAGTCAAGTGGCCATGCCCTTAATTATGCAGAACTTTAAGGCTTAATATAATTTAAACGGATGAGTAATAAAATAAATTTCAAAAATCCCCCCCCCCCCCCCCCCCCCACAGTTGCCATGAAGGACAAAATTTGCCGTATAGACCAAAAACACTTTTTGTATCAGGTTGTAAACATGTTTTATTCTGCTGTAAAGTTGGGCATTTTAACATGAGGGAGATACAGATTTGACTCCCTTTTGGAGCCTGTCTCTGGCGGCCAGTCGATGAATTGCATTAAGTCACTTTCTTGTTGGATTCAAGAGAGAGACCCGAAGGTTGCCGCTTGGATGTAGTACATTCGCCATGTCATTATCACGTGACCTACCAGCATCAGTTGCGTCACTTCACCTCCATTCACAAATCCTCTCCCGTGGCCTCATGGGATATAAAGTGTCCATCGTATATGCACACTTCAGAATCCCACCAGAAGTAGAAGATCATCCGGGTACTTTTTGCCTTGTGAATTTGGACATCCTTCTTTTGTCAGATTCTGTTTTTCACCAACTATACAATAGGGAAGTATGTGATTTCGGATGCAGCATCGGATTCAGAACTGATGGAGTAGATAGAGTCCATCAACACCCCAAAGCTTCACTGTCCTATGGCTCGTGGTGGGTAGACATTTCGTTCAGTAACATCAGGCAGTTTTGATTTATATGCGGTTTAATGTTGATGAATTATCTGACATATGCATCTGCTTACATATGCTATCACTTGTTTCTGCTTCTTCTTCGCATGTGTTTTGATCAGGAGATTCAGTGTCATAGCGCCCCCTTATCGTATAACAGTGAAAACACGGAAAGCTGGAAAATTCCATCAATGGCAGCGAAAGAGTTAATACAAATGTTCTCATTACAAAGTATACAGTTAAACCCATTTATATATAGTTGAACTGAAAATAATATAGCATGCGTTTATCATTTGGATTGTTTACCCCTCGCATTGTGTTCAGGTCACTTTCTTTGAATACTTTCCTTGTGGATAGACGACTGGGTCAGAGCATCTCCAAATCCGCAGCTCTTGTGGGGTGTTCCTGGTCTGCAATGGTCAGATCAAACGTGCTCAAGGAAGGACCAGTGGAGCACCGGCCACAGGGTCATGGAGGACCAGTGGAGAACCGGCCACAGGGTCATGGAGGACCAGTGGAGAACCGGCCACAGGGTCATGAAGGACCAGTGGAGAACCGGCCACAGGGTCATGGAGGACCAGTGGAGAACCGGCCACAGGGTCATGGAGGACCAGTGGAGAACCGGCCACAGGGTCATGAAGGACCAGTGGAGAACCGGCCACAGGGTCATGGAGGACCAGTGGAGAACCGGCCACAGGGTCATGGAGGACCAGTGGAGAACCGGCCACAGGGTCATGGAGGACCAGTGGAGAACCGGCCACAGGGTCATGGAGGACCAGTGGAGAACCGGCCACAGGGTCATGAAGGACCAGTGGAGAACCGGCCACAGGGTCATGGAGGACCAGTGGAGAACCGGCCACAGGGTCATGGAGGACCAGTGGAGAACCGGCCACAGGGTCATGGGCAGCCGAGGCTCATTGATGCTCATGGGGAGTGAAGGCTGGCCCGTGTGGTCCGATCAAACAGACGAGCTACTGGAGCTCAAACTGCTCAAGAAGTTAATGCTGGTTCTGATAGAAAGGCGTCAGAATACACAGAGCATCTCAGTTTGTTGTGTATGGGGCGGCACAGCCACTGACCAGTGCCCATGCTGACCCCTGACCTCCGCCCAAAGCACCAACAGTGGCACGTGAGCATCAGAACTGGACCATGGAGCAATGGAAGAAGGTGGCCTGGTCTGAGGAATCATGTTTTCTTTTACATCACTGGATGGCCGGGTGTGTGTGCATCGCTTACCTGGAGAACACATGGCACCAGGTGCACTATGTTGTTATTTTAAGGTGTCATTGTTACAGTGTAATTATTGATTTAAGTTCTGAGTAATATTAATTAACAACATGTACTTACTGTAGGGTTAGGTTGAGGGTTCGTTGTATGTAATTATGCATAATTTACTGTTATTACTATAGTAAATACATGCAATAAGGACACTAAAATGTTACCAAATAAAGCAATAACTGAGTGAACTTTTTGCACTCAAACACTGAGGGGCATAAGCTCAGATCAATGAGGCCTACAATCAACCAGTTCCAAAAATAAATGCAAAACGTGTGCCATTTCAAGAGACGACACGTTTACAAAAAGCCTGAACCCGATATATGATGATAATAGCACAGGGTTTACGCACTCAAGCTGACATGAACAAAACCTGATGTTCATGTTCTCCAGATGATCCAAAGATTGTCTTGAGCTTCAATAGAGGAAAGTATATCTGTGTATAAATAAATATGATGATTATTATTATAAATAATAATGAATGCCAGATTTTCAGTGTGCTCGCAGATATTTGGACCCCACCGTACGACTTTGACCCCCTTCACATTCCCCCAAATTGCCATGCTCCGCTGTATCTTTGTGCAGAGAAATGTGCTGTCGAGGTGTTAGACGTTGCAAAACCACAGACATTTCTCAGATGCAGTCGTGGACAAACGAAATAAAAGGGGCTCTTGTTCTGGAGGAGTTTTGACATTCTGCTAATACACATGTGGTCTCAACTCCACCTGTGCTTGCCTATCAACTCCAGTCAAACCCTTTTCCCTTCTTTTTTAAAAGATTTCATTCATTTCAATGACTTTTCCAGGTAATTAAAATTGACCTTTTTCACATTTCCGGGTTTCTCCGAAGCGGAAGTCGTCATAGTTGGGTGAGCGTTTATGAGTGAGAGACTATGTTCCCATTTGCTCAAATAGCAAAAGAAAAACTACACAATAATAACTTTCAAAAAGATGAGGAAAAAATTGAGAGAGATTGAAAAGTGCAGTCAGTAGAGAGAGAAAGAACAGTTTAATGCCACACCCTCACAGCAGCGGTAACTAGTTTCTTGTAAAAAAAAAGAAAGATATGTACATACATTTAAAAAAAATGCAAATATATAATATTTGCGATGGTGACCGTTAAAACGCGTCATTAGTCAATTTAACCGTCATTCCCGCAGCTGCTGAAGCCTATAGACCCTTTTCACATTTCCGGGTTTTAGTCGTCATAGTTGGGTTAACTATTGTAGTTGTTAATTAGAGAATACATTAAATATCTTTTTTGTGTGCCCATTTGCTCAAATAGCAAAAGAAAAACGCCACAATAGTGATTTTACAACTTTCAAAAAGAGGGGAAAAAATAGAGTGAGATTGATAACGGCAGTCAAAAGAGAGAAAGATGTTAATTTTTACCATCACTCCCATAGACTGTATTAGAAACACCCTCAGAGCAGCGGTAGGTTTTTTATTTATTTATTTATTTTTATGCAAAAGTAACAAAATACAAAGTATTAGTGTTACACTGTAAAAAAAAATTCCAGTCTCCAATTGAAAATTTTCTAGTGAGTGATCACATCTAAATTTTTCAGTTGGCCAAATTTAATTTCGGTGAATTTATGCAATTAAAATTCAAGAAATTCAATTTGGCCAACTGAAAATTTTAGATGTGATCGCTCACTAGAAAATTTTCAATTGGAGACCTGATTTTTTTTTTTACAGTGTATAAATGTACGTACATTTTTTTAAAATGAAAATACAAAAAACATTGCAGGATTTACGATATTGATGACCGTTAAAACGCGTCATCACAGTCTCTGAAAAGGGTCTATTAGAAACACCCTCAAAGTGATACAATCTTTTTTTATATATATATATTTTATATATATTTATATATTTTTTTATGTTTTTGCCCACCGACTCTATACACGATGTGATTGGCCTGACCAGAGTTTGGTTTTTCCAGCTCGCAAGCCAACGGAGAGTTGCTACAGTCTGTGAAAAGGATCCATTTAAGTTTGGCATGACTAGATATGAGCTCAATATTTTCATGTTTTTTCCTCTGCAGCTTGTCCATTCACCTCGTATTGCTGAAAGGGTTTGAGACACACCGAGCGTGATATAGACCTAATGCTGCCTTCACGAGCGAATTATCGTAAATTCAAGTTTCCTAGTCGGAAATTGGACACATACGCCCTATCAAGTCGTATTTACTACTGGTAAATCGGAGATAATTATGATACCGGGTAAAAATGGCTGAGGGGAGACTTAGGTTTCCACAACAGCCTTGTCTTGTCATTAAAGTAGTCCATATTTACATATTTAAATAACCATATCTGTATGTTTTATACACAGAAAGCTGACTATTTAGATAGCGCTGTGAATATGGTTGTCAAAGAATGGGATGCTACATTTTTATTCAAAATAGGCCTACATGTATTTAAATACCTTCAATAGGCCTACATGTGACTTTCATAAGATTTCCCCAAGAAACAGGCAAGAATAAACCTGCTGTCCTTCATGATTTCTGTTCTTTCAGACAACAAAGCACTTGAACGCGACGAAGTCGTGATCACGACTTCAGGAGTAGGAAGTAGGACATTTTCCGATAGCAGATTCATTGAATCCCTACCTGAAAGGATTTTCACACCAGACAAAAAAAAAGTTAAATATTGCCCCCTTTTGGACAAGTCCTGGTATTACGTTCAGAAAAATAACGGGAAACTAAATACGGGAAACTAAATACATGAGCCGTTGTAGGTTACTTTATATTCATTTTCTGTGTGGGTTTAAACACTAAATAAAAAAAAAAAAAAAAAAAAAAAAAACAGAAATACAAATAAAACAAATAAAATAAAATAATCCAGAATGGATAAGACAGGGGGACCAGTGTGGGACCTGTTGTTTTATTTGTAATTATTGAGTTATAGGCCTATTTTTCATTAATCGTTAAATAATAGTTTAATAAAAAAAAGCACCATTTAAGTATAATAAAAAAAATTCTATATAACTTAAAATATGTCCAATCCAATCTTCTGAAGCCTTATGATTGCTTTGTGTGAGAAACTGACTGTTTGACATTCACTGAATGTCCCCAAAACTACCATGCACAAACAGCTTGGACAATATTTTTGTAAATAATATAAAAATTCTCCTCAACGAAATTCTTTTAATGATTTATATAATCCGAAATACAATCATATACATCTGAAGGGGGGGCAGGCAAACCCATAAAGGATTTGAAAGCACAAAAACTTGTAATGTGTAAAACAAATCAGCAGATGGCAGTAGGAGCGTTTCAAATGCTCTCCACACCTCCTAAATCACACACTTCTCTACTATATAGTAGGTGAAAATAGCATGCTTTCTACACAACATGATACTGCCTGTATACGTACTACTTTAAAAAAATAATGCATGTCAAGCAATGTGTATTATGTAATGTGCTACATTTAGGCCATGCAACGTCATCGTCGGGTTTAATTCAGTGGTATCCAAGTTTCCTCTCCGAAATAAATCTAGCATTTAAATCTACATCTGCATATTGCAGAAGTAAAGAAATTAATAACTTGCCTTTACAAGATTTGCTTGCCTTGCATTTAAGATGCACACGACATCAACATCCTTGTATGATGAAATGGTTCAGCTTTAGCTTTATTTGCTTTTCTTGTTTACTTTCCTTGTCCGACTTAGTTTCTCATATAGACCAGAAATTTAAAGCTGCAGTCCGTATCTTTTTGTGCTCTAGCGGTTAACCCTTGTGCATCCTTATGGACATATTTGGCTTTTTATTTTATTTTGATCATGAGCTAACTGCATACATTTTGCCACAGGTGTGTATTTTTATTGGAATTTGACTATTTCACCCCAATTTCCTTTCAAAAATAAATGTTGCTCTAGGTACACAAAATACTTCCTCTTAGCATCATTTGGACAAAAATGTCCCCATTGAAACCCATTAAAACTGCAATTTTGAGCTTGTGGTGAGCACAAGCTCAAGACACTTTCACGTTTTATTCTATGACATAAAATACATAAGTATTACCACACTCGTGATTTTTTAAGATGTTACATGTCTTGAAAAAGGCGGTTGCTATCAAGTGGCTAATGGGAGACGCTGTCGATTAAACGTCATCAGGCCAAACAGGTAAACTCAGTCCGCTTATGCTCATAATTGTGCTCTTATAAACTATTATAACTCAAACGTGAACTTGGAAAATGTTTTTAGATAAATAAGAGTTGTGGGAAGTTTAGTGATGTTGACGTTGAAGTCGAGCGACCGTGGTGTAGTTCGTTTATAGCCTACCTTTAGCTTTTTACTTCTGGCGACTGCATTTAGGCTTCAAAACTCATAAAAAATGAGTTAATCTGTGATAATCATCTTGATGGACAAAACGGGATCGCTTGGGGTCCTAAAGGGTGGGGGCTACACGCATAGATATACATAATAAAGGCTAGATGTATTACGGCTCTAACGTCATCACCGGCGGCCATCTTGTCAAAGGCGAGCTTTCTGGCGGACTGTGTGGTCCTTGATGTAAGGTGAGTGATCTGAACACAAATACTCTTATCTCGCTAAAATCTTGATGGATTTACAAACGGTTTGGTTTCTTACAAACGTTATTAACGTGGCTATAATTCTGGATGCTTGAACAAATTATGAATCATTTTTCATAAGTATGCAGTGTCATAACTACATCTCTGACGTTTATAACAAACCAAACAGTTTGAAAATCGGTTGAAAATTGAGCAAGTTATGGTTATTTAAAAAGTACATGCACCATTAAAACACAATGTTACAGGTGAGCGAGCCGACTGTGACAAGATGGCCGCCAGGTCCGGACTTCGACCTCCATTGGCCAGCAGCGCGGACGAGACATCTAGCCTTTATTATGTAGATCGGGTGGGCGACCCAATTTGTCAGTACACAGAATTTCCGTGTTTTCACCATTATACGGTAGGGGGCGCTATTACACATCTTCCGAACGAGTACTGAATCTCCTGATCAAAACACATGCAAAAATTCAGAAACAAGCGATGGCATATGTAATCATATGCATATGTAAAATAACACGACCACCAACATTAAAGGGATAGTTCACCCAAAATTAAAATTAGCCCATGATTTACTCTCCCTCATGTCATCCTAGGTGTGTATGACATTGTTCTTTCAGACGAATAAAATCAGAGTTATGTTAAAAAATGTCCTGGCTCTTCCAAGCTTTATAATGTCAGTGACTGTTGGGTCATTTTTTAAGTCCATAAAAGTGCATCTATTCATCATATAACTGCTCCACATGGCTCCGGGGGGGGGTTAATAAAGGCCTTCTGAAGCGAAGTGGCGCGTTTGTGTAAGAAAAACATCCACATTTAAAACTAACTTGACCAAAATAACTAAATTCCAGTGGACCGCCGTATGCATCGATTTACGGCGAAAGAGTAACCCTTGATGCATGCGTACTGACAAACACAGAAGCGCAGAGGATAGAGCAAAAAAAAAAAAACACTGCTCATGAATTGGAGTCTAAAACAAGAATTTTTAAAGAGAAATGGCCCAGCCCTATCCGCGAGACGCGTCAATGCTTCTTTACAACGCATCAGGGGTCACTCTTTCGCCGTTAAGTCTCCACTGACCACCGGAAGCTAGTTATTTTATAGCCATTTATTTAGTTTTAAATATGGATATTTTTCTTACACAAACACTTGGCTTCGCTTCAGAAGGACTTTATTAATCCCCCGGAGCCGTGTGGAGCAGTTATATGATGGATAGATGCACTTTTATGCTATTATAAAGCTTGGATCAGCCAGGATATTTTTTGATATAACTCTGGTTGTATTCGTCTGACAGAAGAATGTCATATACACCTAGGATGACTTGAGGGAGAGTAAATCATGGGCTAATTTTAACCCTTTAAAACAGCATATAAATTAAAACAAAATATTCTGGGGGCCATGACATTTTAGTGAAAAGGATCAAAAAGGCGAGGCAGGGAAAGAGTTAAGCTACTGTCATTATATAGGCTAGTTACTCTTATTTGTGGAGTTTTGTTTCACAATCTTATACTTTCATTTTAGTGACAACCAGTCCCTCTTCGATCTACAGTAAATGTAAGGGTTTATTTTAAAGAGATCATCGGTTTTGTTTGCTCCACCTCTTGTGTAAACAAACCCAGGCTGTAGTTGAAAGTGAAAAGGCACCATTCATCTTCCAATAGCATTGCGTAATGCGTGAAAGTTTGAGACCTTTCCACGGAATAGTTTCTCTGAACCGATTTGAAACTAGGCTCTGGCTCCGATCTAGCTCTGGCTCTGCTTTGGTGGAAAAGGGGTATGATACGCATTCAAATGTCTAGCAGAAAACGTGTGAGTGTGTTAATGATGAAACTGTTCCTTGTGCTATGAGGAAGAAGAAAAACTTCCTTGTATAGTAGTCCATTCAACCGGTGACCGCAGGCATGCTGATTTCTCTCAATAGATAAAAGATAAATGGAGAACTCGTCATGGAAACATCACGATTTGCATCTGATTTTCAATGAGCATTAAGATATTTTGTTACACCACATCAGCAGCGGATATAATAAACCACAAGAGAACTTCCCCATGCAGGTCATGTAGTCATATCTGTGTGAAATATGAGTGAATAAGCTGCTGTTGACTAAATGGGTTTCGATTGTTTTTTCTAAATGTCTCAATCCTCTGTTTGCACTGAATTTATTTCATCTCTCATGGCTTTTTCAGGTCTAGACTGAAAGCGTGAGGTCAGATAGTGCATGTGTTCAACACACCCTGTCATTAACTATTATAATGCTGCATCATCGTACACACACAGGGCCTGAGACTAACTTTTTGCCACACCTGCTGCCAATGGCCGGAGAAAATTCTCATTTAATTTATATTTTTACCAGCCATGAAACAAATGAATCCTTATTAAAGTTACAAGAGTTATTCAGTCAAGAGCATCGAGTGATTTTTCTTTGTCTTTTGTTGTTTGATTGAAATTAAAAGCAATCAGCAGATTTATTAGGTCGCTGTCACTAATGCACTAACGCTGAGCTAATGCACAAATCCAATATACTGATACACATGATTATAAGCTTATCTCATGGCATGGGGACCAAAAAAATGCACCCAAAAGGTCCAAATTTACTGGTTATATGGGGAAATTTGGTGCCATAATGTGGGGAATACCAGGACCACACACACACACACACACACACACACACGTGTGGCAAGTTTTAGCAGATTTTTTTTTTTTTTCATGGCACATCATGGCCTGAATCAAGACATCCTGTCAATGTTTCTCCTTTTAAAAACAAAAACAGTTAATGTTCAAGGCCTCATGCATGACCCATAACACTTTTTAATCAAAACATTTTCTATTTTTATCCTTCAATCCAAAAAGAAAACAAACTCCCTCTACTCTCCGGGAATGCTCATCTCATTTGTTTTGGTAGCAGAGCAGACAAGTATCAGCATGCTGCACACACACACAAACACACACACACACACACACACACACACACACACACACACACACACACTTACAGTAATTTCTCTGGGGGGGGGGGGGGGGGGGGGATTCCCGATTTAACACTTGGCCAATTAGATTATGCATTAAAGACTGTCCCATCATTCAACAATCATCCATCACAAACAGGTTAATGAATAATATGCAAACCAAACCAGAAAGCAGACATTTTCAAACAGACTCTGAACTTAATGATCTGTGAGTGTTATGCAGTTTACACAGGACCTTCACAAGGCTTCTCAATCTCAGGTTCCTCTGCAACATTTTACCAGAGAGGTGGATTTAACCCAGAAATTGGGTTGTTTTAAGCAAACATTTATTGGAGTGCAAACATTTATATACAAATATTGGAGCGTTTCCCCTTTATTTTGAGAGGATAGTATAGAGTGGACAGGAAGCGAGGTGGGAGAGGGATCGGGATAGGTCCGCGAGCCGGGACTCGAACTCGGGTCGCCAGAAGCGCAACGGCGCTATATCGGCACGCTATTGTAAACTACAAAGGTGTCTAAAGTTTCTTCATTGTTACTGTAAATGACCATAGTAAACGATTACATGCAGGTATGACTTCTGCAGAACCATTCCTTGAAATAATCCCAAAACTTTATAGCCTATACACACATCACCCAAAACAACAGATCAATAAAAATATTTAGTGTGAAACATCATCTACCTTCTTTCCATTGGTCCTCAGTGATCCTTCTTCTCTGAGCCCAAACAGCAGCCTTCTGAGGTTCAAATCCAAGCCCATTGTAAATCGAAATGTTTCATACATCCACCTTTGCAACCCATTGTCCCGTTTTAGAGGCTTTCTGCACCATGAACCCTAAACTAATTCTTGACTTGATTCAGGTGTGCTTTAGGTCAAAAGTTTGTTCAATTATCCTTAATTTGATTATCTTTCACCACACTTGAAGAGACATGATGTAGATACAAAAAACGGATTTTTTTTCTTCCATAACACGTAATACCTGCTTAATACGCATGCCGTCACCATTTTCACAATTCACAGTTTTGCGTACACAGGAACACATCGACTTTTTGTGACTTTAGGAATGAGAGTATATTGCTGTTATTTTGTCACTTATTGAGCAGTCGGCTAACTGGAGCCATATACCTCCAGTCTTTGTGCTAAGCTAGGCTAGCGGTGTGTGCGTCAGACAGAGTTATGGCACGGAGATGAGAATGGTGTGTATGGGCTTATCTAACTCTGGGGGATACGGTGAATAAGATAAAGTCACAAAAAGTCGGCGTACGTGTTCCTTTAAGTTTACACGGAGATGCTAATGGTAGCGTTCTCCGACCACCAAAACGCCGTTGTCATGTAAATGAACAGCCATAACACATTAAATGTTTTTCAGTTGAAAACAGTGATGTGTCATCTCCTACATGAATAACTAATGATTTTTACAATGGAAATTAATCAACTTAAATTGGACAATGACAATTTCCTCAAGAGCCGCCTACAGCCAAAACAGTCTTTGTTGTATTAATTTCCTGTTATCACAGTAAAGCTGATTTGAAACAATCTGTATCGTAAAAAGTGTTATTGTAAAGGTGACTTGTCTTTCGCATACAGACAACAAACAGTGTCTAAACGGTAGTGACAAATTGGGTCCCCCCTTAAAAAGCTGGTCTCCTTTAGGACCCCAATTGGTTAAAATTGGTACTCTCTTTAGCGCCTGGTTATAATTCCTACAAAATCATGCGATAAATGCTGTTTCAACTACGTTATGACCATTTATGTCTGTATTAGTTAGCTTATATACTAGCTTAGCATACAGATAAGCGATTAGCCTGATAGCTTTATACACACATTTGCATTTACCCTAAATATATTATCTTTATGTGTTAAATGTCCAAATATTTCAGTTATATATAAAACAAATGTTCAATTATTCATAGGCTATTATTATTTATTAATTAACAGTTAATAATGTGTAAGTACTTAGGATAATCATTAACTGATAATTTGGGGAGACCCGATTTATCATGACACACTACTATAAGTATGCGCATGACATTTTCACAAATTCACGTTTTTGTAGTTTACACAGAGAGGATAACGTTATAAAAAACGCTTTCAAAAGTTGGCATTGCAGCCCCCAAACACTGTTGTCCTGTAAATTAACAGCCAAAATGCATAGTTTAAATTTTTTTTATTTGAAAATGATGTGTAAATGCCATGTGAAAAGAAACATTTCTTTTTAGCATGAAAAAAAGCTCAAGACTCTTCAAATGGTTATGTGCATAAAATAGCTTTATTTTCAACAGATCAGAGCCTGCATGCAGAAATCAATGATTCATTGACTTCAACATTAGATCAGTGATTTTATCTGGATGTGACCAAACAAAGCAGCAAATTTATCATTTTACACCATGCTAGTAATGCACAGCTTATTCACGCTCCCCTTAACTAATCCAGAACATCCTTCTACAAAACATAAATAGATTCGGCTTAAACTGTCTAAAAGAAATAGAAACTCTTAATAATAAAAAAAAAAAAAAAAAAAAAATCTGTTGAAAAGACTAACAGCCTTTGAATTTTTGCACTACTGTATATAAAACAAATCTAAAAACATAAAAATTATTACATGTACAACAGCTGAGAAAGGGGGAGAAAGACCCCCGACCTGAAGGCAGGCAATAAAATATGAGTTAAATTAATACCAAAAAATAAAAAAAGGAATTAAGAACATCTACAAAAACACTGAGAAAAAAAAAAAAAGTTAGTACTAACATTGGTCATTGTTCTTAAAACATTTTGCGAAAGATACAGACGCAAACCATCTGCTTTCAGATTGTATGCCAAAAGCAAATACCGGGATGAGATAAGAACAATAAAAACTGATTTTGGCATTTAAATATTTGGTAAATAAAAGGCTGTCAAGAAATGGCTAAGTACCAAAGTTTTACATTTTATTCAAATGGCTATATACAGATCCCTGGATGTACAAAGTCTGTTTGCAGTGAACTGATCCTCAATCATCAGCATCTGTACCGGTGGAAGTAGCTTAGCTGACAGTCAAGCAGCACCGCGGCGGATCTGGTCTCTCGACGTATAAAACCACCGCGGAAATTACATACAGATATGTGGAATGTACCATAACACCATGGTTGAAATGAGTATACGCGAGTCTAGTACACCGATTTCAAATTATGCCCTCGAACACATACTGCATGCCTTCAATTTGGTTTCACCTCTGATGTTTAATATGAGAATTAAAAAGGTTTTACAGCACAGATTAAAAAAAAAGACATATGATAACGTATAAGGCTACAGCAACCACTCCCTCTGTAGCACCAATCATGACACTGGTCATCATAACGGCGGATAAAATGGTCAATCCAAAGCCTTTAACATGTGAGCGCTCCATTGCACCTCGTAGTGTTTTATTTTTAAAAAAATAGACACAATGGGTCACAAAAAGGCAATCAACTTGAGAGAACAAAAAAAAGACGAGAATATCTTTCGAATCGGGCGGTTTGGCAACAGACGCGATCCTCTCCGAGTCACTGAGATTTCAATGCAAATGTCCAGTCAGAGTAAATTATTCGTGTGAGGTTCTCCTGCGGTTTGCGAGAGGTTGGCGGCGGCCCGTCGGGCCGAGGCACTGTGTGAGCTTATAGTTCAAAAGAGACAGAGAGAGAGAGAGAAGGGGTGTGAGGGTGAGGATGCTCATGCGTAGATTTCTGCGGTAGGAGCTTTCTTGTAGATGGGCGTCTTGCCCAGGTCGTAACTTCCTTCGTCTTTCTTCTTGATGCGGAGAACAAAGTGAACGAGGAGGACGATGAGGAGGATGGCGAAGACCAGACCCACTGCTCCGCCCGCGATAACCGCTAGAAAACAGAAATGGACAACGTGAGGGAGGCGTAATCTACGGACAAATCACACACTGCATGAGAGATCATATTTAAAAAAGACCTTGAAGTACTAAAATGACAATTAAAGGCACAATGTGTAATTTTCACCACTAGAGGTCGCTTATTCAAAACAAAGGCGTAGCTTGATGACGGGATCATGGGAGTTGTTGTTGTCTTCACCTCTACAACCGGTGGAAAAGAATCAGACGGGACTCAGGAATCATATTCATGGATGAGCTCATGTATTAAAGCTTTATTTACGTTACTGGATGGAGCTGAATGAGGCGCTGGAGCGATTGCTAATGAGAGACGAGAGCAGTGGAGCTTTTATTCTGTCAGGCGAGCACTTCCGCTTCTTCTGCTCATGTGTGTGTGGGGGAACGCAGCGCTGTTTTATCATATCACACACATTTGAGTGTGTTAAAGTGATGTTATAATGCTACTCTGCGCTACTATGAGACACTTGTTCACACTGCAGTGAGCGAGATCATATTAGGCGGTAAAACATGGCACTCTGTGCCGTAAATCAACAACACCAGATTTAAACAATAAGACTAACTGTGTTGAGCTGGAGAACAATCATTAGTTTCTGTCCATCAATGATCCAATCGGTGTCTAATAAAACACATCATATATTAAAGCGGCTTTGGACAATCGGAAATCGAGGGTAACGCGGGTGTGATGTCACTGATAGGCGACAAGCGGTCCGTGTCTTGGTTAAAACCGCTTATTTCTCTGGATTTAAACATTCTTGGAAACATTTAGGATACTGCAAGTGCACAAATCAACAAAATATATAACATTGTTTCTTGTGGTTTTTGGATATTTAAAAACAAAATCTTACATAGTGCCTTTAAAGCTATACAGTATATAAATACTAAAATTATATTAAAAAAATAATATTTTTGGTCCAACAATATTCATTATACAGGTTTACTTAGCATATTAAACAAACAAATCAAATATATTAAAAATATAAATATATTAAAGCGTCTTTGGCGTTTCCAAGGTTTCTACAAAATAAAACCAGAAAATCGAGGATAACGCGGGTGTGATGTCACTGATAGGCGACGCACGGTCCATGTCCTGGTTAAAAATCACTTATTTCTCAGGATTTAACCTCTTAACAAGCGCCCCATTTTTTAGGAATTCTTTGAAAACGATATACCCAAATGAAAATGTCTGCAGCTCTTAAACCCTATGGTCTATATTCATAAACCTGGTCTTATTTTAAACTAGACACTTGAAATATTGCTACCCAAGAGTCATAATAACTCAAAGTAATATGGGAACAGAGTAATATACATGTAAATATACATGTAAGTGACTCACGTTTTTTGTTTTTTGTTTTCACTTAGGGAAAAAAATATTATAATTTAATGTTAAGAGCCTGAAAATAACTTAAATATAAAACTGAATGTCTAATCATGTCATGATTCAAATATGAGGATGATTCTCTCAGTAATGTAGCTTCTGTGAGCTTTTATGTCAAGAAAAGTCTAGGCGTCATTTCAAAAAGGCCATTTATTTCAGAACATTTGCTACTGTAAAGAGTAGTTTTTCATTCAAATAAATCTGCAATAAACTGCAATATACTACTAATTATAATGGATAAACAGTTACTGAAAAACTAAAGCAACTATTTACAGAGATTACAAAGTGTAAAAAACTCATTTAGCTGATGGGAAGCGTCTGTGAGAGACAGCGCGCTCCACTGCAGTTGCGCCATGGAGAACGCGCAGCCAGCGCAAAAACAGTATTCACCAAAGCCTACTTACGCAAACTGCGCAAGATAATGCCTTTTGATTGGTTACTAAGTCCATCAATCAAACCTTTGTTGGAAAGGCATTGGCTGGGCACCGAGTGCCTTTATCCAACGAAAACCATGGGCGCAATGATTGACAGCTCACCAAGCCTGTAAGGCACTTCCTCTATATGATGCATCCCAGAAGAGTCTCTGATTGAAGGAGAGAGACGAGGGAGGGTTTAAAATACGTGGGAGAAGCCATTCTAGCAGGGGGAGTTTGCCAGACACGGAATAGAATCGATATTTCATTGAAAATGGACATGATTGATCACGCTAACTCAAAACTCTCTTGCAAACAACGGAGGATTTTTAGTTTTTTCCCTATTTTTTCGTTGTTTTGGATTAAAAAGTGGGATGCATTTTGAAGAATGGACTCTTACACAGAGATGTATGCGGGTGTTTATTGGATTCGTCCGATCTGATCTGAACGACAGGAGATGAAAGATGAGTAACGCTGATATTATGCTAATGTTTACATGGACGGTCCTTTAGCGTTTCATTTAACCCTTTCCTCTCTGGTGTATTTATTGCAAAAACAAGTTCAGAACATGAATCTTGAGTGTTTTAGCTTTCAAATGATGCATAGTTTGTGATAGTTGATTGAATATTTTGTATAAAACAAAAGTAAATAAAAGTACACACCCCCCCACTTCCGTCAACCCCCCCGTCCACGATCCGATGCGGGTTAAGAAGTTAAACATTTGGGATAATGCAAGTGGATATTTTAATCCAAGAAAATCTTACATATTGTGCCTTTAAAGCTATACAGTAATTTAAAAAAAATGGTCGTGTAAAATAATAACACAACTAATTAATAATAAATAACTAATTCACAATATTAATACTACCATAACAGTATATAAATACTAAAATAACATTAAATATTCCCATTTTGGTCCAACAATATGCATTATACATGTTTGCTTTGCATATTAAACAAACAACTGAAAGCATCTCCTCACCTGCGAGCACCTCTGTGTTGCTGAACAAGCTCTCTTCTCCAGCAACGGTCATGAGCACATTGCTTTCTTGGCCATTGTCTCGCTTTGGTGATTTATGCATGACCTCATTGTGTTGAACCAGAATATCCTCATTTATAGTTGGCCGTGGGGCAAATGGACCCTCAGGATCAGATATCCGGTTATTGAGGAGATCGTCCTGAGAGGAGGAAATGGTCACAAATTCATACAGCATTCAAATCAGTCTAAAAAAAATATGTCATTTAAACAACTGATGGCCTCATGAAAGTGCACAGTAGTCAAGACGGATATGACTCAAAGTAAAGAATCAGTGAGTGAGTCACTTAAGCAAACGAGTCATTTTAGACCAATGTGATTCAATTGAGAGTCACTTTGACATTCATTCAGAATATGAGATACAAATCAGATGACATTAATACAAAACCAGTGAGTAAAACGCATTAGAAAGATGCATTTCGATTTAAAATAATTAGTTAATTTCACTTGTCTGTGAAAATCCGAACAACTCAATTTGACATGACTAAGAAAAAAAAAAAAATTATAGCTACCTCGATAGAGATCTCTGAAGACCCAGAGCCTGACAGGTCATCATAATCATCCTCAACTTCATCATCATCACCAAAGTCATCCTCATCGTCAATTGGGTGTAAATCAGCAAACTCAAAGTCTTCATGTGGAGCGTCGCCGGAGGACTCCAGATCCTCATGGGGCGATGTGCTTTTCAGAGGTACCCATGTTTCTGTTTCTCGTACCTACAAAGAGAAAAGAAATCGTGAGGAAAATACACCTGGCACCAGTTTTATCAAAGGCAAATCATAAAAGAAAAATGCACAAATTCACTGTGTAAACAGGAATGATTTAAAGACCTCATGAAATCAACATTGGAGTTCGTTTGGGGGGTTATTTTAGTTTTATATCCCTTTAATACTTAAGCAGATTACGGTCCAAACCTTTGTCAATGGCATCATGACGGTTCTGAGATCACACTTAATTTAATTAAGACACACCAACACTTTTAATCACGTTAGCAGAGCCATTTGGCCAAGCACTGCGAATGGGTTTTAAACAACTAATGGACTGACGCTGCGTCCCAATTCACATACTATCCATCCTTCAAAAAATAGAATTAGTAGGTCCCAAATCATAGTATGTTGAGTTTTCCAAAGATACCCGGATGGTTTACTATTTCCGGTCAGAATCCGAAGTGCAGATCCATGCACACTCTAACGGCTGATATTGCCCACAACCCATTGCGAGTTCGACAAGGATTCGATTAGAACTACAAACTCTGATAAAAAAAGTGCTAAAAAAAACTACAAACATGGCGGATGTGTGAGTCCGACGGTTAAAGTCAGCATGAAATCAAATTTTACAATTCGTATTTTTATATTTAATATTGTAGTGTTTACCTAACCGATTTATCTGTGCACTTCATTCATTTTTAAAAATCATTTACCCTTATAATCTTAAATCAAATACGTTAACTTTCCCTATAAGGGAGAGCTGAGAAAATAAAGTTACAGAAATAAAGCCATAAAAGGCTTGAAATTAGTGAAATCTGTAGCATAAACCAGGAAATATGCTCAGTAACATATGTAAAAAAGATTTAGAGAAGAAATGCATTTATTTAAGAGATAGATCGCGTTTTTCTCCACAACTGAGTGCAAACTGGCATTCAAATCTGCCTCCATTTTGTTAGCAACGCCCAACTTCCAACGATCCAATCAATTCCCGAAGAACGAAATCAAGCCTCGCCCTACATTTTTTCTAATTTCAGAAGCCGTTTCACTCGGATATACGTCACAATAAGGAAAAAAAGACGATCTCAACTTCCGTTTCACGCCGACTTTAAGTAGAGAAGGTTAGATAAAAGGGTTTGATTGGGGAATTATCAGTATTTAAACTGACGGAAAGATATTTATTCAGTGTTATCCACATTATATTTTATAACTTTGTAATGATACGTTTGGCCGTTAACTTTTAAATGCATCATTATATTTAAACTGGAAACACATGAGGAGAGTCTCTACATAAAAGACCCACCAATTGCAGAATACATTTCTCTCCGATTCAGTAGGAAATGAAATTGAATGTGGAGGATTTAAACGGTGACGATGATTGACAGGGCAGTTTAAACAGTGACAGGATGCAAGTAACTCAGTTACACAGATGACGAAGTAGTCTCAGAGCTTGCATACTCTTCTGCTACACACTCAAAAGTATGTACTTTTTCCTTGACAAAAAGAGTACATACTTTTAGGTCGGCGAATTGGGAGACAGCATGAGTCTATTCTATTCTGACTGACACAAACCACACTACTGTATTATATTCACGCCAGTCTTGACCTTGAAGCGAGTCAGAGAGGTAAGAGCAAGTTAGCGCAGGTTTGCCGGCGTTGTGTAAAACAACGAAAGAATTCATCGGACAGGGGCTGAGGGTCTTTATCAGTCTCGCTCGCCTGCTCGCTGTCAAAAACAGATTTAATCAAACATTACGCACTGAAACGTTTCACATACCGCGAAATCAAAAACATTCATAATGCGCAGGTGCCGCCCAACCCAGTGTGACCACCGTAGTCAAATTTCAAACACACTTTAACGGGGATTTAGTGAGGCGACAATTACTTCAAGATGATCTTTAATACAAACGTGATGCTTAAAATGTCTCCAGTTGCTAAATGGAAGGGTTTTTAAAATGGAGATCGGGGCGGGTTGACTCATTTTCCAGGAAAACCAGGATCATGCAAAAACCACATGAAACTGCAAGTCAGCTCTAGCCTGCTCTGTTGTTTGAGGATAATAAAAGAAAAAGGGAGAGCGAGAAACGGAGAATGACAGAAACCACAAGAGGGTGTGGGGAGAGAGGCCGACATACTTTATGGTTTTCAGCTTTACAGTGCTGTGAAACCCCACACCGAAATCCCCCTGCATTATGAAATACTCCGCTCAGAGGAAGAAAAAAAATAAGCTGTCGAAGAAAGTACAGCGGATGCTCTCTGACTGCGAAGAGGCGTAAGGCCGTGGTTCAATTAAACCAATGCTTAAATTCCCATAAGCAACCCCTTAAATTCTCAGTAAACATGTACAAGCCACTTGAAAGAAATCCCACCGAGCAAACCAAACGCTCTAGACTAAGATGGACAGCTGAAGAAAGTCCCAACGCAGGAAATAAATGTTTTTGTTCTTCATTTCTCAGCAATAACCAAAAACCCCCCTCATTTAAAAGGAAAGTCGACAATGTGACAATGAGATAATAGCTCTGAGGAATAATAGCCAGTTCATTTATTTCACCCAAAATGAAATTCTGTCATCATTTACTCGCCCTGAACCCGTATGACTTTCATTCAACACAAAAGGAGATGTTTATCAATGTTCATGCTGCTTTTGTCCAGACAATGGATGGAGTCGGGCGCTGTCGAGCTCCAAAGAGAACAAAAAGCTGGTCTGAAAACTGGCGAACTGACATTTAAGTTACTATTCAACGTCGTTATCTTATTTCTGCTTTGATTTGGCATCAGTGTCCGCAAACGAAAGACATACAGACATTAGAACAACATGAGAAAGTTGTATTTTTGGGGAACTGTTTCCCAAATGTTAGCTGTCGAGATGATATGAAGATGACATTAGGGCTGGGCATACATTTTTTTTTTTCGATTAATCGTGAATTTTAAAATGTGGTCCGATTCAAAATCGATTCTCAAAGGCCACGAATCGATTTTTTCCTCATATTTATTTTGTCTAAGATTAACGTAAATCTAATTACTAGTCTTCTCCACTAGATGTCACATACATGCAAATGCTTGCCTTGCATTATGATCATTGTATTAAACTTGAGTGTTCACTTAAGCACGTACATCAGCCATTATAGACATATTCAAATCAGCTGAGTCAATAGACAGCGCAGGACCAATAATTCAAATCTAATAGCTTATATTATATACAGATTTCCTCAAACGTTAGTCAGCAGGTTAAGGTATTGTTGTTTGTTACCACGGCAACTACTTGTGTCCGGGTATGAAGGCGCTTCTCGTGTATGTAAAGTAACTGCACATGACGGGCGAAAAAAAAAAAAAAAAAACCAAGAAAAGCTTGTTGTGTACTGAAAATTGCTGAAAAATATTCCAATATTCCTTTTTATGTTGTTTAGGAATAAATATATCAATATCCATAAAAACTAAATTGTATAAAATACTTCTCAGATAAATTTTTTAGAATAAAGTTGTATTGTATTTAACATAATTGTATGCATTTGAAATATAGAGATGGGTTCTGTTTTAACCCCCTAACTGTCAACCTGGCGCGCTTTTTTTGATCGCCTTTTTTCCGTATAATATATTTTAGTAATTATCATAAATTAGGTATCAATCGAAAGCTTACGAACTCAAATCATCCTGGGAAATCCATTTTGAAATTAGACGTTGTGTTACCATGGAAATGGTACTTTAAATTCTTCTAGCGGGCTCCTCCCCCTAGTGGGCGGTGTCATGTTTCATATTACAACATTTATTTTAACTACTTTATAATCAAAATCTTTCCTAATCTTGACAAAACGCATATCGTCGGAAAGGTCTGAGTCTCAAGGTTCCATATTTGGTGATGGAAGTCACATATGGACAGGAAAATGCATACTTTTTTTTTCTTTTTAATGGAATTTGAATGACACCCAGTGGCTATTTTTATACATCTCATGGGGACTTTAATTTGTGATATCAACTTCAAATTTGGAACAACTTGGTTAGACATATGGCTTTGATTTTATAGTAATTTTAGATTAAAACTTTATTCTAAAATATATATTTTATATAAAATAAAAAAATAGTACAGTATTTTTTTATTTACAGTAACTTCCATAACTTTTGAATATGTTCATATTTTGAATTTCACTTCAACAATAATCTGCAGAGTGTCTTCTCTAAAACAAGACCGAATTTATGTCTATATTCCAAAGCATTCTTGATTTACAGCCCTTAAAGTTTGGATAGTGCATTTTCATGTGTATTCAATGTACCTTAAAATAAAAAGAGTTTAATATACAGGTACTTAATTTCTTTTTAATTACCCACTTGAAAAACGTATGTTCACTGTTCTTTTTTTATAAATATAGTATTTGTATTAAATCGATCGATTTGGAGCATCTGAATCTGATACCCAGCCCTAATGTCTATAAGTATGAGTGTGCTCTAGTAATGAGCTGTAATGCCGGAGAGCAAATTAACCAGCTTAGCAAACCAGGCCTCAGTCAAGACTAGCAAAGCTAGGGGCAAATCCGACCATCTGCTGACAAATGGTCTGGCATCTGTTCCTGGGAGTCACAATGGGAGAGAGAAGATACCACAATCAGTGACTTATCCAACAAACAGTGTGGTGGCAAACGGTCCCCGGTGATCACTCACGGTTTGAGTTAAAAGGACAATTATTAAATAACCAAGACAGAATTTGCTTTGTAAAACTCGGATGCAAAACAATGTGTGAAAAGTCATTGGTAGGTCAACACATTTCACAGATTTTCTCCGGAAAAAGTAGAACATTAAAGCGACAGTACCAATATTATCCGCCGTCATCTGTTGAAGACTCTCCTTGTTGTCCTTTCAGGTCACAATTAATTACAGCCCCAGTCGTCAATACAAACGGCACTCCTACCAATCGGATTTATCCATGTCATCTGATCTCCTCATGAGATACACTCCTCGCCCTACTTTGCACACTTGCACGTCAGGAGAATTCCTTCCACCTTTGTGGTAACTATTTATAGCTGCTTTTTCCCTTTAGACCCCCAGCTGAATCCCAACAGCGGGGCGGAACGGCTCACCTGCCTGTTAAACGATACGTCATTGTTTCAATCACACGACAAATTCTCACCCCAGCACCGGTTCAAAGAAGCATTAGAGTAACTAGATTAGACTTCGAAATCTACAACTAAACCAAACGAAAAGGACTGTTGAGCCCTACTGTCGTCAGCCCCCACAGGAAGTGTGATCACACTTCTATCTGTTAGTGGCTTTCATTAATGAAGCTTCTCACCATTAAGCCAAAGCCAGTTTAATACACAATGATCCGTTCTCACTAGCCCAAACAATCAGTAGTGTGTACGAAAACATGGAGCTTTCTGACAATGGACCTTCTTTGATTGGCTAAAACCTGAAGTTAACAGAGACTGCGATTGGATTATGGAGGTAAAAGTACCCTAAATATGATTAACTTGAGATTCACCAATAAACTATACACACATCGAAAGAATGCCATGCCTTTACACACACATGCATGCTCAAAGATACATATTTAAATCACTCGACTTTTACAGCAACTCATGTGAGAAATTAAAAGCATTAAGATTATTGGTTAGACATGGCCAAAAAACAATGACAATAAATGTGTGACCATTTAAAACATTATCATTATCATTTATGATCATAGTTATTAACCTTTAAACAAATGATCTGTCAATCAGGTCAATCTCTACATTGGTACATGAGAAGCATGTGAGTGCAAGAGAACAATTCCCTCCAAAACGACACCATTACCATACATTAAAGGGATAGTTCAGCCAAAAATTTAAATTAGCCCATGATTTACTCTCCCTCAAGTCATCCGAGGTGTATATGACATTCTTCTTTCAGGCGAATAAAATCAGAGTTATATAACAAAAGTCCAGGCTAATCCAAGCTTTATAATGGCAGTAATAGTTGCTCGGTTTTTAAAGTCCATATAAAATGCATCTGTCCGTCAAATAACTGCTCCACGCGGCTCTGGGGTGTTAATAAGTGTAAGTAAAATATCCATATTTAAAAATGTATTTCATTTTTTTCTATGGCTCTGCATCAGCCGTCCTCGCGCCATCACTTCCGGCGAATAAGGTCAAAATACATGCAAAATACCGGTGCGATCATAGATATATACATGTAGATTCCTCATTAGTGCCTGCGCAGATCAGTCGAATGAGGCATCTACGTATATATAAATCTTTGATCACGCCAGTATTTTGACCTTATTCGCCAGAAGTTATGGCGCTGGGAATACTAGATGACATTCGTCTGATAAGAGGTAAAAAAAAAAAAAATACTGTTGGGTTTCTCGCAGAAACCGATCATTTCGTGTCTTAAGACATCAGTGTCGCCACGAGCCGCAGGATTTGATAAGGATTCATACGTCTGTGTTTTTACTCTCATACTCTAAAATATCCCCATTGACATCATTATACGACTATCACACTGCAAAGGTTGGACTTAAAAATCTTCATTTGTGTTCTACTGAAGAAACAAAGACACCTACATCTTGGATGCCCTGGGGGTAAGCAGAGAAACATAAACATTTCGTTTTTGGGTGAACTATCCCTTTAAAAGGACCAGTAAAAGCACATTCAAACCACATCTGAAGACTCCAGGATAGTGCAAATTAGCAGGAGGGTGATTGGGACACTTTTTTTCCATTGAGATGACTTGGAAAAAGTGTCCCAATCACCCTGAATTCACCCCATGTGTTTTTAAATGGGAAAGACTAGGGACATCAATAGGGTGATTAGACTAGATTTCTTTAACTCAACGCCTGGAGACCTGAGAAACACCCAGACGGGTGTTTATTTGAAGAATGGCTATTTTCAGGAGTACAAAAATTTACACGGCCAGGAAAAGACAAAAGGCAATTGCTTAGGGGGAGGGTGTAGTCCACAAAGAAACCTAACTAGAGTAGGCAGTAAAGCTGATCAATACAGAAACACAAAAGCTGATGCCAGTATGCATTGACTATTTAAGCAAGTGTTATCATCCACATTGGACAAACTCAAGAAAGAGGAACTGTCATTATGAAGGACAGGTGGTGGCTGGTTATCATAGTTTCCAAGTAAAGCCCGTCTGGCGTATGGTTAATAGCTCCACAAGCAACAGACCTGGAACGGTGACGGATGTGGTCTGCTAAATGACTCTAGAACACACTGGCTTCCCTTTACACGGCCTCAAGATATTCCTCTGGACTTGCAAAACAAAAGGGCACAGCATAAGGCGTTGGAATAAACATTGAACGATGCATACACAATAACCAATATCCTTCATTCACCCAAGCAGCAAATAAAAACTTCTCGTTCGTTGCCAACATTCCTCCCTCAAAAGTGATTTAAGCAATGCAGGAAATATTATTATATGCCTTTCAACCGCCATTCAGATGAGCTTTGCACCCCCAAAATAGCTGAGTAAATAAACCAAACCTATTCAAATGCAAATCAACTCATCATTACGACATCTAGCATGGGCATTACACTTACATGCAATAATGTTTTGGTTATTATTGTGAAAAAGAACAATGATTATTGTTATAATCTAATCAATATCTAGTTCTAGTTTTGGCTAAACCAAAAAAAAAAAAACATGCCAGTGGCAACATCCATCAGGTGAAGTATTCAAATATAATAAACCCTGAAGCCTACTTTGCCTACTGAGGTTTAAAGTGTCCACGCCATGTTGAGTTTAAGCCATACACACTTGTCCAGCGGCTGAAGAGGAGGGACCTGGATGAAAGAGGTGGACCATTTAAATCCGCCGATGTGTGTGAAATCCCAAAAGAAGGGCTGGTCAAGGTCACAAGGGGTCAAATTCCTCAGGAAAACGCAAAAGAATGGAGAGGGAGGGGGATGAAAGGAGCACAGACACTTCTGGATGATTTTAAGGAATGCTGCGGCCTTCTCTGCCTCGAAGGACAAGCCTTTTGGGAGTGTGTTGCAACGTTCACACCCGAGATTAAGTCACACCATCTGATTTACTACGAACAGTACAGATAGTTTGCGGCCCGATTACTTTATTTCCCAGTGGATTACACAATAGCAGACGCGGTGTCCAAGGATAAAAGCTGCATCTGTTGGTGTCGAAGTGTAGATAAAGATCTGCGGCAACACCTTTCCAAAGGTCTGTGAGAATGGAGGCTTTGGACTCAAAGAATTTGCATTTTGACTTGTGTGAGGGTGTGTGTGTGTGTGTGTGTGTGTGTGTGGCTGACTGACCGAGCAAGCACACTGGGTGGCATTTGTCTTCCATTTCGGCTCCAAAGACATCTGCAGCAAAGCTATTCTTTTGAGTTATGAAAGAACTGGCCAACACAAAGCTGTGGCATCCCATTCACAGGTGCTCCAGTGGCTGATTCCATAATGAACAGATGGAAAATAAACCTCCTGGACTGAATCCAGTCTAATCAAATAAAGCTAAAAAAAATCCCTGCAGGCAAAAACTGTCACATGAAAGCCAGAGCTGCTCGTTTGGTTACTCAACAAACAAAAATGAGACTAGTTTGGTGCCAGAAAATTACTATCTTAACGTTTTATATTACATACATAGGCTACACACACACACACACACACACACACACACACACACACACACACACACACACACACACACAATAATACTTGTTTAATCATATAATAGGTTTATTTACCCATCACCAAACTCAAAGAATACTTGATTAGACGTTTGACAATTAAACTAAAGTTAAAACTATTAATCTATCCGTTCATTTTATTGAGCATATCACTTGGAAGCCTTTGTTGTTTCAACAGGTCTGTTGTCAGAGAGCTAATGCTTTAGCTAACACAAATAAATCAACTTTATCCCCCCCCCCCCCTTAAGTGTGATTATAGAACTCAAGTATAGCCAAATCATCTTAAATTAATGTAATATTAGTTAAAATACTCACCGATTCAGCGAAAACAGCCGCGGCCGCTGACAAAACCAACATGAGGTAAACTTTAAACATCTTCTCTTGAAAATAAGGAGCTCCGGTGATGAAAATAGTCAGATTCCGAAATGAATCACTTTTATAATTCGGTCCTTGCTTTGTTAGTCCTTTTTTATGCCGATCTGAGGGAAGTTTCACGCGTATTTCTCGCTACTGTCCTCTGTGTTGGTTCGCAGTATTCCTGTGTAATGATTGATCCCCTTTGGTTTTATTCACTAACTTAAACTCCGCCCCTTATCGCATACGCAGCCAATCAGGGCAGTTCAACCGGTCCCTGACGTAATTTACGGAAACTCCGGACGCAACAGGTTTACAGCACAGAACAATGTAAACAGCGGAATTATTATTCTATTAATCTCTTACAAATACAAAATCCTCTGACAATTTCACACGGTTCACGTTCTAAATGTCCGTCGTTAATTGGCCAATATGAAACTATAAAATATTGACGAGCACTTTATGAGGAAGTTATCTGGAAAGTGAAAATCCAGACGTTCATGGAAAGTTTCTATGACGAAAACCTTTGAACGTACTTTTTGGGGGTTATTTCCCTTAGGAGTTGTGTAAAACGAAAACAACAATGATATTTAGATGCTATTGTTGGTGATAATAAAAGAGTTCCCTTTTCTTTTTCTCCCTTGCTGACAGAAATTCCGGGCTTAGTTGGTTTTAGATAGCCTGGATTTAAAGGGATAGTTCACCCAAAAATGAACCATTTACTCACAACTAGTGTTGTTCCAAACCTGTACGAATTTCTTTGTTCTGCTGAACACAAAAGAAGATATTTTGAAGAATGTCGGTAACCAAACAATTGGACTTCCATAGTATTTTTGTTCCCTACTATGGGGTCCATTAACACTGAAAAAAATTATTTGTTGAATTTACAAAAATGTTTTATCGTAAGTGGTCGCAATCAATTTATTTTATCTAAATTTAAACAAAAACACATGCAATTCCACACAAAAATTACATTTAAATTATTTAAACTAGTACAAATTAATTATGCTTAATTTAATCGGGCCATAATAATTCTTTTCAGTGAACTATTTAGCTCCCCATATTCTTCAAAATATCTTTTTTTGTGTGTGTTCAGCAGAAGTTTGGAACAATTTTAGGTAAACGATAGGGTGGCCATTTAGTGAGGCAAGAATAATTGCATAGGAAATAGCCTACTCTATTCATTGCCAGACAAATTTGATACGATATATCTTGATGTAGACCTATGTGTAACAGAAGAGGCAAAAAAGAGTTAGTTTACAGTATTTGTATTTATTCAAGATATTGTGATGTCTGTTTCAAAAAACTGAGAGGATCCTGTCTTGCAAAGTGCACAGTGCCTGAAAACATAACATTTCTAGACTAACAATTAACAATTAATCTGGCACAGCGACACACTGGCATCTCTACTGGTTTTTGATATAAATTTGTGCTCTTTTGTCCATACTGGATTAAATGAGGTCTAACATACTTTCGGGATGTTAACGTTATGACATGACGTAGCCAGCACGTGGACGTTTGTTTACGCTTTTAACCAATGATATATCAGATATTTCAGCCGATCATTAGTTTGACCAGAGATCTTATGGCATTATACGCGTCCCAATAAAGATTCTAGAGCTGGGTTTTTTTAGGCAGATTCAGCGCAACTCCAAAATGGAGGACAAATGAGTGTCCGGCTTGAGGCTGTGCTGGACGCCGGACAGGAGGCTTAAAATCTAGACATATGGCCACCCTAGTAAACGATAACAGTATTTTCATTTTTGGGTGAACTATCCCTTTAACTGTTCAGCAGGTGACCAACCTTAAGCAAACTAACTAGGCTCCTAAAACCAGCAAGCCATCTTGGAATTATGGTATTACTTCTTTTCATTCTTTTCTTTACATAAATGTCAGTTACATTCAGAGGTTTAAGTGTTGCGTCATAGAATTAACGCTTGTCATTTCCACAAAAAGAAATGATGATTTGGTGCTCATCCAGCCACGATAACGGGAAATGTCTGAATAACCTTTCTCTTTCTTATCGCAACATGTCTGTAGCATGACTTTGAACTTGAAACCACTTTTACATGCCACAACATGATAAATGATCTCCCTAGTCCACTTTATTCATCTAAATCATCTAATTTCTGTAAAGCCAAAAAAATAAAATAATAAATGCTCACAAAGATTATAGAATTAGGCATTTCTGTAAAGTAGGTTAATCAACTTAGCAGATCAAGTGGTGTTCACCAGATGAGGTATAGGTCATATTATTTGACTAATTATTTGATATTATTTGGCAAAGACACAACTTTAGAGAAATAACATACACTGAATCATTGTTATACTATTAAACATTATTAATGCAAAGCCAACTACCTATAAATGTGCATTCATGCATTTCTACAGCAATTTCTACAGTAAATGTTGAAACAAAAAAAATCCCATTTGAAATGATCTTGTTAAAGGTATAATAACAAGATGTAAAATAAATATCTGATGTCCCCAGAGTGTGTATGAAGTTTTAGCTCAAAATACCCCATAGATCATTTTTTATACCATGTTAAAATTGTCACTTTTGGATGGATTTTGTGTGTGTCCCTTTAAATACAAATGAGCTGATGTTCCTGCCCCCTTTCAAGAAGAGGGCGGAGCTTCAAGAGCTGGTGTTAGCTGCTCCGATAGACCCTTTTCACTGACTGTGATGCCGCGTTTTGACAGTCATCAATATCGTAAATCCTGCAACGTTTTTTGTATTTTCCTTTTCTTTTTTTTATGTATGTACATTTATAACACTAATACTTTTGACTAATACTAATGCATCAAATTACAAAAAACAACTCACCGCTGCTCTGAGGGTGTTTCTAATACAGTCTATGGGAGTGATGGCAAAAATTAACATCTTTCTCTCTTTTGACTGCCGTAATCAATCTCACTCTATTTTTTCCCTCCTTTTGAAAGTTGTGAAATCACTATTTTGGCATTTTTCTTTTGCTATTTGAGCAAATGGGCACACAAAAAATATATTTAATGTATTCTCTCATTCACCGCTATAAGATTTAACCCAACTATGACGACTTCCGCTCTGAGAAACCCGGAAATGTGAAAAGGGTCGATTACCTCACGCAGACACGCACTGAAAATATCCGAAACTGTTCAGCCTTTTATGTTAAAAGTCGAACAATGAAGGAGAGACTCGAGAAGAAGTGACAACATGTAGAATGAGACGGGACGTTTCTGAATGGTTAGTTGATGAATTTATGGCTGATGTGGCGTTACTATCTTCAAATCATTAATTAGCATATTCTGTCATGATAATCTATAAACCGCTCGTGTGGGAACTGTTGTAAAATACACAGAGCCAGAGAATATCTGCTGCATGAAGAGAGAACAGGTGTAGTTTAGTTTAATTACGGTTATAACTTATGTTGTCATCTTGCTTTTATGACATGCTATGACAAGTTCGCACAAAATTGGCACAAATATCGCTTTCGATCTTTGATTCAGTATCAATTGTATATAGCCTACTGTACATATATGGAAAAATAAGTTTGCCTTAGCACTATTTTAAACGTTTCTTGGGTTAAATTATATGTGCTCCCATATTCACTTGTGTGTGCTTATATAAGTATCATTACAAATATTAGGAAGTAAGTTATTAACGTTTTAAAATTTCACATTTAAAGAAATCTAGTGTTTGATCATTCCTAAATATTTATTCAAATGCAGAACCTACAAATAAGTAAGCAGTTATGATCTGCAATACTTTTTTGAGCAACTAGATACATGTATATATACACTCACCTAAAGGATTATTAGGAACACCTGTTAAATTTCTCATTAATGCAATTATCTAATCAACCAATCACATGGCAGTTGCTTCAATGCATTTAGGGGTGTGGTCCTGGTCAAGACAATCTCCTGAACTCCAAACTGAATGTCAGAACGGGAAAGAAAGATGATTTAAGCAATTCTGAGCGTGGCATGGTTGTTGGTGCCAGACGGGCCGGTCTGAGTATTTCACAATCTGCTCAGTTACTGGGATTTTCACGCACAACCATTTCTAGGGTTTACAAAGAATGGTATGAAAAGGGAAAAACATCCAGTATGCGGCAGTCCTGTGGGAGAAAACGCCTTGTTGATGCTAGAGGTCAGAGGAGAATGGGTCGACTGATTCAAGCTGATAGAAGAGCAACTTTGACTGAAATAACCACCGAGGTATGCAGCAAAGCATTTGTGAAGCCACAACACACACAACCTTGAGGCGGATGGGCTACAACAGCAGAAGACCCCACCGGGTACCACTCATCTCCACTACAAATAGGAAAAAGAGGCGACAATTTGCACGAGCTCACCAAAATTGGACAGTTGAAGACTGGAAAAATGTTGCCTGGTCTGATGAGTCTGGATTTCTGTTGAGACATTCAGATGGTAGAGTTAGAATTTGGCGTAAACAGAATGAGAACATGGATCCATCATGCCTTGTTACCACTGTGCAGGCTGGTGGTGGTGGTGTAATGGTGTGGGGGATGTTTTCTTGGCACACTTTAAGCCCCTTAGTGCCAATTGGGCATCGTTAAAATGCCACGGCCTACCTGAGCATTGTTTCTGACCATGTCCATCCCTTTATGAGCACCATGTCCCCATCCTCTGATGGCTACTTCCAGCAGGATAATGCACCGTCACAAAGCTCCAATCATTTCAAATTGGTTTCTTGAACATGACAATGAGTTCACTGAACTAAAATGGCCCCCACAGTCTCCAGATCTCAACCCAATAGAGCATCTTTGGGATGTGGTGGAACGGGAGCTTCGTGCCCTGGATGTGCATCCCACAAATCTCCATCAACTGCAAGATGCTCTCCTATCAATATGGGCCAACATTTCTAAAGAATGCTTTCAGCACCTTGTTGAATCAATGCCACGTAGAATTAAGGCAGTTCTGAAGGCGAAAGGGGGTCAAACACAGTTTTAGTATGTGTTCCTAATAATCCTTTAGGTGAGTGTATATTAAAGAGCCATACAGGCACCTGGTGGATAATGGCATTACAAATTAAATTTATTATTTTTCTAGCCACAAAATGACTCTAATTTTGAATTGACTTTAAAATGTTTTTACTTTGAATTGGAATTCTCTATTTTAACCTTAATTACTACACTAATTGTAATATAAATAATAAAAAAATATTAGAAGAAAAACATTTTAAGTGGTCATTAATTGACAATAATTATTGCATAGTATTTAGTACCAAAAGATATTCTCAAAATATTCAATAAATATTATTGAACTAAAATATAGAACATTTATTTAATTGACAAATAGTTAAGGTGTAAAGTCACATTTGACCATCAATGAGTATGAGTAATTAGTAAGCAATACCTGAGGGCTAAATACAAGAAAAACATTGACGTTAATGTTAACAATGTTGCATCTCCATCACTCTCCATAATAAAATGATACTGTAAATATGGTTGACGTAATAATAAATGCACACTATGCTGTACTGTTTACCAAAACTTGATGCAAACACCTGTATAGTGAAGCTGTTGTCTATCCGCTTAAGCCATTCAAATGTATTGCCACAGTGCTACAAGTATTGAGAGCTCCATGAACCACGTGACCGCGCGACTCTGCTCTGGCTTTAACTGTTATGCCACATTAAGTGCGCCAAAATTTTTAAATGTAAAAGCTTAGACTTTGTTTAATATCAAAAGCAGGGTTGGCAATTTTGCGTGAGATTAAGTGGGGCAGAGTGAGACTGTGAGACTGAGCCTAAAAGCGTGTGAGAGTTGGCAACCCTGTGCAATACATGTGAAAAGACGGATGCGATAGCTTGAGCGACTCCCAAATTTGCTCGACTACAACAACTCTTCCTCTTACAAATATATGGCCTTAATTGTGTGTTCCCGGGGGCGGGTTTATGTACATTTTAGGGTTAGTGATGTCACTAACCCGTCAAGGAGCTTGTGTAGTCTCTACCAGGCGTTTGTTTTAGTCCTTAAAAAGCGATTTCTGTAAAAGAAAATATCTCCCTTTGCTTTGAACTTTGAGCGTCATAACTTTGCAGATGTTGCTTATGCTCAAACAGCAACATCACACACTCACTAAAGTAAAAAAAAAGTCAAATCATAATCAACCACCCCTTTAAGTAATATTTGTCCTCTGAGGAATCTTGTGGTATGCATGATTATGGTATATGTTCTGCACATACAGCAAAGTTTACTACAGGGCACCTTCAGATTGCTTGTAAAACAGTGGAAAGGTTGTAAAAAGTAACAGCTGCATATCTGACCTGGTGCTCGTGAGGTCTCAGACTGTCCTATATTATGAAGTGAGAGAAGAATCTGGCCTGATTTCCGTCTTGATTTGTTTAGTCTGGGTCTAGAGTACAGTTTAAACAACCTGTTGGAAGTGTTCTGAAAAATGCAAGAGATGAACACGTTTTTTGAAAGGTATTCGCCTTAAGAATGAGAGTGCGGAGTGAAACGCATACAATGGGAGAAATACGACATGGGGGAAAATGGACGTTTGACAACAAGAATAGCAATCAATCACAATGTGCATAATGTTCCTTATTATTTCCACACACAAAAAAAAAGATGCATGCATGCATATTATTACCCGAAAGTCTTGAAATGCACAAAGCAAAATTGCATGAAGCTTTTTAGCAGTGTGTCATGGTTGTGAACTGAAAGTTTGTGGTGAATCCTTCGCAGATTTTTCTTATCTCACTTTCAATCATATGGACCAGTTACACAACATATTCTTCGACATGTACTGGTTTGTGCATGAATGTGATGTGCAATGTTGCCGTCGTTTACAATCATTTGGTTCTATAACAGCTGATGTTGATCCAAGAACAACAATGGAAAAGTTTAGGCAGAGGCAGTAAACACTGCAGCTCGGGTCAGCTCGTTGTGGCAATCAAATCCACATGGTGTACATTAGAGAGAATTGCCTGGCTCAGTGCTGCTGTACCCTGGCCTTCCCCACATCCCCGCCTCGACTTTCACTCAGTCATAGTCCGTCTTTTGTCTCCATTTAAAAAGCAAATTCCATCCAACCTCTGACATAGTCTGACACACATTCCAATTCAAGCACAACAATGGAGGCCTTTGTGCCGCGCTGCTGTGTGTGTGTGTGTGTTTGCTTTTCATTTTTTTATTACACTCTAGATGGGCTAGAAAGTTTAATCATTTTCTCTAGCCATATTGCTGGTATGTGTGTGATCTCACAACTCCCCTCCATTACAAAAAACACAACTGAAGAAGAATTTATGACTGTTTATGATGGGGGGAAAAAAGTATGAAGTTCTGTGTGGTCCCTTCGCTTTCAGACTCTTTCTTGCTTTAACTTGGAAAAATAAATATTATATAAATATATATATATATATATATATATATATATATATATATATATATATATATATATATATATATATATATATATGTATATATATACATATGTATATATCACGATTAATCTTTTAACAGCCCGAATATATATATATATATATATATATATATATATATATATATATATATATATATATACATACATACATACATACATACATACATACATACATACATACATACATACATACATACATACATACATACATACATACATATATATACATGAATGTGTGTGTATTTATATATAAATAATAATTAACAGAGTACACACACATATATTATGTAAACACAAACTTTTATTTTGGATGCGATTAATCGCGATTAATCTTTTGACAGCCCTAATATATATATATATATATGCTGTTGAAATTGGCACGTTAAAGGTGCACTATGTAACATTTTTGCAGTAAAATATCCAAAAACCACTAGGCCAGTGTTATATATTTTGTTCTGTTGAGTGCTTACAATATCCCAAATGTTTCCAACTATTTGTAAATTGTGAGAAAATTGCTATTTTAACCAAGAAACCGGGACGTGTGAGTGAGTCGCCTGTCGATTGCTTCATATCTGCGTTCCCCTCGGTTTCCGGTTTAATTTAGCAGAAACGCTTTACTCTCACTGCAGTGTGAACAAGTGTCATAGCAGCCACCGAGCCAGCGTAACGTCATAACATCATTAACACACTGGTGCAGCATTCCAGTTCGTTTTTATTATGCCCTTCACTCGTTAACGCACATTTCTGCCCGAGTCCTATCCCGATTCTTTCCCACCGGCTGTGAGGTGAAGACCACATGTCCCAAGATTCTGCGCTCAAACGTGGCGTCATCAAACTATGCCTTTGTTTTGAACAGGCGACCTCTAGTGGACAGAAAAGTTACATAGTGCACCTTTAACACATGGAATTCATTTTTTAAGTTTAACGTGTTAAAAATATTTAATGCAATTAACGCAGCGTTTTTCTATCATCTAGCGTTACATTATATGATCACACTCTTATTCATGCAAATGCTTTTAAAACATTGAAGCGCGACAAGACAGAAGAGAACACGCTGACTGTGAATGTCCTGACACACACACACAACAAAATTTTGTTGAGTATTCTCATGAGCAGTCTTAAATTAACTTAAAGAGTTGTGAGGAAATGAGATGTGCATGACAGCGCGTCAGATCCGCGTCATGTTCGGCAGCGGCAGATCTTAAAGGGATAGTTCACCCAAAAACAAAAATGTTATGTAACCCTCAAGCTATCATAGGTGTATATGACATTCTTCTTTCAGACGAATACAACCAGAGTTAAAAAATGTCCAATTGGAGCCCAAAAAACGGCATCCATCCATTATAAAAGTAATCCATATGCCTCCGGGGGGTTAATAAAGGCCTTCTGAAGCGAATCGATGGGTTTGTGTAAGAAAAATATCCATATCTAAAACTTCCGCCAGACCGTCTTCCATATTCAACTTATAAAATAAGCGTAACTGGCGCGACGTAAGCGAGGCGTTACACTTTCTGCGTAAGTTGAATGCGCTAGATATTATAGTTGATCTACCTGTGTGTGTTGTCTTTCTTTGCTTATTTTTTGTTTCTTTTAGCAATTTTTAGATATTTGTAATTTTCATGCTTTATTATTTGTGGTGCTTCTATAAAATTTAGCTTTAAAACTAAGTTTTAGTTCTTTTAGGCACATTTCTGATATGCTGTCCCTGTGAGAAATGCAATTAGTGTGCAGTCGGAGCAGGTGTGGAGGTTGTGACATTCTTTGAGAAAACTTGATGTATTAAAGTGATATCTTTAAAGTGTTTAGCGCACACAATCCCTTCTAATCTCTTTCTCCTGAGGGGGTGTAACACGTGAGAAGATGTTTGTGCTTGTCGTAGCTTTTGTAAACTACTCATTATGACGTTAATAAGCTCATCACAAAAACACATGCCACAGAAGACTGGCTTTTTGTTTGTTTTTCTTTATCTTCCTCCATCAGTTTACAAAGGGCGCAGCCCACATTCCTATCATTAACATAATTAACATATTAATTGCTCAAGATGTAAAGGAACTGTTATCTGTGTTGATGAACGATGAGCTGTTATCTGACCCAGATGGAATAGGCATGGACTCCACTAGACCCCTGAAGGTGTGCTGTGGTATCTGGCACCAAGATGTTAGCAGCAGATCCTTTAATTCATGTACGTTGTGTGGTGGGGCCTTCATGGATCGGACTTGTTTGTTCAGCACATCCCACAGATGCTCGATTGGATTGTGATCTGGGGAATTTGGATTCAAACTCGTGCTCAAACCATTCCTGACGCATTTGTGCTTTGTGGCGGCGCATTATCTGCTGAAAGAGCCACAGCCACCAGGGAATACCGTTTCCATGAAAGGTGTACATGGTCTCATCAATGCTTAGGTAGGTGGGACGTGTCAAAGTAACATCCACATGGATGGAGGACCCAAGGTTTCCCAGCAGAACATTGCCCAAAGCATCACTGCCTCGTTGCCGGTTCACCACTGTTCCTTCCTTGGAGCACTTTCCTGAAAATAAAGTTATTATTATTATTTGAAAAAGAAAGGACACCCCATTCAGATGTGTGTTAATACAATGCCAAGGAGGAAAGCCATCAGCAATGATCTTAGAGAAGCTATTGTGCCATCAATCTGAGAATGGTTATACGGCAATTTCCAAACAATCTGAAGTCCATTATTCTACAGTGAGGAAGATTATTCACAAGTGGAAAACATTCAAGACAGTTGCCAATCTTGGACCTCCCAGCAAATTCGCCCCAAGGTCAGACCCTGCAATGCGCAGAGAAATTGCAAAACACCCAAGAACTACAACTCAGGCCTTAGTCAACATGTTAACAGTTAAAGTTAATAACTATAGAAAAAGACTGGACAAGTATGGCATGTTTGGACGCTCTTCTCTCTAAAAAGAACATGGCAGCATGGCTTGGGTCTGCAAAGCTGCATCTGAACGAACAAACTTTTAATTCAATTCAAACACTTGATTTGTCCCCAAGGGGCAATTTATGGTCACATAGAGTAACATAAAACAATATCACTCTAAAAACACTGGGTTAAAAATAATAAAAATTTGCATTGGGTTAAAATAACCCACAGTTGGGAAGGTGCTATACCACCTCATAGTTGGGTTACTCGTTGGGTTATTTTTAACCCAACATTATTAAAGGGTTAGTTCACCCAAAAATGAAAATTCTGTCATTAATGACTTACCCTCATGTCGTTCGACACCCGTCAGACCTCTGTTCATCTTTGGAACACAAATGAAGATATTTTAGTTGAAATCTGATGCCTCTGAAAGTCCTCCATTGACACAATGTACTTTACACTCTCAAGACCCTTAAAAGCTACTAAAGACGTCGTTACAAAGCCCATCTCACTACAGTGGTTCTAAAATAACTTTATGAATCGGCGAGAATAGTTTTTGTGCGCAAAAAAACCCTAAATAACGACTTATATAGTGATGCCGATTTCAAAACACGGCATCATGAAGCTTTGAAGCGTTATGAATCAGTGAGTCGATTCATGATTCGGATCGCGTGTCAAACCGCCAAACTGCTGAAATTTGGCGATTCAAACTGCTGAATCGACTCACTGATTCATAACGCTTCGAAGCTTCATGATGCCGTGTTTTGAAATCGTCATCACTATGTAAGTCGTTATTTAGGGTTTTTTTGCGCACAAAAACTATTCTCGCCGATTCATAAAGGTATTGTAGAACCACTGTAGTGAGATGGACTTTGTAACGACGTCTTTAGTAGCTTTTAAGGGTCTTGAGAGTGAACCGTGCCATTGTGTCAATGGAGGCCTTTCAGAGCCATCAGATTTCAACTAAAATATCTTCATTTCTTTTCCGAAGATGAACGGAGGTCTGACGGGTGTCGAACGACATGAGGGTAAGTCATTAATGACAGAATTTTCATTTTTGGGTGAACTAACCCTTTAAGTGAGTATAACTAAGGGGGAAAAGACACAGCATGGTAAACCATGGTCAGAGATGGTTGGGAATTTAAAAGCTGCACAACTTCAGGAACAAAGGCTGCTTTCCTCCTTTGTGTCCTACAGCTTGGACAGAGAAGCCGTCGCCCTGAGGGGAGCCACTCAAAAACAGATTTGGGCTTGTTTTGCAGCCACAGGATCTGGGCACAGTCATTGAGTCGACCATGAACTCCTCTGTAGAGCAAAGTATTCTAGAGTCAAATGTGAGGCCAACAGCTAAAGCTTGGGCCATGCAACAGGACAATGATCCCAAACACACCAGCAAATCCACACCAGGATGGCTGAAGAAAAGAATCAAGGTGTTGCTTCGGCCCAGTCGAAGTCCAGACCTCAAACCTGACTGGAATGCTGTGGCAAGAGCTGTGCATAAACAAATGCCTTCAAACCTCAATGAACTGAAGCAGCGTTGTAAATAAGAGCGGGCCAAAATTCCTCCAGAACGGTGTGAGAGACTGATAAAGTCATCCAGAAAACGATTCCTTCAACTTACTGCTGCTAAAGATGGTTCTACAAGCAATTGAATCATTGGGGTTTAAAGGGTTAGTTCACCCAAAAAATGAAAATAATGTAATTTATTCCTCACCCTCATGCCTTTCCACACCCGTAAGACCTCCGTTCATCTTCAGAACACAAATGAAGATATTTGTGTTGAAATTCAATGTCTCAGTGACACCTGCATAGCCAGCAATGACATTTCCTCTCTCAAGATCCATTAATGTACTAAAAACATATTTAAATCAGTTCATGTGAGTACAGTGGTTCAATATTAATATTATAAAGTGACGAGAATATTTTTGGTGCGCCAAAAAACTAAATAATGACTTATATAGTGATGGCCGATTTCAAAACACTGCTTCATGAAGCTTCGGACCGTTATGAATCAGTAAATCGAATCAGCGGCTCAGAGTGCTAAAGTCACGTGATTTCAGCAGTTTGACACGCAATCCGAATCATGATTCAACACTGATTCATAACGCTCCGAATCATGATTCAACACTGATTCGATACACTCTGAATCATGATTCAACACTGATTCGATACGCTCTGAATCATGATTCAACACTGATTCGATACGCTCCGAATCATGATTCAACACTGATTCGATACGCTCCGAATCATGATTCAACACTGATTCATAGCGCTCCGAATCATGATTCAACACTGATTCATAGCGCTCCGAATCATGATTCAACACTGATTCATAGCGCTCCGAATCATGATTCAACACTGATTCATAGCGCTCCGAATCATGATTCAACACTGATTCATAGCGCTCCGAATCATGATTCAACACTGATTCATAACGCTCTGAATCATGATTCAACACTGATTCGATACGCTCCGAATCATGATTCAACACTGATTCATAGCGCTCCGAATCATGATTCAACACTGATTCATAGCGCTCCGAATCATGATTCAACACTGATTCATAGCGCTCCGAATCATGATTCAACACTGATTCATAACGCTCTGAATCATGATTCAACACTGATTCGATACGCTCCAAATCATGATTCAACACTGATTCGATATACGCTCCGAATCATGATTCATCACTGATTGTGAAAGCTCTGAATCATGATTCAACACTGATTCATAACGCTCCGAATCATGATTCAACACTGATTCATAAAGCTCTGAATCATGATTCAACACTGATTCATAACGCTCCGAATCATGATTCAACACTGATTCATAACGCTCCGAATCATGATTCAACACTGATTCATAAAGCTCTGAATCATGATTCAACACTGATTCATAACGCTCCGAATCATGATTCATCACTGATTCTTAAAGCTGTGAATCATGATTCAACACTGATTCATAACGCTCCGAATCATGATTCAACACTGATTCATAACGCTCCAAATCATGATTCAACACTGATTCATAAAGCACTGAATCATGATTCAACACTGATTCATAAAGCTCTGAATCATGATTCAACACTGATTCATAACGCTCCGAATCATGATTCAACACTGATTCATAACGCTCCGAATCATGATTCAACACTGATTCATAAAGCTCTGAATCATGATTCAACACTGATTCATAACGCTCCGAATCATGATTCATCACTGATTCTTAAAGCTGTGAATCATGATTCAACACTGATTCATAACGCTCCGAATCATGATTCAACACTGATTCATAAAGCTCTGAATCATGATTCAACACTGATTCATAAAGCTCTGAATCATGATTCAACACTGATTCATAACACTCCAAATCATGATTCAACACTGATTCATAGAGCTCTGAATCATGATTTAACACTGATTCAATACGCTCCGAATCATGATTCAACACTGATTCGATACGCTCCGAATCATGATTCCACACTGATTAATAACGCTCCGAATCATGATTCAACACTGATTCATAATGCTCCGAATCATGATTTAACACTGATTCATAAAGCTCTGAATCATGATTCAACACTGATTCATAAAGCTCTGAATCATGATTCAACACTGATTCATAAAGCTCTGAATCATGATTCATCACTGATTCATAACGCTCCGAATCATGATTCAACACTGATTCGATACGCTCCGAATCATGATTCAACACTGATTCGATACGCTCCGAATCATGATTCAACACTGATTCATAGCGCTCCGAATCATGATTCAACACTGATTCATAGCGCTCCGAATCATGATTCAACACTGATTCATAGCGCTCCGAATCATGATTCAACACTGATTCATAGCGCTCCGAATCATGATTCAACACTGATTCATAGCGCTCCGAATCATGATTCAACACTGATTAATAACGCTCTGAATCATGATTCAACACTGATTCGATACGCTCCGAATCATGATTCAACACTGATTCATAGCGCTCCGAATCATGATTCAACACTGATTCATAGCGCTCCGAATCATGATTCAACACTGATTCATAGCGCTCCGAATCATGATTCAACACTGATTCATAACGCTCTGAATCATGATTCAACACTGATTCGATACGCTCCAAATCATGATTCAACACTGATTCGATATACGCTCCGAATCATGATTCATCACTGATTGTGAAAGCTCTGAATCATGATTCAACACTGATTCATAACGCTCCGAATCATGATTCAACACTGATTCATAAAGCTCTGAATCATGATTCAACACTGATTCATAACGCTCCGAATCATGATTCAACACTGATTCATAACGCTCCGAATCATGATTCAACACTGATTCATAAAGCTCTGAATCATGATTCAACACTGATTCATAACGCTCCGAATCATGATTCATCACTGATTCTTAAAGCTGTGAATCATGATTCAACACTGATTCATAACGCTCCGAATCATGATTCAACACTGATTCATAAAGCTCTGAATCATGATTCAACACTGATTCATAAAGCTCTGAATCATGATTCAACACTGATTCATAACGCTCCAAATCATGATTCAACACTGATTCATAAAGCACTGAATCATGATTCAACACTGATTCATAAAGCTCTGAATCATGATTCAACACTGATTCATAACGCTCCGAATCATGATTCAACACTGATTCATAACGCTCCGAATCATGATTCAACACTGATTCATAAAGCTCTGAATCATGATTCAACACTGATTCATAACGCTCCGAATCATGATTCATCACTGATTCTTAAAGCTGTGAATCATGATTCAACACTGATTCATAACGCTCCGAATCATGATTCAACACTGATTCATAAAGCTCTGAATCATGATTCAACACTGATTCATAAAGCTCTGAATCATGATTCAACACTGATTCATAACGCTCCAAATCATGATTCAACACTGATTCATAGAGCTCTGAATCATGATTTAACACTGATTCAATACGCTCCGAATCATGATTCAACACTGATTCGATACGCTCCGAATCATGATTCAACACTGATTAATAACGCTCCGAATCATGATTCAACACTGATTCATAATGCTCCGAATCATGATTTAACACTGATTCATAAAGCTCTGAATCATGATTCAACACTGATTCATAAAGCTGTGAATCATGATTCAACACTGATTCATAACGCTCCGAATCATGATTCAACACTGATTCATAATGCTCTGAATCATGATTCAACACTGATTCATAAAGCTCTGAATCATGATTCAACACTGATTCATAACGCTCCAAATCATGATTCAACACTGATTCATAGAGCTCTGAATCATGATTTAACACTGATTCAATACGCTCCGAATCATGATTCAACACTGATTCGATACGCTCCGAATCATGATTCAACACTGATTAATAACGCTCCGAATCATGATTCAACACTGATTCATAATGCTCCGAATCATGATTTAACACTGATTCATAAAGCTCTGAATCATGATTCAACACTGATTCATAAAGCTCTGAATCATGATTCAACACTGATTCATAAAGCTCTGAATCATGATTCAACACTGATTCGATACGCTCCAAATCATGATTCAACACTGATTCGATACACTCCGAACAAACACATCCCTAAATACAGCTATACATCATAGTTCAAAACATAATAATAATGAATCATCTCTGAACATTGACTCTCAGTCATCATTCACCTTTTTCTCATGGTTTCTCAACAGAATTCATAAAAGTATAGAATATAATATCATATTTCTAATAGTGTGACATCATGCCCCGCCTGCACAACTGGGATTTAACCTCGTCTCGTGTCTTCTGCTGGTTCAGCTTTAAAGAACCATCTCAACTGTTAAATAACAGGCAGATATAAGATTACAATAATATCAGATTTGTCTCATTTTAAATAAACACAAAAAACTGATGAATTAACTTCAGAAATGTACTTTTGCTCTGGTTAAATAAATGTTCAGTGATATTTTGCAAATATTTTTTTAATTATGGCACAATTATTTCTCTATATAGTGTTGAAATGGCAACTAGTAAATACACTGAGTTTGATTACTAGTAAACACACTGGGACTAGTAAATACACTGAGACATGGCTTCTCCATTTTGGCTTTTTGTTAAATAAATAATGATTGTAATATCATATTGTGTTGTTGTTCTTCTGAGGTTGTTGCTGAAGACCAGATGATTGTCCTGATACTTAACCATGGAATTCAAAAGAGTGCCCTTCCTGTTTCACAAATGATTCTGTGGTGAAGTAAATACTACAGGAAAAACGAATGAAACAGTTCGTTCAGACAATAATTAACAAAACAAAGTACATTATATATTAGTACTCAATTTAAGCTTGTAGAATATAAACATTATAAAATAAACTACTCAACTTTTCTGATACTGGTCTTCCCATCATGCACTAGGGCGTGAATAATGATAATAAGGTTGATTTTCCAGCTGTATTTACACTGTTTTATCATTACATTTGTTTGTTATAGGTTTAGTAATTTGTCATTTTGTGACATTTGGAGTTCATTTTTTACTCAAAATGACTCATTCATACTCAAAAACAATCCAATGTTACCGTCCTTGTGTACCACATTGAGATCTCCGTGTTCACGTCATTTCTATAATGTGGTGTCTACACGATATCTATTGTATTATTAACTTCGATGTTTCTAAGTAAAGCATACACTTTAAAAGTGTGTTTTAATTCAGTCTTATATTGTTTGAGTAAAAAGTATTGAATGTATTGAAAAGTAGAAATTACTCAAACTTTTACTGGCAAAGTTAAAATTACTTATTTTATTTGTTAATTTGACTTAACTGAGTTAAGTAGAGTATACTTAATTCCATATGTGAAATAAAAAAAAATATATTCATGCAAAAATGCACATTTTGTTTATTGTTTTTTGTTCAGTGTATTAAAGTACAAACAACTTGGCTGTGGAAGTATTTCCAACTTACATTGAACTGACTTTTTTTGATGAGTTAATGTAAAAACAAATGTTGTCATAACTTATTAATCATACACTCTAAAAAATGCTGGGTTAAAAACAACCCAAGTTGGGTTGAAAATAGACAAACCCAGCAATTGGGTTGTTTTAACCCACCGATTGTTTTTTTTAACCCAGCAATTGGGTTGTTTTAACCCACCGATTGTCCGATTGGGTTTTTTAACCCAGCAACTGGGTTGTTTTAACCCACCGATTGTTTTTTTAACCCAGCATTTGGGTTGTTTTAACCCACCAATTTTTTTTTTAACCCAGTAATTGGGTTGTTTTAACCCACCGATTGGGTTTTTATTAACCCAGCAATTGCGTTGTTTTAAGCAAACATTTAACCCAACCGCTGGGTTTCAACAACCCAATTGCTGGGTTTGTCCATTTTCAACCCAGCTTGGGCTGTTTTTAACCCAGCATTTTTTAGAATGTATAATTGTTTGTACAGTTTATGCATGTATTCAATAACGTACTCAGTTTTTATATTAATTTCTTATCTATATAAATATGACAAAGCATTTTTCACATTCAGTTCATTAATATGAGAACGCATTTTGCTTTCCCTTTTCAGTTAATTTATCTTCTTTGGAAATGCACACAAACATACACACCCACTTCTTTTTTTTTCTACCGTGGTATCACTAAAGCACCATCCATTTTCCATTGAACTCTGGACTGGATCCTCCTGCTCTTTCTAATCTAACCAGCTCTGTATTTTCTCTCTCTCAAATTAATTTTGTTTGCACTTTCCCTTTTCATATCGCTCTCTTTCACCTTATGGAAAAGAGATAGAGGCGGTAGAAGGTCACTTTGTTGACAATAAGCCATAAAAACAAGCACACAACAGCTCCAGTTCACCCCCTCCACCCACATCCGCCTGCGACATGGCCAAACCATATATAGAAGAACACACAGTTCCCTTTCCCAGCACATGCTAAAAGTCACGGAGACGTCAGTACTTCCTGTGCAAATGCAAGGAAATGGAATTTAGGAGGAAGCCCATTGGGGGTGAAACAGCAGGAGACGTGCGTGTGTGTGTGTGTGTGTGTGTGTGTGTGTGTGTGTGTGTGTGTGTGTGTGTGTGTGTGTGTGTGTGTGTGTGTGTGTGTGTGTGTGTGTGTGTGTGTGTGTGTGTGTGTGTGTGTGTGTGTGTGTGTGTGTGTGTGTGTGTGTGTGTGTGTGTGTGTGTGTGTGTGTGTGTGTGAGTGTGTGTGTGTGTGTGTGTGTGTTTGAGTATGGAAAAGGATACGAGAAACACTATGTGGTAACTGAGCAAAGCTGTGATAGGGGAATTGTTTGGAATGACTGGAATTTCCTGCTGAAAACGTCACATATGCTCCACAGGTCAGCCACAGTATGTGCAGCCCGAGAACTGCCCGATGAGAAAATAGCTAACCATAAACGATGAGTCAAAAGATTTCACAGGAATGATATTTGACCCCGGCGCTCTGCCGTATCCTGTGATGTAATCTCTTAAAGGGTTAGTTCACCCAAAAATGAAAATTCTGTGATTAATTACTCACCCTCACGTCGTTCGAGACCCGTAAGACCTCCGTTCATATTCGGAACACAAATGAAGATATTTTTGTTGAAAGCTGATGCTGAGAAAGGCTTCAGATCGGCCTCCATTGGCATTCAGTACATTTACACTCACAAGACGGATAAAAGGCACTCAAAACATCGTTACAAAGTCCATCTCACCACAGTGACTCTACAATAATCTTACGATGCGACGACAATAGTTTTTGTGCGCAAAAAAAATCAAAATAACACATTTTTCCAACTTGTTATTGCCGTACTTCCGTGTGTGCCTCCACGACGCATGCGCGAGAATATGACGCAGATCCGGCGTTCGGACAGATGACCCAGAAGTGATTTGTTTACGAGCAGAGGAAGACGCGCGTATTTCAGCTGTTGGATTCTACATTGATCGTGCTTTAGGTCTCGGCGTAGTTCTCAAAATGGAGCTTAAGTGTGCATTTCATGGATTCCCGAACGCTGGCGCTACGTCATATTCTCGCGCATGCGTCGTGGAGGCACACGCGGAAGGCAATAACAAGCTGGATAAAGGTGTTATTTTGATTTTTTTTTGCGCACAAAAACTATTGTCGTCGCATCGTAAGATTATTGTAGAGTCACTGTGGTGAGATGGACTTTGTAATGACATTTTAAGTGCCGTTTATCGGTCTTGGGAGTATAAGTGTACTGAATGCCAATGGAGGTCTAACTGAAGCCTTTCTCCGCATCAGATTTCAACTAAAATATCTTCATTTGTGTTCCGAATATGAACGGAGGTCTGACGGGTCTCGAACGACATAAGGGTGAGTAATTAATGACAGAATTTTCATTTTTGGGTGAACTAACCCTTTAAGGAGTTTATTACACAATAGTGTGTGCTGTATGAAGAAAGCTGTACGCTGGGTATATTATTGTGTCTTCTAAAATAATCTGACTGTTATTTTTATAAAATGACTCCCTTTTATTATTATGAACTTGTAAAATACTGTTCAAACATTTGGGGTCCTGTACTGACGTCTTTCCGCAGTTGAAACAACATTTATTTTAGTGTTCATTCATGTTTATTTCGTGCTTATCAGTCAACTAGAAGGAAGAGATGATCGGTTCACCAGCAGCTTTAACTGAGGCGCTACAGCGATCACGACACAAAGCGGTATTTATTTTTAAAATTTCTTAAAAAAATCACAATTTCAAAGTTGAGACTTTGTTTCATATCAAAAGTAACCTGCTCTGTCCTGTCTGTCGGCGTGTTGTCAGTGTCCTCTTTACTCCGCGATGTATTTTCTCTACGTGAGAATGTGTGTGTGGTGTGAGAGCGCCATGGCTTGTCGGACATAGCAACAGTAACTAAAGGGGGCGGGTCTTTGTAAACGGTCAATGATACTCTAATGTTGAAGGTCTATCATTAAAGGGTTAGTTCACCCAAAAATGAAAATTCTGTCATTAATTACTCACCCTCATGTCGTTCGACAGCCGTCAGACCTCCGTTCATCTTCAGACACAAATGAAGATATTTTAGTGTAAATCTGATGGCTCTGAAAGGCCTCATTGGCTCAATGCACGGTTCACTATCAAGACCCTTAAAAGGTACTAAAGACGTCGTTACAAAGTCCATCTCACTACAGTGGTTCTACAATAACTTTATGAATCGGCGAGAATAGTTTTTGTGCGCAAAAAAACCCCTAAATAACGACTTATATAGTAATGACGATTTCAAAACACGGCCTCATGAAGCTTCGAAGCGTTATGAATCAGTGAGTCGATTCAGAAGTTTGACACGCGATCCGAATCATGAATCAACTCACTGATTCATAACGCTTCGAAGCTTCATGAGACCGTGTTTTGAAATCGTCATCACTATATAAGTCGTTATTTAGGGGTTTTTTGCGCACAAAAACTATTCTCGCCGATTTATAAAGTTATTGTAGAACCACTGTAGTGAGATGGACTTTGTAACGACGTCTTTAGTGTCTTTTAAGGGTCTTGAGAGTGAACCGTGCCATTGTGCCAATGAGGCCTTTCAGAGCCATCAGATTTCAACTAAAATATCTTCATTTGTGTCTGAAGATGAACAGAGGTCTGACGGGTGTCGAACGACATGAGGGTAAGTCATTAATAACAGAATTTTCATTTTTGGGTGAACTAACCCTTTAATGTTTCAGTGATACTGGCCTTCATTCATAAATATGTCATTACAACAAATATGTAAAATATACGTCTTTAAGTTGTTTCTACATTAATTTGGAGATTAACTGTGAAATTATTACAATATAAAAAACATGAAAAACTCCTTTTTAATGTTTTAATTGCGATTAATTAATTAGTTACATTTTTTGACAGCACTAATATTTTCATAATACAGGACATATAGGCCTAGAAATTGTAACAATATTACTGTTTTACTGTTTGTTTGATCAAATACAAGCAGCTTTAGTGAGCAGAAGAGACGTCTTTCAAAAACATCTTACCGACCCAAACTTTGTGACAATAAATGTAATTTGCCCCACTTGATTTGTGGCATGATACCGAAAAATTATGCAGATTTTAGTATCCATTTGTCCATTGTTTATTTCTAAACAAACACGACAATGTATAAAATGCTCCATTACCTTGTATCTGACACATTACCTTGCTTAGTTGGGGACACTTAATATTCAACAATATTATTGATCTGCCTGCATTGACACTATTGGATGAGAATTGAACTGAGCTGGACGAACACTGCTTTCTCCAGAGCTACTTTATAGTTAAAATGAACTCTTTTTATAATTGATGAACATTACACAGTTAATGAACTCCCTGTAAAGCTGCTTTGAAACAGACTTTACTGTATAAAGCGTTATATTTTTAACGGTGACTTGACTTTTGCAAAATGAAATTATTTAGTGTTAAAGAGAGTGAAAGAGAGTTTTTGTGTGTGAAAGAGAATGATGTTTTTCTTTTAATAATATACAGTAAATATAATTATTTTGTGGTTTAAAAAATTACAGTGTATTTGTTTATTGTTAATACATGTTTATATTAAAGTGTATTTGTTAATTTATAATAAAAAATCCTTAAAGCTACACTGTGTAACTTTTTTAGTTTATTCTTAGCTAAAAACACTTAGTTCTTTCAAAAATATATGTGCGCATTAATGTATATTTCTTTCTTTCAAGTAATAAAGTATTCTCGTAAGTTTATAATATGCCATTGAAAATACATACGGGTGAGGTTTCGAATGCGGGTCGCCATGTTGCCCCTCCATCTTGAAAGTACATTAGCCAAAGAGGGACATACCCGTAAACACTCGATGGCACCGTGTCCAATGTGGACGAGGCCGAACTGGAAGCCATGTTAATCTTGGACTAAATCGGCCACCGTAGGAGTTAAAACGAAAACAGAGAGGAACAGAAACTAATATTCACTGGATGGTCATATACCTTTTAACCGCTAGATGGGGGAAAATATCACACAGTGGTAGCTTTAATGTTTTTAAATGGTTGAATTTGTGTTTCACTGCCAGTTTCTGACCTGGGCCACATTAAACAATACATGTCGTTTTACAGTGTGTGGGCCAGTTTTGGGCCGGGGACCCAGCCAGAACTGGGCCAGAACTGAAGCAAGGGTGAGGCCCAGAGCTGGGCCAGACACATTTTGCCATGTGGGGTCTCTACCAGATTCGGTGATTCAGATTTCATTACATCACCGGACTAATTTGCCTAATCTTCGCGGTACTTCAGACCGCAGTGGAAACGCAGACAGTAGCAGATCTGGTGGAAAAAAAGTTCCTGTTAAAAAAGTTCCTGGTACAAATTGTTCGGGGTAATCTCGGTGGAAACAGGACTTCAGATCAGTGTTAATTTTGACAGCATATTTTGATTTAGTTTTAGTCATAGTCTTTTGACTAAAATGCCATTTAGTTTTAGTCATATTTTAGTCACCTGAATTGTTTTTAGTTTTAGTCTAGTTTTAGTCAACTAAATATCGACTAAATCTACAGTAGTTTTAGTCTCCTAAAATCTAATGAGTTTAGTTAAATTGTAATACATTAAGTATTTAAGCATTACATAACCTGTCACTTGAACTGACATTGACATCATTTTGTTTATTACATTAAAAATACACGAAAGAGCTCAATTCACTTTTTAAAAAAAACATCTATTTAGTTTTTATAACTTTGTATTTCTGTTTTAGTTAGTATATCATGTTAAGCTAAAGCTTCAAATAATTATTTATTTTTTTAATGTCAGTTAACATTTATTTAATTTCAAGTAACAGATTTTTTTTAATGGTTTTAGTTAACTATTATAACCCTGATACTACTACTGAATACGCGTCAAATACTGGTATTTCCTCCTGACTATGGATTAAATGGGAATGAAATTAAATAAAGTTTATTGTGTAAGCAAAAACGAACATATAATGTGTGACTTTTAATTATAAACCAGCTGGAAATACACCGGGACTCTTATTTTGAAATCTCGCCTTACTATTGCAGTTGCAGGAGCTCATTCAAAGTTCAGATGAGGGAGATAAAATATGCGTTGTTACAACCGTCTAAAACATATTACTATATAAACATCATAAAGTAAACATTGTCATTATTTATCAGCATTATAAACAATTGCCTGGCATAAATGTGTGTTATTGATAGATTGAGCCGCTCTGGAGCTGGATTGGGTGTGTGTGAGCCTGTAGGCCGTGTGTTTTCCAGCGGTTAGATCAGTTCAGATCAAATGTGCGCATCTGTTACACAGGACATCAGTTCTGACCCGATCTCTTCCCTAATCGACCCTCCCTAACATTTTCGTCTCGTTTTTATTTGTTGACGAAAATGACAGTTGATTTTCGTTATAGTTTTTGTCATCCAACTCTAGTTTTTATTTAGTTATCGTCTCGTTTTCATCAGTGAAAAAAGGTCGTTGACGAAAATTATGACGAAAATTATTCGTCAACGAAATTAACACTGCTTCAGATGCATGTGCACGGGCGAGAAAGCAATCACCTAGCAACAACCCACAATGCCCTAACAACCTCCCAGCAACACCATAGCAACCACCAAGACACACCCTAGCAACCACACAAAACGTCACTCATGTGTTCTTCAAAACAAAAGAAATAGTGTTGCAGTGCTTTGAAGCATCAGACACATTGAGTTCAATGAGGGATTTAAATTGTACATATGCATGTGTGTGTTTCAGGGTGTGGAGTTTGGATGAATAGAGTCATACTACTCCAAATTTTACTGGAAGATTATCCGCAACTTGCCTTTGTTAGGCAAAACCTCTGACATGGATCATTTTACCGTTCCAGAGTGTTTATATGCCCAGGAGACAATATAGACACTTAACACGTCTCTCTGCTGTTTCACCTGCCCGCCGCGTTTCTGCCCTCGGCCAGGTGTGACATTTCAATCTACAATGAGCGTTTCTATTTTACAAGCCACATGATGCTGATGAGGACACAATACAATTCTCTGTGTACGCTCCATTATTACAACGAATCTGGGTTTTTTTGGCATAAGGTCAGCACGTAACCGAGTCTGTTTCTCTTCTGCTTTTTGGTACTGAGCAGGTGCTCTCTGTGGTCTCATGATGCTGTGCTCTATTTATATTTCTCTATCGCTAATATAGTTTCTTGCTTTCGTTAATGTTCCCGTTTAACTCATAATCGAATGCTTGTGCTGCAGATATATGAAATACCTCATGTGTTCATATTTTAGAAATGTTGCTTTGGCAGCTAACTGAAATAAAATAAGTTTAAAGTCCCCATGATATCACAATTAAACCAACACACTTGTTTGAATATGTGAGCCTTACTGTTATCTATAAGCAAAACAATGACAAAATTCTCATTTGGAAGATTTAAGGGCTCAGAATTTCTCACTTCCGCTGATGTTCTCACTCTGCACAGTCTCATCAGGTTTTCTGTCCAATCAAATGCTCTCTAGAATCTGAAGCCCCGCCCCCTAAAATATAAATACACACTGAAGCTGCGGCTGAAATCAGACACTTCTTCAAACATTCACTGTTTTCTACATGGTGAATGGCACATAGTGCACTATAAAGGGGATAGGGAACAATCAGACAGTGCACTATATAGGGGATAGGGGATGATCAGACAGTGCACTATATGGGGATAGGGGATTATCAGACAGTGCACTATATAGGGGATAGGGGATGATCAGACAGTGCACTATATGGGGATAGGGGATGATCAGACAGTGCACTATATAGGGGAAAGGGGATGATCAGACAGTGCACTATATAGGGGATAGGGGATGATCAGACAGTGCACTATATGGGGATAGGGGATGATCAGACGGTGCACTATATGGGGATAGGGGATGATCAGACGGTGCACTATATGGGGATAGGGGATTATCAGACAGTGCACTATATAGGGGATAGGGGATGATCAGACAGTGCACTATATGGGGATAGGGGATGATCAGACAGTGCACTATATGGGGATAGGGGATTATCAGACAGTGCACTATATAGGGGATAGGGGATGATCAGACAGTGCACTATATAGGGGAAAGGGGATGATCAGACAGTGCACTATATAGGGGATAGGGGATGATCAGACAGTGCACTATATGGGGATAGGGGATGATCAGACGGTGCACTATATGGGGATAGGGGATTATCAGACGGTGCACTATATGGGGATAGGGGATTATCAGACAGTGCACTATATAGGGGATAGGGGATGATCAGACAGTGCACTATATGGGGATAGGGGATGATCAGACAGTGCACTATATGGGGATAGGGGATTATCAGACAGTGCACTATATAGGGGATAGGGGATGATCAGACAGTGCACTATATGGGGATAGGGGATGATCAGACAGTGCACTATATGGGGATAGGGGATGATCAGACAGTGCACTATATGGGGATAGGGGATTATCAGACAGTGCACTATATAGGGGATAGGGGATTATCAGACAGTGCACTATATGGGGATAGGGGATGATCAGACAGTGCACTATATGGGGGATAGGGGATTATCAGACAGTGCACTATATAGGGGATAGGGGATTATCAGACAGTGCACTATATGGGGATAGGGGATTATCATACAGTGCACTATTTAGGGATAGGGGATGATCAGACAGTGCACTATATGGGGATAGGGGATGATCAGACAGTGCACTATATGGGGATAGGGGATGATCAGACAGTGCACTATATAGGGGATAGGGGATGATCAGACAGTGCACTATATAGGGGATAGGGGATGATCAGACTGCACTATATAGGGGATAGGGGATGATCAGACAGTGCACTATATGGGGATAGGGGATGATCAGACAGTGCACTATATGGGGATAGGGGATGATCAGACTGCACTATATAGGGGATAGGGGATGATCAGACTGCACTATATGGGGATAGGGGATGATCAGACAGTGCACTATATGGGGATAGGGGATGATCAGACAGTGCACTATATGGGGATAGGGGATGATCAGACAGTGCACTATATGGGGATAGGGGACGATCAGACAGTGCACTATATAGGGGATAGGGGATGATCAGACTGCACTATATAGGGGATAGGGAACGATCAGACAGTGCACTATATAGGGGATAGGGAACGATCAGACAGTGCACTATATAGGGTATAGGGGATGATCAGACAGTGCACTATATAGGGGATAGGGGATGATCAGACTGCACTATATAGGGGATAGGGGATGATCAAACAGTGCACTATATGGGGATAGGGGATGATCAGACAGTGCACTATATGGGGATAGGGGATGATCAGACAGTGCACTATATAGGGGATAGGGGATGATCAGACAGTTCACTATATGGGGATAGGGGATGATCAGACAGTGCACTATATAGGGGATAGGGGATGATCAGACGGTGCACTATATGGGGATAGGGGATGATCAGACAGTGCACTATATGGGGATAGGGGATTATCAGACTGTGCACTATATAGGGGATAGGGGATTATCAGACAGTGCACTATATGGGGATAGGGGATTATCAGACAGTGCACTATATGGGGATAGGGGATTATCAGACAGTGCACTATATGGGGATAAGGGATGATCAGACAGTGCACTATATGGGGATAGGGGATTACCAGACAGTGCACTATATAGGGGATAGGGGATTATCAGACAGTGCACTATATGGGGATAGGGGATTATCAGACAGTGCACTATATGGGGATAGGGGATTATCAGACAGTGCACTATATGGGGATAGGGGATGATCAGACAGTGCACTATATGGGGATAGGGGATTATCAGACAGTGCACTATATGGGGATAGGGGATGATCAGACAGTGCACTATATGGGGATAGGGGATTACCAGACAGTGCACTATATAGGGGATAGGGGATTATCAGACAGTGCACTATATGGGGATAGGGGATGATCAGACAGTGCACTATATGGGGATAGGGGATTATCAGACAGTGCACTATATGGGGATAGGGGATGATCAGACAGTGCACTATATGGGGATAGGGGATTACCAGACAGTGCACTATATAGGGGATAGGGGATTATCAGACAGTGCACTATATGGGGATAGGGGATTATCAGACAGTGCACTATATGGGGATAGGGGATTATCAGACAGTGCACTATATGGGGATAGGGGATGATCAGACAGTGCACTATATGGGGATAGGGGATTATCAGACAGTGCACTATATGGGGATAGGGGATGATCAGACAGTGCACTATATGGGGATAGGGGATGATCAGACAGTGCACTATATGGGGATAGGGGATGATCAGACAGTGCACTCTATGGGGATAGGGGATGATCAGACAGTGCACTATATGGGGATAGGGGATGATCAGACAGTGCACTATATGGGGATAGGGGATTATCAGACAGTGCACTATATAGGGGATAGGGGATTATCAGACAGTGCACTATATGGGGATAGGGGATGATCAGACAGTGCACTATATGGGGATAGGGGATGATCAGACAGTGCACTATATAGGGGCTAGGGGATGATCAGACAGTGCACTATATAGGGGATAGGGGATGATCAGACTGCACTATATAGGGGATAGGGGATGATCAGACAGTGCACTATATAGGGGATAGGGAACGATCAGACAGTGCACTATATAGGGTATAGGGGATGATCAGACAGTGCACTATATAGGGGATAGGGGATGATCAGACTACACTATATGGGGATAGGGGACGATCAGACAGTGAACTATATGGGGATAGGGGATGATCAGACTGCACTATATAGGGGATAGGGTATGATGAGACAGTGCACTATATAGGGGATAGGGGATGATCAGACTGCACTATATAGGGGATAGGGCATGATCAGACAGTGCACTATATAGGGGATAGGGAACGATCAGACAGTGCACTATAGGGGATAGAGAACGATCAGACAGTGCACTATATGGGGATAGGGGATGATCAGACAGTGCACTATATGGGGATAGGGGATGATCAGACAGTGCACTATATGGGGATAGGGGACGATCAGACAGTGCACTATATAGGGGATAGGGGATGATCAGACTGCACTATATAGGGGATAGGGAACGATCAGACAGTGCACTATATAGGGGATAGGGAACGATCAGACAGTGCACTATATAGGGTATAGGGGATGATCAGACAGTGCACTATATAGGGGATAGGGGATGATCAGACTGCACTATATAGGGGATAGGGGATGATCAAACAGTGCACTATATGGGGATAGGGGATGATCAGACAGTGCACTATATGGGGATAGGGGATGATCAGACAGTGCACTATATAGGGGATAGGGGATGATCAGACAGTTCACTATATGGGGATAGGGGATGATCAGACAGTGCACTATATAGGGGATAGGGGATGATCAGACGGTGCACTATATGGGGATAGGGGATGATCAGACAGTGCACTATATGGGGATAGGGGATTATCAGACTGTGCACTATATAGGGGATAGGGGATTATCAGACAGTGCACTATATGGGGATAGGGGATTATCAGACAGTGCACTATATGGGGATAGGGGATTATCAGACAGTGCACTATATGGGGATAAGGGATGATCAGACAGTGCACTATATGGGGATAGGGGATTACCAGACAGTGCACTATATAGGGGATAGGGGATTATCAGACAGTGCACTATATGGGGATAGGGGATTATCAGACAGTGCACTATATGGGGATAGGGGATTATCAGACAGTGCACTATATGGGGATAGGGGATGATCAGACAGTGCACTATATGGGGATAGGGGATTATCAGACAGTGCACTATATGGGGATAGGGGATGATCAGACAGTGCACTATATGGGGATAGGGGATTACCAGACAGTGCACTATATAGGGGATAGGGGATTATCAGACAGTGCACTATATGGGGATAGGGGATGATCAGACAGTGCACTATATGGGGATAGGGGATTATCAGACAGTGCACTATATGGGGATAGGGGATGATCAGACAGTGCACTATATGGGGATAGGGGATTACCAGACAGTGCACTATATAGGGGATAGGGGATTATCAGACAGTGCACTATATGGGGATAGGGGATTATCAGACAGTGCACTATATGGGGATAGGGGATTATCAGACAGTGCACTATATGGGGATAGGGGATGATCAGACAGTGCACTATATAGGGGATAGGGGATTACCAGACAGTGCACTATATAGGGGATAGGGGATGATCAGACAGTGCACTATATGGGGATAGGGGATTATCAGACAGTGCACTATATGGGGATAGGGGATGATCAGACAGTGCACTATATGGGGATAGGGGATGATCAGACAGTGCACTATATGGGGATAGGGGATGATCAGACAGTGCACTCTATGGGGATAGGGGATGATCAGACAGTGCACTATATGGGGATAGGGGATGATCAGACAGTGCACTATATGGGGATAGGGGATTATCAGACAGTGCACTATATAGGGGATAGGGGATTATCAGACAGTGCACTATATGGGGATAGGGGATGATCAGACAGTGCACTATATGGGGATAGGGGATGATCAGACAGTGCACTATATAGGGGCTAGGGGATGATCAGACAGTGCACTATATAGGGGATAGGGGATGATCAGACTGCACTATATAGGGGATAGGGGATGATCAGACAGTGCACTATATAGGGGATAGGGAACGATCAGACAGTGCACTATATAGGGTATAGGGGATGATCAGACAGTGCACTATATAGGGGATAGGGGATGATCAGACTACACTATATGGGGATAGGGGACGATCAGACAGTGAACTATATGGGGATAGGGGATGATCAGACTGCACTATATAGGGGATAGGGTATGATCAGACAGTGCACTATATAGGGGATAGGGGATGATCAGACTGCACTATATAGGGGATAGGGGATGATCAGACAGTGCACTATATAGGGGATAGGGAACGATCAGACAGTGCACTATAGGGGATAGAGAACGATCAGACAGTGCACTATATAGGGGATAGGGGATGATCAGACAGTGCACTATATAGGGGATAGGGAACGATTAGACAGTGCACTATAGGGGATAGAGAACGATCAGACAGTGCACTATATTGGGTGATAGGGGATGATCAGACAGTGCTCTATATAGGGGATAGGGGATGATCAGACTGCACTATATAGGGGATAGGGGATGATCAGACAGTGCACTATATGGGGATAGGGGATGATCAGACTGCACTATATAGGGGATAGGGGATGATCAGACAGTGCACTATATGGGGATAGGGGATGATCAGACAGTGCACTATATGGGGATAGGGGATGATCAGACTGCACTATATAGGGGATAGGGGATGATCAGACAGTGCACTATATAGGGGATAGGGGATGATTAGACAGTGCACTATATAGGGGATAGGGAACGATCAGACAGTGCACTATAGGGGATAGAGAACGATCAGACAGTGCACTATATAGGGGATAGGGGATGATCAGACAGTGCACTATATATGGGATAGGGAACGATCATACAGTGCACTATATAGGGGATAGGGAACAATCAGACAGTGCACTATATAGGGGATAGGGAACGATCAGACAGTGCATTATATAGGGGATGGGGAACAATCAGACAGTGCACTATATAGGGGATAGGGAACGATCAGACAGTGCACTACAGGGAGTGCAGAATTATTAGGCACGTTGATTTTCTGATCATATTTTTTTTCCAGGCACATTTGACCAATTCCAAACCACAGCAATCCTAATAACTACTATTGATTTAGTATTTAATAATGTATAAGTGATATATAATTGTTCATGAAGGCTGGAAATGAAAATCACCTTATATTCAGGTGTGCAGAATTATTAGGCATGTTTTCTTTTACAGACAAATTGAGCCAAAAAAGAGATTTAACTCAGACTGAAAAGTCAAAAAGTATTAAATGCCCATGAGAAGGATGCAATACTAATGCAATACTAGACATTCTAGTTAAGGCATGACCATTGGACAGTGAAATGCTCGTTGGGTCAGCAGGATCTGACAAAAACAGGTGGTGAAGAAAAGACACCTGTTAACTGCAAAAGAATTAAGAATTAAGGTGAAGAATTAAGGGTGAAACCATCAGGAACCCTTTAGTCTCCAGCGCCACCATTTTCCAGAGCTTCAACCTACCTGGAGTCTCCAGAAGTGCAAGGTGTCAGGATCTCAGAGACTTCAGTTAGGTAAAAAATCCTAAAAAATGACCCCCACTAGATAAGAATCACAAGCTGAAGTGTTGTAAAATACATGAAGAAGGTTTTTTTATAGGCTTTATAGGTTTTATAGGTTGAGAGTGACTCTTGAAGGACCAGCACCACATCCTCTAGTACCACTGTTTGAAGAATTCATCTTCCAGAATCTGGCAGTACGTTTTGGGAGTTCATTTTTAGTCCATCTCTGCAAAACGGACTTCAGGATGGACTAAAAATTAACTCCCAAAACGTACTGCCAGATTCTGGAAGATGAATTCTTCAAACAGTGGTACTAGAGGATGTGGTGCTGGTCCTTCAAGAGTCACTCTCAACCTATAAAACCTATAAAGCCTATAAAAAAACCTTCTTCATGTATTTTACAACACTTCAGCTTGTGATTCTTATCTAGTGGGGGTCATTTTTTAGGATTCTAAACGAGCATTTCACTGTCCAATGGTCATGCCTTAACTAGAATGTCTAGTATTGCATTAGTATTGCATCCTTCTCATGGGCATTTAATACTTTTTGACTTTTCAGTCTGAGTTAAATCTCTTTTTTGGCTCAATTTATCTGTAAAAGAAAACATGCCTAATAATTCTGCACACCTGAATATAAGGTGATTTTCATTTCCAGCCTTCATGAACAATTATATATCACTTATACATTATTAAATACTAAATCAATAGTAGTTATTAGGATTACTGTGGTTTGGAATTGGTCAAATGTGCCTGGAAAAAAAATATGATCAGAAAATCAACGTGCCTAATAATTCTGCACTCCCTGTATATAGGGGAGAGGGAACAATCAGACAGTGCACTATATAGGGGATAGGGAACGATCAGACAGTGCACTATATAGGGGATGGGGAACGATCAGACAGTGCACTATATAGGGGATAGGGGATGATCAGACAGTGCACTATAGGGGATAGAGAACGATCAGACAGTGCACTATATAGGGGATAGGGAACAATCAGACAGTGCACTATATAGGGGATAGGGACTCCATGTGTACCAGATGTGCGCCGACATTATGTTGCTGTCTGGGTAGGGCGTTTGAATCTGAGCCTGTGATAATGTGAGGTACATCTGGGGTAGGCTAATATAAAATATTTCTGTTTGAAATCAATAAAATATAACTAACTGAGAGAAATGCACTCCTATAAAACTCCAGAGCTATAAAATGATTCGATGAGAAATGTTTGTTGACATTGAAAACTTGTCTGTGCCTCAAGCGCTTCTGACCTTGATAAAGTTGATACTGATGTTTTGGTCAGCCGGGCAGAACTGGAATAGATAAGCGATGATGAGACACTTAAAAGCGAGCCAGCATTGAGCTTGCCCATGATCATGATTAAGTGCTTGATGCGATCAATGTCCTGCTGAGCATCACTGCATTGAACGCCTCACCTCATCCGTCAGTGAACACAGAGATTTGTGTTGACTTTACACGTTTCCTCTCGCATTACACAGCTCATTAGAAGGTAGTTTAGAAAGTCATCAGAACGACTTTCTCTTTGATCATACGCCAGATGAACGGCAGCACTCTCATTTGCAACTGATTTGCTGTTAATTAGGACAGAATATGTCGATTTACCTTTATTAGATTTGAGATCAAAGTCAACGAGTGCTTTCATCAGTATTTCATATGCTTATGAAGTCTGTAATGGAGTCTTATACATCTAATTCATATAGGAACATAATGCATTTGTAAATTTTTTTAATGTTTTTAAAGATGCTCAAATGAATGCAATTTTAAAGGACAAACATAGATTTTAATGGTTATGTTATTTTAAGGCAAAGTAAATAAGTGATTGATTTATGTTACATAAAATGACTATTTTAACCACCTTAATTTGTCTGCTATAACTAAATTGGAAATATGAACAAATATACACTCTGGGTTCAGCCAGCTGGGTCATTTTGTGCGCAAAAAGACCCTAAATAACGACTTATATTGTAATGACGATTTCAAAACACGGCATCATGAAGCTTCGAAGCGTTATGAATCAGTGAGTCGATTCAGCGGTTTGAATCGCCAAAGTTCAGCAAATTGGCGGTTTGACACGCGATCCGAATCATGATTCGACTCACTGATTCATAACGCTTCGAAGCTTCATGAGGCCGTGTTTTGAAATCGTCATCACTATATAAGTCGTTATTTAGGGTTTTTTTGCGCACAAAAACTATTCTCGTCGCTTCATAAAGTTATTGTAGAACCACTGTAGTGAGATGGACTTTGTAATGACGTCTTTAGTAGCTTTTAAGGGTCTTGAGAGTGTAAAGTTTGAGCCAATGGAGGCCTTTCAGAGCCATCAGATTTCAACTAAAATATCTTCATTTGTGTTCCGAAGATGAACGGAGGTCTTATGGGTGTCAAACGACATGAGGGATTTTCATTTTTGGGTGAACTAACCCTTTAACTCCTACACCTACCCCAACCCTAAACCTACCCTTACAATAATGCAAATACAGTAACTAAAAGACGCAATGTTGATGTGCGCATGCCCAGTGGCCATAAAGGCCTGGGTATACTTCGGCCGCACCCCCCGTCCGAGTGCAACAGCGCATGCGCCAGCAGTACAGAAGAGTCCACCAGGTGGCAATACGCACAGTATTGAGCACAGTGTTCAGCCGTCGAAGAAGAGTGTGAAAAGACCGGTTTAAAAACAACACGCTTGGAAAAAAAAGAGAACATTTTTGATTCTTCAGTGTTTCTTCCAAACTATGTTGCAATGGTGGATGCACTACAGTTATTCTCGGATCATGTCCAGCGAATGTCCCGTTGATGACAGGACTCTGTGCTGCCCTCCGATGTCTGGTAGAGCATAGAAAAAAAATCTACTGCGCATGTGTCGAACGCGATCATCCGCGTGCATCCGTGGTGTAGATTAGTTTGAAAGACGCGCGGACAGGGCAGCGCTGCGCGTGACGCGTCCGGGCGCGGAAAGTGAAGGATACCCAGGGCTTAACTGTGTCCCTTCTAGTCTTAACCGCGTGAGACGTGGTGTGATGACATCACCGTTTCACAAAATATACGGATTGGCTGTACACACGAAAATGCAAGGGTGTCGTTTTCAGATTTATCCACTCTGGGACCCGGTTTCAAAGAAATATCGGTTTCATGCTCCCAAAACGCCGGATCCGTCCGTCCGGACGAAACGCTGAAATGGTACAACATTTGCGAGACCTGGCAAAGGTTAATGTTGATTGAATAGCTTGTGACATCTACTGGACATTTCGTCGCCTTTGTTTCCTTGTATGTGATTGGTTGAAGCCTTTTCTGTCGCTGCAAGAGTTTAAAAAAATCGACATTGAAGCGAAAAAAATAAAAGTTTTTTTCGCTGCAGCACATTCGCGTTCGGTGTGGAAGCACTCAATTACACAAACAGCAGATCAAAAAATAAAACCACCGGGCGAATTATTCACGCGTCAAAATCACTTTAGTCGTTCCTCCATGTTGAATGAGTCCCTGCACATCACTTCACCACGTGACAGCAGCATGCAGGCTCCTGATTGGTTAACAGACGCCAAAGTTCAGATTTTTCAACTCTGGCGTTAGACGCGAATTCGCTTCAAATGCGTGAATGCACAAAAAGCACCAAATAAAATCACTCGCGCAAGACACTGGACGAGCGAATGAGGCGAAATTGCATCCAACCCGTCGCGCTAAACGGGTCTATCGCGCCGCAGGACCTCCAGACGCGCGTCAACCAAGCGGCAACCTCACGCTGTTTCTCTTGAAGCCAATACGGAAGTGAGTTAAACTGCAGTTCATGGACTGGCCACTAGAGACAGACTCCAGAAGGAGCAGAATCTCATTGAGCTCATGTTAAAATGCCCAACTTTACAGCAGAAGAACACATGTTTACAGTCTGGGACACATTGTGCTTTTGGTCTATACGGCTAATTTTGCACTTCATGACGACTGTGAGGGGGGTGAATTTTTTTATAACTCATCCGTTTACATTATATAAAGCCTTAAAGTTCTGCATAATTAAGGGCGTAGCCACTTTGAGTGACAGGTGGATTGCTGTTTGTCTGCTGTCTGTTAGTCGTCACCTCAGCTCCGCCCATGTCCCGCCTCTTTGCCCATTTTCTGTTATCCGGGTGTGATGTGCGATGACAAGATGGCGACGGCCAGCTCGACCCGACTTTACGCTTCAAAACGGCTCTTCAGAATCCTATGGGTGACGTCACGGACACTACGTCCATATTTTTTTTACGGCCTATGGCGTCAACACATTTTTACATTGACTTAACATGGAGAAAAAAAAGAGACTTTTTTCAGTACTCAAATTGTGTTAATTGCTTTAATCAGTGATAATTAAGTCTGTCGTTTTCATCAAAAGGTCTATTTTAAACATTATGAGGTCAAAATAAGATCTATCATGCAACGCATGCATTTACAAAATAGATGTGAATTTTCATTTCATACCAACTTTAATGCAAATGACGTTATTTTAGGTCTACACAACATTATGTGATTTGTTGATGATATTAAACACATGCCAGGGTAGGGTGTTTTATACACATAGAATAATGTGTGAATTATCCTGCAAATAAAATGAATTTGAGCATTTGAAGCATAAAAAAGGAGAACGATGAAACGAGTTTGAACCCTTCAAAAACACATACAGACTCATCAGAGCGATCTAGAAGGGTTGAGATCTGGATCTTTCCAGTCTCACTCAACTCTGCTGACCTTTGACCCCCAGTTGCTAGGATCATGCCCCGATGAGGGTGGCTGTGGGTTGAGTGGCGACAGGACCGCGCTGGAGCTGTGCCGTCCTAAACACTTCCATATGAGCGTTCATCCTACACCATGGGAAAAAGTAGCTTGGGTCAAAAAGTCCATCTAAACATTGTAAAATGTCTCTTTATATTATTAGTAGGTCTTGCTAAGCAAAGCATCACGGTTACTAGTGCTTATACAGTTCATTCAAAACCCCTAACCCTAAGTTGGATAATCTTTTCCACACGGACACATGCTTTCCCGCCACACTTCAATCAAACGTTTCCATATTCTCCCCTGCGTGTGTTAGAAGACACCCAGCCCTGGTTTATCACTCATCATTGGTTCACATCTCATCATCAGGCAATCTGTCCAGCCACCTTTAAAAAAGAGCATATTATATTACATGAAAAAGTCTCCCAAGGGGGACGCGACCCCACCAGGATGAACAATGGCGTCCCCTCTCCTGAGCCTGTGATTGAGAGCGCAGAGGATTCAAGTACAAACATTCCAGCGTACAAAAGGAGCAAAGCCGGACGGGAATGAGCTGGGGTGAGGGGTAACGCAGGTGAGGCGACAAGTCTGAACAAAACCAGCACAGGAACCAGTCGGGGCACAAACTTTAGGAGTGACAGCAGCACTTTTAACCCTATATATAAACAGAAATATCAGATTTGATACGCATATAGGGCCTTGAAATGATCAACACGATCAAAACTTTGCTGAAAACCTGTTGCACACGATCTAAAACATGCTTCGGACTGACAGTTCTTACTTTTTAGCAAGTAAAAGGCCTTTTAGTATGGACAAATTTGCTTGTCGACATGATGGTTACGTCATTTGCAATGGAGTGGAGGAAAATGGGCCAAATCCACACGGAATAAGAGAAAGAAATCTGTACCAAATTGCATATTTTTGCTCATTAAAACTGGGGTGTTTGAGCTCCATATTCTTACTACACTCAAAACCAATCTAATTTTGGTTGGACCTTATTGAGATTTTATTTTAAAAAATGTAATCTTGAGATGTACTTGGTATCCTTATATATATACTGGTTTGGTCACAGTTTTTTATTTTTGTTACATTATTTATTTACTTATTTATCTTTTTTTTAAGTCTTAAATCTTGGGCTTTGTTGTAAACAGTTACACATTTAAAATGTTTAATAAATATATAATTTTAAAAAGTTTATGATACTAATATATAATACTAATACTAAATTAACACTAGACATCACAATTGTATGAAAGCAGTTTGACAATAAAATAAAAAAAAAAATAAAAAAAATAAAAAATAAAAAAATAAATAAAATAAAATAAAATACAATAAATAAATAAAATAAAATAAAATAAAATAAAATAAAATAAAATAAAATAAAATAAAATAAAATAAAATAAAATAAAATAAAATAAAATAAAATAAAATAAAATAAAATAAATAAAATCAAATCAAATCAAATAAAATAAAATAAAATAAAATAAATAAATAAAGTAAATAAAATAAAAAATATATAATGAAAAAATTTAATTAAATATTTAAAAAAATATAAAAATGTTTGCATATGTTTTTTGTTGAGCATAATATTTGATACACCAGGCTTTTGTGGCTCATATACACTCAAAAAACAATGTAAGCCTTTTTTCTAGATTTATGCATTTGAATTAAAAGTCCACCAAATTGAATTGAATCATTTTATGAATTAAGAATTTAAATGAGTAAAAAAATGAACTCTAGTTTAATTACGCTCATCCTGGTGGGGTCGCGTCCCCCTCGGGATACTTTTTTCATGTAATATGCTATTTTTTAAAGGTGGCTGCACAGATTGCCTGATGATGAGAAAATATGAGAAGAAAAAAAATATCATCAATAATATCTGTACCAAATTGCATATTTTTGCTCAGTAAAACTTTTTGAGCTCCATATTCTTACTACACTAAAAAAAATACATTTTGGTTAGAACTTATTGAGAATTTATTTAAAAAATGTAATCTTGAGATGTACTTGGTATCCCTCTGTTTTTTTTTTGTCATATTATTAATTTACTTATTTATTTATTTATTTATTTATTTTTTAAGTCTTATGATTGTGGGTGGAACTTGGGATTTGTTGTAAATAGTTACAAATTAAAATGTGTATAATACTTATATATTAATATAATACTAATATATAATAATAATACTAAAATAACACTGGACTTCACAATTGTATGAAAGCAGTTTGACCTCATTTACAAAAGTGTTCCACATCTGGTTGTCTAATAAACATGCATCGTATAAAATAAATTTAAGAAAAAAAAATAATAATAAATTAATTAAATTAAATTAAATAAATTAAAATTAAATATTTTTTTAATTAAATAAAGAATATAACAAATAAATTAAATTAAATATTTAAAAAATATTAAAAATGTTTGCATATGCGTTTTTTGTTGAGCATAATATTTGATACATCAGGCGTTTATGGCTCATATACCCTCAAAAAACAATGTAAGCCTTTTTTCTAGATTTATGCATTTGAATTAAAAGTCCATCAAATTGAATTGAATAATCCTTACATATTATTCATTTTATGAGTTAAGAATTTGAAATGAGTAAAAAATTTTACTCTAGTTTAATAAAACATTTTGTATTAATATTAATGGAACAAGGGAATGGACCATTTAGTCTATGTGGATTGTATTCATAAACAAAATATGAAAATATGTTTAAATGTATTTATTTATTTATTTATTAATTTCTGACTGGCAGGAGTTTGTTGTTGTAGTTTTGTTGTAAAAATGCTTTGTAAAAATTCTATAAAGATATAAAAAAGTTTTAAAGATGTATACATTTTATGGAATTGAACTATTAATTGAAATGTGTAAATATAGAAAAAAGGCGAGTGTATATGAGCCATAAAAGCCTGATGTATCAAATATAACGCTTAACAAAAAAACACATATGCAACGTTTTTTTCCTGTATATATTTTTGTCTAAAGGTTCAATAAACAAGACTATTATTTCATGTCAGACTTTGCATAAAACATGCATAACTGAAATACACGATGTGTGAACCAGAAAGGTCCACCAACAAACCACAGAAAAGGAGGAATAAGAAATGAAATATCACTTCAGACTTGTTTTTTCTAGACAGTGACGAGATTAAATGGAGAGCATATATAGAAATCTTTGTTAAGGCCACCCCATTTTAAGATGTTTTCCTGAGAAAATGACCTTAACATGACAATAATTGTGAAAATGGTCAAGAAATCACAGTAACATTTCTCATGAAATTCTCCCAGATCTTCTCATCCGCATTCATTTTATAGCTCTGTGCTCTAACAAGTGTTTAATGTCTCTATTTTTATTCCTCTTTAAGCATTTTAATAGAAACATCGGAGACAAAGTTGATGAGCTCTGAATGAGAAACCTCAGACAAACAAACAACACGAGCAGCGGCACATGTTCTCCCAGCACAACTCCCTGTGTTTTCTCAATCTGCTTGACAAAAGGCTTGATTATTAGGCAAACTGGTTAGCTGGCCAGCTTTTGTTGACTGGCAACATCCAACAGACTCTTTTGTGTGTTTCCATAGCTTTTCTTGGTATGCTTTGATGAGGTTCCCCTTTTGTAAAAATCCATACAACCTTACAAGTCATTCTCACTGGAGCAGAGAGACCGAACTCAAATCAGTAAACCAGAAAGAAATCAAACACGATTTAGACTGGCATCTAAATACAAAGCAAGCCTTCCAGATAAGTGATATATGACTTATGCCATGACGTTTAACACATGGGAGTCTCTGTGACGTGTTTGGAAACACAAGGTATGCCTCACTGGAATGCCCTTTAGGGCGTCTGGCTCACCCACTGACAGGAACAGTCACCTGACCGGTCCATGTGCGCCGAGCTATAGGGAAGGTAAACACGGGAAAAGTCAGGTCAACATCTATTTACGCTCGCTTCTACGCTTTCTGTTTGTTTACAAGATTGCGCAAATCTGAGTTGGTGACCCCATAGGGGAGAGTGGGGTAAGATGAGCCAGAGGGTAAGTTGACCCACCCCCTGTATCTTACACTTTTATTGTCATGTGACCATATATTTTGGAATCCTCCATAATTTCTGCCAGACTGTGAAAAGGAGAAGCACATGGGAGGAGTGGAAGGCGGCCATTTCCTTTCAAAACTTATTTTTTTTTTAGCATAACAGACGTACCAGCAACTTTGTCCAGGTCTAAACTATTTATGATCCAAATTGGTGATGGATCAACCATGCAAATCATTTAGCATATTAGCCTGAATTGGCAAGCTAGCTTGTTTAATCCAAAATGGCAGCTATGGGGCAAAGTGAGCCGAAAGTTGTAGGGTAAATTGAGCCGGCGTTTTAACATACCGTACCATAAGGCACTGTTGTTAAGTTAAGTATAAACTGGTATAATTTCAATGTCATGTTACACAACTGGTTTAGTTGATCATTTTCTTTATAAAAAAAATTAGTTTGAGTTTATTTGATAGGAACAAAGTAGCATTTTAAGGACAAAACCTGACAAATGTCTCATCTGAACATTGTTTTGAGGTGTGGTAGCCGTAGTATAATCTGAATAATTGACTCCGGGCCGTTGAATTATGGAAAAATAACGGCCGGCCGCATTACCACCTCGGCTCAGCGGTGCATCATTTTATCTAATAATTCAACGGCCCGTCGTCAATTATTCTTTACATATTAGTGATTTGACTGCACTGATATTGGATGAGAACTGAACTGGGATGGATGATGACATCACTGTGTTTCTGCAGAACTGCTTGATTTGAAATGTTTAATAATTGATGATCTTTACAATGGAACTGAATCACTGACTTCAGTTTTCTTGTACAGCTGCTGTACAGTGGAAATTAATCACTGAATCATTTTCCTGTTATCACTGTAACTGCTTTGAAACAATTTGTATATGCATTAGGTGACTTGACTGTAATGGAGGTTTGAATGGTTGAATCTTAGATTATAATAACCTTAGGTCTGCCCATCTTTGAGTATGGTCACATCCAAACTTGAGGAATCCTGTCAGTGCAAAAACCAGGATGACCTAAAATAGAGAAAATGCTCAATTTATTGTTTCGAGACCTAGACGAAAACCACATTTATGTGGTCTCGATCAAGACTCACTCTACAATATAAGAAAATAGAAACAAAATGTGATGTTCTGCATTTGTGTGATGTTTGAAAGGTCTTAATGTGGTGGTTAAGTGAGATCTCCATGAACCATTTTGAGTCAAAACAAAATGAGCAACAATCAGCTACTGATGGACATTTTATATTAGGTATATATTAATATGCACGACACTGTTTGCTCTAGTGGCTCACAACTATTTTGTTTACCAAGTTAAAACAGGCAGATCCTCTGTGAAAGTGAATGAATGGTCCAGTGTTTCCCTCTAGTGTCCATTACAGGAACATGACTAAATTACGTCAGAAAATTACGAAATGCTTTTGAGGATTACACAATCATCGAGTAGGCCTACGTGTTAAATGTTGGACTCTTCCTAACAACTACCTGTTGGTAAATAAGGTCAAAGAGATTTATTTTAGGCGTATTCATACCCTGTCAAAACTCCCATATGGTGTCAAATTTAAATAAAGTAGGGACGGTTGCAACATGGCTTATTCGGCAAAAAATACTTTTTTAAGTAAAAATTCATGCTCATACTTTTTTGTTATACTGTCTAACTGTTTGAGTGAAGCATTATACAGTTATATCGTTTTAATCAGCGGTTTCTTCGCTTCTAAAAGACATACGCGTCAAGGCTAGTGTCAAGCTAGCATAGCAAGTTTTATCATGCTGTTGTCCCCTATGGCAACAATCAATGTAAGCTATAACCACTATTGTGTAAGTTACTCTAAAGAGTAATTAATTACTACTGATTACATCTTTCAATAGCCAGCAGGTATAGCCTATCCCTCTTTTTAAGTAAATACTGGCAGACTAGGCCACAGGTAATTAACCAAAACATGGTTTTTAATAGTCCATATTAAACATCGTTTAATAGTTTTTAATACCAACCGTCCCGGGGTCAGTTGCAACATTTGACTTTCTATTCAAGTATACATTTTATGTACACTACCGGTCAAAAGTTTGAGAACAGTAGTCTACGATTTTTTAAAATGTTTTTAATGAAGTCTCTTCTGCTCACCAAGGCTGCATTTGTTATTAAAAATAAAATAAAAAAACTGTAATATTGTGAAATATTATTAAAATGTAAAAGAACAGCTTTCTATTGTAATATATAGTAAAATAGAATTTATTCCTGTGATCAAAGCTGTATTTTCAGCATCATTACTCCAGTCTTCAGTGTCACATGATCCTTCAGAGCTTTGCTGCTCAAGAAACATTTATGATTATTATCAATGTTGAAAGCGGTTGTGTAAAATATATATTTTTTTAGGATTCTTTGATGAATAGAAAGCTCAAAAGAACAGCATTTATCTGAAATAGAAAGCTTTTGCAACATTATACTACCGTTCAAAATTTTTTGGTTGGTAAGAATCTTTTGTTTGTTTTGGGAAAGAACTTAAAGAAATGAATACATTTATTCAGCATTAAATTGATCAAGTGACTGTAAAGACATTTATAATGTTGCAAAAGCTTTATATTTCAGACAAATACTGTTCTTTTGAACTTTCTATTCATTAAATAATCCTAAACAAAAATGGTTCCCAACACTGATAATAATCATAAATGTTTCTTGAGCATCAAATCCTCAAAGAATGATTTGACGTGACACTGAAGACTGGATTTTAAAATACATTGAAATAGAAAAAAGTTACATTGTAAAAATATTTTACAATGATACTGTTTGCTGTATTTTGTATTTAAATTTTACCGTTCTCAAACTTTTGACCGTGTATATGACCAGAGCTGTCAACTTAATAGAATAAATAGAATAAAGGATCCCGAACCGGACCAACCGGTCCAGCAGCCGCCAGAGACAGAGGATGAAGCTGCACTCGGAGCTTCACACACTTGTTATGAGAAACGGAGGAGGCTGGCTGGATGTGTTGTTAGCAATGCCCTTTATTTAGGGTGACCACCCGTCCCGCTTTGCGTTGTACCGCACAGCATTTTCACCCCTTGTCCCGCACATCGCATATTGAGAAAATGTCCAGCATTTTCATCAGTCTGTTGGTTTTTAATTATCATATTAAGAAAACATGCATGCGTTCTTTTGCCTTTTTAAGAAAGCATTTCATTTATTCTTTTTGCGGCTTCGTTTTTCACATAGACATATTTAACAGCGCTTCATCAGAAGTAACCGCCGCCTTTCAAAAATACAACAGCCGTTTTTAAAATCCTGTCCAATGGTTGAAAAGAAAGGAGTAAACACGGTCACTAGTAGGTTGTGGCGGCTGTCAATCAAAATGTGGAGCGGTGATTCGTTCCATGTAGAAAACGTATGGATAATTCGGTAAATTGGTTATATTCTTAATATATAATATATAAGACTGTCAATGAACTAATTTCATGTTGCTTTATATTTTATTTGTTTATTATTGGACTTGGTCAGATCTGATGCCAGCTGCCTTTGGGCTTAGTGATGTTGAATTTAAAAGACATGTAAAATGTTACATTGTGATGGAATGGTGTTTTCTGGAAGGGACTAAAGAACAAAGTATTTTTATCATCTGAAAGGCAGAATACAAATGTTTTTATTAAGTTAGATAGACATTGTGTAACAGTTTCAGGTTATGTTTTAGTGTCGGTAACATGTCCCACATTGTCCCACACAAACTTAGTAATTGTCCCACATTTGGTTTGTTTGATGGTGGTCACCCTACCTTTATTGCTTTACCTGTCTTATATTTCAAAGTGTCGATACTGACGTTTTGTGGACAACAACGGGGGTAAGAGACCTCAAATATCTGACTGAACAATGCAAGCGTCATGACACTACTGAGATGACTGACTTTAATCAGAGAGTCATTGAGAAATTTGCTGGCCAGAAAGAAAGGAGAGCAAAATGTATGTTCAAGTAGTCAACATGCTAGTCTGTTGTTGCTGTTTTCTTTTGTTTTTCCTTTCCTCATTCAATTATATGTGGGAAATGAATGTGTAAAAAGATAAAAGTGAAGACACTGTTTTCTCTTTAATGCTTGAATTTAGTCAACATGCATCTTGATACTGCCCCCCCCCCCCCAAAAAAAAATTTAATCACCAGCTGCTACTGTCTATTACTTACGCATCTTTGCACTATTTATAATAGCCTAGATGAAATTTTAAAATAGTATTATAATATTTAAACATAAATATGAAACAAAATACATTGTTTAGTAGCAGAGGTGTCAAGTAACGAAGTACAAATACTTCGTTACCTTACTTAAGTAGAAATTTTGAGTATCTATACTTTACTGGAGTAATTATTTTTCAGCCTACTTTTTACTTCTACTCCTTACATTTTCAAGCAATTATCTGTACTTTCTACTCCTTACATTTTAAAAATAGCCTCGTTACTCCTATTCCATTTCGGCATGTTTTCATTCCGGCTTGTCATAAAATAAAAAAAACTATCCAGATAAATCGCGCCATCCGGACAGAGTGAATTTGATTGTGGTTGGATGAGAAGGATGAACACAAACCATTCCGACACCCTATTGGGTTGTAGGCGATCAATCACGCCTGCACCTGCACAAATCACACACCATGTTGCCAGATAGGGCGGGTTCTCGCCGACGAGCACGCACTTTCAGCCAATCAGCGATCAGCAGGCAGACGTGCTCAGCCTCATTCATGACTTTAGCCGGGTTTTTAGCGCGATGACTCGTATATTCCAGTGAATCAGTGATCGCTATGCCAGTGGCATAAATACACAGTAAGTTGTATCTACAGTAAAGAGTGGGAGAGTGACTCAACTCTCAAACGTGAATTACACCTGTGACTCGAAGACTCTTTATAAATATAACCGTGACTCCTGTCCATCATCATACACACACTTAGGACATCTGCAACTAGCAACCCCGACAGCTGCTGAAAGATGTTAAAATCAACGACTAATCCGTTTTGACTGTGCTAAATGTGCATGTGCCATGTACTTCACGAAAGACATACTGTAGTTTTGTCAAAGCAAAGTGCAACACAAGGGTAAGCGCATTGTTGTTATTGTGACCGAGCGTTCGTGCAGGGTTCGCCTAAAATACTTTAGGAATAAGAAAACAATCAACGACAGTCGTCCGAACTTTGCTTCACTTTATTCTCTGTCACATGTGTAAAATTCAGCTTCAAAAACCCGCGACACTCCAGTACCAAAAAGTGCGCATGCACCAACCTATATACGGCAAGCCCCGAGGGGAAAAATACATTGCACACACATATACACAACGAGCGCCAGAACGTACTAAATCAATACATCATGACAGGATCAAATAAAGTCTGTTACATACGTCCCCCCCTCACAAAATAAACGTCCCCGTTTATGTATCAGAATAACAACATTCACAGTCATAAACAATAAACAGCTGTGTACAATGAAACGGAGAACAAAGTACTTTTGTCTTTTCCCTTTGTTTTTTTTTTTCTCATATTGCAACAAACACAATTTTTTTCTCAGCAATAACATGCTCAGCAATAGAACAAATTCTCATTCCCAGAGAAATTCAGGTCCCTCAATACAAAACAAAATCATTTAAATGACTAGGAGGTTTACGAACCCTCCCAGTTCTACTCATGTCTGGTACAGACCGCCTAAATGAACACGGTGGGTCAGACAAAACACTCAGATCCTCCTGGGGAGGAACACACACCTCTCTACCAGAAACTCCCGACTCCAAGGAAAGAGACTCAGGCTGTGAGTCCTGAGGATTAGAAAGTGTCTGGTTCTGTGACAAAGGAGACACAGGCAATGTGTAAGGCCGCAACCTATTATAGTGTACTACCTGTGCCCTCTCACCAGAGTCAAAAGGATTTTCAATCCTGTAGGTCAGTCCCTGTTCCCCACATGAGTCCATGACCTGTGCAATTTTATAAGGTCCCTTCCAGTGGGGTGCCAGCTTCATGCGGCTCTCCACTGGGTTGTGGAGCCACACCATAGCACCTACATCATAAGGTTGGTGACGTAAGCCAACATCATGGTACAGTTTTTGACGATCGTGAGCTGCATCACCGTGCATCCGTGCACTGCTAAAGGCAGAGTTCAGTTTTGTCAGCAATGAGGAAACAAATTCAGCATGTGATGCTGACATCTGAGAGTCAAGAGCACGGGTGGGCAACAGTACATCAGCAGGGACCCGTGCTTCCCGACCGTGGGTTAAGAAGAAAGGTGTGAAACGAGTGGTGGAATGAGTCGTTGTGTTGTAAGCAAAAGCCACATGCTTCACGTAATCATCCCATTCGCCTTCATAGGTCAAAAGAGTCTTAGCTAGTTGATCAATCAAAGTCCGATTAAAGCGCTCAACCATACCATCCGACTTCGGATGGTAGGAAGTGGTGCGTGTCTTTTTAATGTTCAGCAGATGACAGAGATTCTGAACGACCTCCGCCTCAAACTGACGACCCTGGTCCGAATGCAAAGTCTCTGGAACGCCGTGAATCAAAACATAGTCCTCAAACAGACAACGAGCCACTGTCTGTGCCGACTGATTGAGCAAAGCATACAAATTGACAAATTTTGTGAAATAGTCCTCGACAACCAGCACATACCGGTTTCCTTTCGAAGTCACAGGCAGCTCTAATATGTCCATAGCCACTCTTTCAAATGGCCGCACTGACTGGGACCCACCCATAGGTGCACAGTGGGCTGGAGTCGGACCGCGTCGTGTTTGACATGCTTTGCACTGCTCACACCATGTTTTGATGTCCCTGTGCATGGACGGCCAGTAACAAAATTGTCTCGCCCGTTCCCACACACGCTCAGAAGAGAAATGGGCAGAAGCTGGGGCACCATGCAACTGCAAAAGAATGTCAGATATTAAAGCAGAGGGAACAACCATCTGGATTACAGGGCTGCTTGTGAGGGGACAGAAAACTGTGCGGCATAACAGTCCATCAATGATAGAAAGACGGTTAAATTCAGTCCAAAACTTCCGTAAACATTGAGAAGCCCCTTGCAGTTTTTTCCTGGATGGTCTTTGGGATTGTGTCACCCAACTCAACACAGTCTCAATATCGGGGTCAGCCCGCTGCATTGCCCTAATATCTGATAAGCTGTGAGACAAAACATTCATGGAAGACATACTGTCTGAATTGTCAAGCGAGTTCGCAGCAGTCGCATCTCCTGCAGAATCAGTGACTTCAGATGAACATTGAATGTAGTCTTTTTGATTAGAACTCACCACATTCACTTCCATTACCTCCTCCACACTGGCCTCTGCTTCACCAGGGCTAGGTGTATCAGGGCGGCGAGAAAGTGCATCAGCATTCTTGTGCTGTTTTCCGTCTTTGTGCACAATGACCCAATTCAATGGATCAAGCTCCAGAATCCATCTCCCTCTTCTTCCTGTTGGATCATTATCAATGGACAAACGCCGAAGCGCCATGAGTGGTCGATGGTCTGTGATAATGGTAAATGAGGCAAGTCCGATGTAATGCTTGAACTCCCTTACTGCCCACACAATAGCCCACAATTCACGATCAAAGGTGGACCAACGCTTCTGTGTGGAATTCAATGCCCGGCTGGCGTACGCAACCACATGCTCTAGTCCATCTCTGTCCTGGGCAAGGACTGCACCAACAGCCAAGTTGGACGCATCAGTGTAAATTTTAAAAGCCACACTGAAGTCAGGCAATATTACCACAGGATCAGATGACAACACACTCTTCAAAAGGTCAAATGATTTGTCGCACTCAGCAGTCCACACAAAGGGCACGTTTTTCCCAACAAGTTGATTTAGTGGAGCAGCAAGTTTAGAAAAGTCCTTAACGAAACGTCTGTAATAGGAACACAGTCCCACAAAGGCTCTCACCTCAGAAGGAGAACGGGGAATTGGCCAGTTTAAGACTTTCTCTGTGTTCTTTGGATCAGGCTGAAGACCTTTTTTAGAAACGACATGGCCCAAAAAGACCACGTGATCTCTGGCAAAGTGACATTTGCTTGGATTCAGTCTTAAACCAGCAGATTGGATTCTCAAAAACACCTCTTTCAGACTTGACAGGTGCTCTTCAAAGGTTTTGCTATAAATCAAAATGTCGTCGAGATATACCATGCAGATGTGCCACGGGAGCCCCCTGAGGACCAGCTCCATCAAACGTTGAAATGTGGCGGGGGCGTTGGATAGCCCCATCGGCATGGACCGCCACTGATAGAGGCCCTGTCCTGTCGTAAAGGCTGTCTTTTCTCGGTCCTCCTCAGCAACTTCCACCTGCCAGTAACCGTTAGAGAAATCTAGTGTGCTGAACCACACTGCGCCTGCTAACGCGTCCAGTGTATCATCCACACGGGGTAGAGGATGAGAGTCTTTAATAGTCACACTGTTTAAGCGTCTGTAGTCTACACAAAAGCGCCATGTGCCACACTTCTTTTTCACCAAAACAACTGGTGACGCCCAGGGACTACAGCTCTCCTCAATGACGCCATCCGCTAACAGGCCAGCCACCTGTTTCTCTATCTCGGCACGTTTTTCAGGGGATGCACGATATGCACGCTGTTTGATGGGAGTCTGCTCACCAGTTCTAATGTGATGTTTCACTAGTGTACATTTACCAGAGTTCCGTTTGGAGGAGCTGAAGATGTCATTGTATTCCAGTAGCAATGCTGAAAGCGCAGCTCTCTCGGATTCAGAAATAGGCGACTCATCCAGCGACACAGGAGGCGCAACACTGGACACTGTTGTTGTAGTTATATCAGCTGGATCATGAAACAGCTGAACATCAGAGTCATCAACTGAGTAAAACTCACCCAGGTGCATACCTTGTTTCAATGAAATGTCCTGTCCAGTAGGATTCAAAATCCGAGCTTTTGTCAGTCCATTGTGAACCGTGGCCACCGTGTGAGCAACCACTAGACCGGAAGAATCCGCCACATTGGGTTCCAGATAGCCAACAAAGTCACTTGCCAAATGGGCTGCATTGGGTGAACACACTTTAACTGCCACAACTGACTCACTGAGGGGTGGTAAGTTCATAGCGGTGGCCAGCGACACGTTGCAGCACATCGGAACAAAATCTTTGCTGGTAAGGAGAGGAACTGAAATGTCCCAGAGTTGTAGCTTAGCATGGCTGAGATCCATCAAAGCATGATTTTTCAAAAGAAAGTCCCAGCCCAGCAACACAGTCTGTGTGGTTTCTCTTAGCACATGAAAGACATGCTGCCACGACTCAGTACCCAGCTGAAATGTTATTGTGATGGTGCCGAGTGTATCTAGCAATTGTCCATTCACAGCACGGGCTGACACATAGTCCTTTTTCAATGGACGATTACGAAGTGTTGGAACTGACATACGGAAGTCTGCACTCATGAGAGATACACTGGAACCGGAGTCGACTAGCATTTGAACCTCCACACCTTCAATCACCCCTCTCACATACGACACTAGCCCATCCCGACCAGTGTCCGCAATCACATTAACGTCTTTTGAAATGGAGTCACTATCATCAACATTGTCTATATTAAGGCCCGCAGGCAGCATAGCTGGTGTTTGGGCCGCAACATCAGCTAAAATCCGTTTCCCGGCCCACTGCGGCGCTCTGATCCGCCAGGAGACATGAAACGCACACCCCGCTTTCTGGAGTCATTCTCATAGCTGTTCCATCTGCGAGGACTGGGGCTAGGGCTGCGTTTAGCAGGGGACCGAGCAGAGTATGAGTCTTTATAACCACGATCATCCATACCTGATGTGTGCCCATCATGCTGTTGGAACGGTTTTCTCTCAGGCGAACGACCCCTCCGTGCGGCAAAGACACGTGACTGGCATCCACGACCCCCGCAGACACACTGGCACATTCCACTAGACTGAGAGCGATCTCCACTCCACTCATCCATTGCTCTAGGACTCGCTCTGGCTTTCAGTCTTTGGTTCTCGTCACCCAAGCGCATCAGTTCCATTCTCATGTCTCTCATTTCTTCTGTTAATCTATCCACTGCCCTATATAGCCCTCCATTATCAGTCACAGAGTGAACAGCAGCCACTGCTCCTCCCTCATTATTACCGTAGGCAGCATTAACAGACATGTAATCAGTCTTTATTGAGTCTCTAGCATTTTCGCACCGACCTGCGATAATTACGGCCTCCTCCAAATCTGTTGCTCCTTGTTCATGACATTTAGCTCTGAGCACAGGATCCAGACCAGCCAAGAAACGTCGAAACTTTTCTTCTCTTTGGGCCTTGTCACCATACTCAGGAAAAGCCTCGTCCACTAATCTGCTGATCTCTGCCGCATACACTTCCAGACTTTCGCGCGGGGCACGAGGGCGGGCTGATAAACTGGCTCGAAAGCGATCCATAAACTGTCTCTGCCCGAAAGCCTCTTTTAGTCTTTCCTTCACAGTCTTATAGTCAGCCTGAACGGTAGCAGGAAGACTGTCCCACAGAAGAAACGCCGCGCCGGCCAAACGTGTCGGCAGAATCCTCACCAGCTCATAATTAACTGACGCAGCGCCGTCTCCCTCTGTGATCGCTCTGACGGCAACCTCGAACTGCCGCGTCCAGCATAGAAAGCTCTGCTTCTCATCACCGGAGAACGGCGGAGGCAGCTCGATTTTCACGTGTCTGTTGACCTTTTCGCGGTCCCGTCTCGAATAAAAATCATCCTCGTCTTTGTACCACATGATGGCCGTCAATGTTGAACCCGCGCGTGCTAACTTGGCTTAGAACTTTTAACTGCAAACTAACTAGTTAAACACACGCCGTAACACTGAGCCACGTAAAGCAAACTAAACAAAACAAAACCGCTGCCACCAATGTGACCGAGCGTTCGTGCAGGGTTCGCCTAAAATACTTTAGGAATAAGAAAACAATCAACGACAGTCGTCCGAACTTTGCTTCACTTTATTCTCTGTCACATGTGTAAAATTCAGCTTCAAAAACCCGCGACACTCCAGTACCAAAAAGTGCGCATGCACCAACCTATATACGGCAAGCCCCGAGGGGAAAAATACATTGCACACACATATACACAACGAGCGCCAGAACGTACTAAATCAATACATCATGACAGGATCAAATAAAGTCTGTTACATTATGTATTTGTTGACGGATTATTTTACAGTATCAATGACTTATGCATTTTGACATTGGTGTGTGCATTAACGTGTGAAATGCCTGTTCATTACATTGCTTTTTCCAATCTCTATATTGGGCACTTTTTGCACGTAAATTGGCTTCTTACTGTTGACATTGAAAATCTTGTGTTTTTCTGAGGGATTGCGGTTTTGACAGTTTCTACCTGGACATATAGTCATATTTGAACCGTTTAACTGGGATTTTTTTTTTTTTTTAATCATCAATGTTAAGCTTTAAGGAGATAAAATGGTAACTTACTTATCAACATTGATTGGTATGGCAATACAATAATATCACATTATTTTGGCAGTTAAAGTTTTGGGTTTTTTTCTTGGAGTGACTAGTTGCCTATAAGTATTGTAAGAGGTGCAAACTTGTTATCAATAACCAGGCATGTTATCAATAACCATTTTTTAAAAAAAATATAAATGTACATTTGGTGAGGTTTTTGGGCTGGAAATTGTTGACCCAATCTGGCCACACTGATCACACATTCAAAAAATGGTTATTGATAACATGCCTCTGAATTTTGACTTTTTGCACCTTTACAATATTTATAGGCAACTAGTCATCAAATCTTCCGCTCCATGAAACACGCTAATGCTCATTAGTACACAATATGGTTCTTTAATGTATTTGCATTGTCCTAAAATGCGTTCAATTTCAATGGGAATATATGCGGCTGAAACGCGTTGCCAAGTGCATCTTAAAATTTTCAACATTAACTTTTTAATATAACATTATAGTCATTATGGCCTTCAGAAAAATGTTTTTTTGAGGAGGTGGGGTATGCACTGTGGCGCGGCCTAATCTTTTGTCCTTAAAGGGATACTTCACCCAAAAATGAAAATTCTGTCATCATTTACTCACCCTCAAGTTGTTCCAAACCTGTATGAGTTTTTGTTCTGAAGATATTTTGAAGAATGTTTGTAACCAAGCAGATAGAGCAACCATTGACTGCCATAGTAGGGGGAAAATGCTATGGCAGTCAATGGTTGCATATAATCTGCTTGTTACAAAAATTCTTCAATCTTCAGAACAAAGAAACTCATACAGGTTTGGAACAATTTGAGTAAATTATGACAGAATTTTCATTTTTGGGTGAACTACCCCTTTAATGGCATTTTTTCCCCTTACATTACTTTTACTTTTATACTTTAAGTAGTTTTGAAACCAGTTACTTTTACACTTTTACTTGAGTAAAAAGCTTGAGTTGATACTTCAACTTCTACAGAAGTCTTTTTAAACCCCAGTATCTATACTTCTACCTGAGTAATGAATGCGAATACTTTTGACACCTCTGGTGAAATCCTGCACACATCCGCCATTTAGCACACGTTGGGGTTTTAGGGCTTCCTATGGCTTTCTCCAAACATAAACTCATGCACATGTGTGGAAAAGAGTAAACAAGAGCTCACCAAACTTTTTCCATTCCTCAGGGATCTGTCTTTAATGTGCTTTGCATCTGGTTATGTTTTTCTACAGTAGGACAGGACAGGTGGTTCTTCCAAAGGCAGCCATGCTATAAATTCCAGCTTTATGACACATTTTGTGTCTAGCTTCTTTACAACTCAAGGCTTCCTGTTTTCAACTGCATAGGGCGCACATGGAGACCCGAGACAATTCACTCCATCACCACAAGAGGACACCAGTCAGCTTCGCTTATGTGAATAGTTCACCGCAGATGATTTGGGTTATAGAAACACAATAATGGCAAAGAAAGCAGTGTAGAAAATGCTCATTATTTAGTGGTCAGGTATATCTTTAAATAATAATACCAGAAACAAATTACATGTATACCAGAAATTGTATTATATATATATATATTGCATCCTTTAAAGGGATAGTTCACCCAAAAATGATATACTCACCCTCAAGTCATCCTAGGTGTAAATGACGAATACAATCAGAGTTATATTAAAGACGAATACAATCAGAGTTATATTAAAAAAATGTCCCCTTTTTCAAGCTTTATAATGGCAGTGACTTGTTGCCTTGTTTTTTAAATCCATAAAAGTGCATCTATCCATCATAAAAGTGCATCTATCCTGCATCATAAAAGAGCATCTATCCATCATAAAAGTGCATCTATCCATCATAAAAGAGCATCTATCCATCATAAACGTGCATCTATCCATCATAAAAGAGCATCTATTCATCATAAAAGTGCATCTATCCATCATAAAAGTGCATCTATCCATCATAAAAGAGCATCTATCCATCATAAAAGTGCATCTATCCATCATAAAAGTGCATCTATCCATCATAAAAGAGCATCTATCCATCATAAACGTGCATCTATCCATCATAAAAGAGCATCTATTCATCATAAAAGTGCATCTATCCATCATAAAAGTGCATCTATCCATCATAAAAGAGCATCTATCCATCATAAAAGTGCATCTATCCATCATAAAAGAGCATCTATCATCATAAAAGTGCATCTATCATCATAAAAGAGCAAAGCGTGCATCTATCCATCATAAAAGTGCATCTATCCATCATAAAAGAGCATCTATCATCATAAAAGTGCATGTATCCATCATAAAAGAGCAAAGCGTGCATCTATCCATCATATAACTGCTCCACACGGTTCCGGGGGTTAATAAAGGTCTTCTGAAGCAAAGTGAAATTACCCGGAAGGCAGGATTAAGATAAAAAAAGATTTGAGTAAAATCAATGAAATATATTTTTATTCAATAATATTTTTTCTTTTCTTTTTTGGTGTTTTGAGATAATTTTATGATTAATAATTCATATTTATGCAATAATTATGACCCATTTTTTCCCCATTGAATATAATAAAAAATGTATATATATATATATTTTTTTTTTTAATTATTTTTTATTAAAGCTGTATTTCATTTTAGAGTCAAGCCTAGGCCTCATGAAAGCAATTTTTTTTAATGAGATCGGTGCCATCCGGTGGACACATTGAGCATTTTTATCACACAATAGCACATTTTTACCACTATTGTGGATCTTGCGTTTTATTAAAAAAAAAAAAAAAAATCGTAGCTTCATCGGAATGGTCCGAAACTTGGTGACTTTATTGGTACCTGGTATATGAACACCCAAAAAAATTGGGGACAGGATTTGAAAAGTCTAAGTGGTCGTAAAAAAAGGTCAAAAATTACCCCCATAGGAAATGAATGGGAAATTAGTTTTTTTGTGCATACAATCTACAAATCAGCCAGGATGCAGAAAAAAAGGACTCAACAGTGAATCTCTAAAACATCAAGAGTGCAAAACAAAAAAACTCACACACACACACACACACACACACTTATACACACAAAAACACACGAATACACAAATTAACGCGTGCCATTCTAAAAGCTAATTGTGTTTAAAAGCTAATTGGGTTGCCAATTTCCCATTCATTTCCTATGGGGGTCATTTTTGACCCGAAGGTCCTGAGTGTGACTATTTTTTTTTACGACCACTTAGACTTTTCAAATCCTGTCCCCAATTTTGTGTGTGTTCATATACCAAGTACCCAGGGCCGGATTAACATAAGGGCTAGGTGGGGCTGAAGCCCCAGGGCCCGAGCACGGAGGGGGCCCGTGATTGGCCGAGAAAATGATTGACAATCGATCGGGAGCACCTAAAGTTTTCCTGTTGGGCCGCTCGCAAAACCACACCACGCCCCCACAAATTAAGCGCTGTTATTTAGGCTACTGGAGTGCTGCGAGTGCATGGGAAAATCAAAAGCCAGGTGCAGGTGAAGAAACGGCGCTACCTGAATAAACCGCACGCGCATCCAGCAGTGGCAGCGCGAGAGCAGCTGGGTCGTCGCTGACAAACTCGTTCGGCGCTTTCGCCGCTCCATTGAAGTCATAACGAGCGCCAGGCAGTCGTTTTATCCATTTGAATTTGATACAAGCTCAACATCATGTGTACAGTAAAGGCTCTGTGGCGAAATTGGCTGAACCAGACTGAAAAGCTCCGACCATGTCTGTATTGTTGAGGTAAATATAGACTACACGATGGCCGTAGCCAGCTATGAGGTCTCCGAGGTCCGGACCGCTGTATTTTTCCGAGGTGTAGGCTACATAGCTAATAAATGTTGTGAAATAATTGACCACCAATAGAGTGCTTTATGTACACATAAGCTGCTGCGCGAGTCACGCGACGCTTCAGTAAACGGTGTGAGATGTAAGTAGCCTATACATTATAGCCAAACTAAACATTTCATATTTCAAACAACGTTCAATGTTAAACAACGAACAGACTATCAGCCAGAGCTCAGCTTTAGGAGGGGAAGAGACAGGGCAAGAGAAGGAAACTGAGAGAAAAAGAATGAGAGAGTGATGAAATGAGGAGAGAGCAGGTATGACCAGTGTTGCCAACTCTGGCAAGACAAATAAGCAACCACAGCTTCAAAAACAAGCCCAATATTATTATATTATTTATTATCATCAATATAATTTATTATCAGTTATTTTGTTATCAATAAATGAGCCTGCAACATTTTAAACTGAAACCTCTCTGAATTTGAAAAGCAAAAACAGATGTGATTTTACAAAAAATCATCAAATTGCAATAAAGGGCATGAAATATCCTCCAATCAGCAGTGAACAGAAGAGGTTTGGAGATGGAAAAAGTGACGTGAAGGCCAATTTAGTCGGAGTTAGTGCACACATATTAGGTGCAGAGTAGTTAACACGCACTACAAACTGTGAAAAAGACAAGCCCTGCATCTCAATCTGATACTATCTGCCCTAAATAGTATTGAAAATTACTAATGTCACATGCTATTTAGAATTGGATAGTATGCACATTGGGATGTATGCAAGCACTAAGGGAGTGCTGCAATATAGCCACATATTTATTATAAAATAATTGGGAACCATACCTACTGTTAGTATACTAGTTTTTATTTTTATTATAGCCTGTAATGATAAATATGTTATACAAATATTTTTTAAAATTAAATGAGGTGCCTGTCCTCCCTGTTTCCTCTCCATCTCTGTTCATCTCTGCTGGTGGCATTGTTTGTGGAAATGTATACGTCTATTTACGTCTACTAACTATCATTACGTGCATTTATAATGTCACATTGAATACAATTTTTCTTCAATGAGGGGGAGAAGGAGGCGGGATGTGAGAACGAATTACTACAGCATTTGTATCATAGCACTGATTGGCTATTAGCTTTGAGAAGACAGTGTCAGTCAATGTATTGGACAAAACAGCGACCATAAATGTAAAGAAATGAAGTTGCTTGTCATATTTCCCTAACAAGCAAACACATTTTGGGTACAACTATGGGTATTGGGTACAACTATGGGTATGACAATCTACTGCCCACCTGCATGGTTTTGAAAGCTTATTATTAAAAAAAATTTAGCCTTCAAACATCTTAAAATGCACATATAACGATCAGAGAAATCAAAATTTTCTTGGGGGACCATGCCCCCCAACCCCCCAAAATACCTCAAATTTGGGACCTCACAGGTTTTAAAACTCCTTAAGGCAGTTGTATATACTCAAAAGTTGTTGCTTTTTCTGGAAACCGGTTTGCTTTGACCTCATATCTGGAGTTAATGCATTTATGCATTTAAGGCCTACTGAATATTAAAATGGAAAATTCAGACAGTATATACTCATTGTATCTCTGTGCTTTGAAGATTTAGTTTTTAAAAGATACTAATTATTTCTGTGGTAGAAAACGTTGTGGCACTAAGATCGGCTACTATGGGGGCCCTTGGGTTTGTCATAGCCCCAGGGCCCTACATGTTCTTAATCCGGGCCTGCAAGTACCAATAAAGTCACAAAGTTTCGGACCATTCCGATGAAGCTACGATTTTTTAACATTTAAAAAAAAAAATAATGATCGTGTCAGAAATGACCGAAGACCCCCAGAGGGTTAAAGGCATAAACCGGGCACAACACGAGAAGCTTCCATGGAAGCTTCTATGAGCATTTTCGTAATATGGTGACGTTTATGCGTACGCGTACTACGTCATCGAGATCTGCGTTGTTGCAGAGTCACTCCTCAGTGATTGAGTGTAAACAAGAGACTAGCGGGCAAAGAATCTAGAATATTGTGTATGTTTTATTGATTACTTCCAATAGTTGTGAGTAGCTACTACATATGCGTAGTATCTGGCTCACGTTATGCCCGACGACAGGCTGTTATCGGGCGATTTAAAGCGAGTTTTCTCACAGATATCGTTTCTGCTCGCTGACTGGCTAACGTTAGCTTGTTAGCTTGGTGAGCACACAGACTCTCATAACAGGAGAAACAAGCTCCTATATGTCTAGGCTTTGCACGGGGTTGGGTCCTTTGGCCGTGAGTATATTTCTCTTATGGTTCATTATTTTTGTTGATGTATTTTGGTCAAGCAAAGTTGACGGAATGCAGCATCGTCCTTGCTGGACTCAATGCTAAGTAAGCTAAGCTTCATTATGCGAATTGTGATGTGATCAGCGTTTCATAACATGAGGGAGACACACCTTGTCAACTACTGGAGTGTGATAAAAATATGACTTTTAGATGTTAGTTTGTATTTGAAAAAAAACATTTAATGAAGTCAATGTTTTATAATAACCTGTATAATTGATTCAGGGCAAATTACACTATGTGACCCTGGACCACAAAAACAAGTCATAAGACAGTGTTTTGTTTAAATTGAGATGTATACATCATCTGAAAGCTGAATAAATAAGCTTTCCATTGATGTATGGTTTGTTAAGATAGGACAATATTTTTGAAAATCTGGAATCTGAGGGTGCAAAAAAAATCTAAATATTGAGAAAATCACCTTTAAAGTTGTCCAAATGAAGTCCTTAACAAAGCATATTACTAGTAATAATACATTTTTGATACATTTATGGTAGGAAATTTACCAAATATCTTCATAGAACATTATCTTAATATCCTGAGGATATTTGTCATTAAAGAAAAATTGATAATTTTGACCCATACAATGTATTTTTGAGACTTATGACTGGTTTTGTGCTCCAGATTCACATGTCTATGTTGTTTTGAAAGTTTCAGCCACTGCAGTCGTTCTTCTGTTTATTTGAAACCTTTGCTAATGGTTAAAAGTAACATTGTGTTAAAATAGGATGTAAAAGTTATTGAGATCTATAGTTGGTAACTTTCTCTATATATTTGGGTTGGTCATATCTGCTCACTTGTATTATTCTCTATGGTTTTGGTTTCAGTTTTAAGGCTGTCTAACATAATGGCTGCTGTGGAGGAAGTAGAAAAGGAGTGCGAGGAGGAGACACTACAGACCGCTTTTAAGAAACTGCGTGTGGATGCTGAAAGGTTTGTCTTTTCATTTGTTTCAGCTCAAGCGCTCACTATTTTGGCAGAGAGGGTTTTTGTACTCTCCGGGTAATTGCATGTATTTCTTTCCAGTTCCACAAACACAGTCCGCGTCTCTGAGTCTTTGGCTTCCAGATTGGTTGTTCGAGGCAGTCCGGAGGGAGCCAAACCCAAGATGACCTCCTCGAAAGATAACTGGCTTGGGTAGGGACCACTTTAAGATTCTCTAGTTAATCCTGAAAAGCCTGATATATGAAATAATCAGTCAGATTATTTATTAAATCTTTAGATGAGATATATATATATATATATATATATATTATATATTAGTGCTGGGCATCGATTAAAAAAAATTAACTAATTAATCACACTTTTTTCTGAAATTAATCGCGATTAATCGCAAGTTTTTAATATTTTACGTTTTTAATATTTTGATATTGTAATAATTTCAGTTACTCTCCAAATTAATGTAGAAACAATTTAAAGACAGCATATTTTAAATATGTGTTGTATTGTCATATTTTTATGAATGAAGGCCAGTATCACTGATACTAAAGTGTCTATGAAACATTAATAACGTTACATTACAGTATAACTGAAAGCTCCCAATTTCAACATTTATTAGGCTTTAAAAAAACAACTTTTAATTTAAGTGAACTTAAAACAATCTTTACATAAACCCAAAATAATAAATGTTATATTTACCCATGGCCTTCCCTGTTATACATATACAGAAATGTAATAGTTATCTTTCTTAACTGCATAAATAATACATTAAATATGGATTAATCATCATTAAAGCTCTGTTCCCGTTGTTCTTTGATGAACATTAATGACAGGCATCATCAGTGCTACTGTCACTTTAAGAACAGCCGCGCATCTCACGCGCTGTCCCGCGCATCTCATTTCCTCACAACTCTTTTAGTTCATTTAAGACGTTATTTAACTAATTTAAGACTCCTAATATGAGAATACTCAAAATCCTCTGTGTTATTGTTTGTTCAAGAGCAAAAGAGAACTCGATGTGAGCAGGAAACTGACGCGAGTCTATCTATGCGTCAAGTGTGTGTGTGTGTGTCCCTTGATTAGCTGACATGAGACGCATCCACACAGACAGGACACTGACACACACACACACACACACACACACAGGACATTGGCATACAGCGCGTTCGTTTGTGTCTTGTCACGCTTGGAAGCATTTACATGAATAAGAGCGTGATGATCATGTAACGCTAAGCAAAAATGGATATAAAAACGGACGCTGCGTTATTTGCGTTAAATATTTTTAATGCGTTAAGCTGAAAAAATTAATCGCCCGCGTTAACGCGTTAATTTGCCCAGCCCTAATATATATATATATATATATATATATATATATATATATATATATATATATATATATATATATATATATATATATATATATATATATATATATATATATATATATATATATATATATATATATATATATATATATATATATATATATATAAATTAAATTTACATACATTTAAATCTTAAGAAAAAGGTTAGCTTATGTATGGCTCATTTAGTATGAAATGGTGAGAATATGGAGCTCACATTCGAGGAAGATAAAAAAAAAGACCATACAAATGCAGTGATGCAGATGTTATTTATATGGCCAAAAAGTAAGATGCAATTCTGATAGCTTGTAATGTAAATCAATGAGATGTTTTGATAACTGTATAACTAACTACTTGCATAAAAAGCATGCAAATATCCACTCTCTCTATATCTCCCCATAATATAAGGGCGTATTCACACATGAAAGTCCAAACCAGGTCTGAACCGAAGTTCATGTTTTGATACATTTTATACATTTGGTTAGTTTTGGTTTGGTTTCACATTGCAGTTATGTGAGCGCACTAAAGATCTGTACATGAGACACTTGCGTCCTGTCTTCATCTATGTGGGCGGCATCTGGACATTGATTGGTTTGTAAACAGACGTGCGTCTGACGTCAGCGTATTTGACAAGAATGAATGAACAGACACATTGTTGCCACTAGTGAACAGTGCACATTGCTTGACTATTTCTTTTCGTTTGGAATTGTTTCGTTTAAAAGTGGACATTTCAAGCTTTCTATACACATATTTCTCATGTTTGTGAGGCTGAGTTTGGGTTTATTTATGAGATGTTCAAGAGCAATGCAAGCGATCGCTCCGGCACCTTCATGTCACGATTATTGTCTGCTATAGACTATTTGCTTCTTATTTATTAAATCCAGGCAATTGGCTGATGAAACATTGATTCAAATTAAAATTCAATTTATACAAAACTAAATTCACTTTAACGAAAGGCTTTCTACAAAACAAAACTTAATGAAGTGGTCAAAATCATTTCTGACCTTCTGTCTTCTGACATATTGCGCATCTTTTCACTTTTCATAATCAATATAGCCGAGAGAAAATTTAAAAATAACATTATAATATTTAAACATAACCAGGAACTTCCTGTAAATGGTCTGAAAGTACGAACCATACAGAAAATGCTTTCACACTAGAAACGAGCCGAACCTTTGTTCAGTTTGATCCGGAGTGAGACTACCTTTTTTCGTCGGACCAAATTTCGTCTGTATGGAGGTTTCACTCCTGTAATTTTGAATCGGACCAAACTGAAAAGTCAAGAAATCCGGACCAAACAAGGGAGGTGTGTAAGGGCCCATAGTATGGTATTTAAATCTTAGTTTTATTATCAAAGTTCTGTAGTTTTAATCGTGAGAGGCAATGCAGTTTATTGAGAGATGAACAAATAAACATTCCTCAAAAGCCTGATGCGTCATGTTTGATACATTTTAAAATGATTTAAAAATAAAAATATGGATGGATGATTAAGTAAATCTAAGTTGCGTCAGTCCAGTAAGTGTTCATCTTGAATCTTGATATTAACTACAAAAATCAGTAAAGATTTTAAAGCAGAAACACGACCTGAAAGGGGATGTTTTAACTATTATACTAAGAGTGTGTTCACACTCGTTTGGTTTGATTAAAACAAACCCTGGTGTGATTGCTCTGTTAGTGCGGTTCATTTGATTAAGTGTGAACGCTGATGTCTGAACCAAACAAGCGGGCAGAGACGCTGAAAAGACGCTTCTAAATGAACTCCTGTTGGACTTAAATATGAACACAACGCAGATCAAAGACATGTAAACAAACCAAAAACACGACATGACTTCACAACGTGAGACCCTATAAAGGACAGAATGCTCAAGCACACCTGTTTTTTCTGGTCATAGTTGTGATGTTGCCCATCACAGTTTGGTTCAGGCGTCAGAACCGCGTCTCCTCGTAGCAGATCTGGGTGTGTGTGTGACGGAGGGATTCCTGACGCTGTTTTGACTCCTTTACACATTTAAAAAGCTCTTCATGAGTTCTCAGCTGATCAGAACACCCTCATATGTGGCTACGCACACACAATGAGCGCATTTATCTCTGAACACAGCATTGATTTAGATGTTCAGTAAGTTCTGTTGCAAAATATACATCATAAAAGCAGAACAATCAGGTTGGGAACGTATCACTATACCTTTAGGTTCAGTGTTAAAATGCCAATGTGAACGCAATTGGACCAGCACTAAATGTTGTTGTTTTTTGGGGTCCGAACCAAATGAACTGAACTAAGTGTGAACACACCCTAAAAGGCCATATATATATAAATAAATAAATACACACATAAATGTATATATTTAAGAAATATTTGCATGTATATATCATTTATTATATATATTTAAATATATTTTTGTATAAAAAAATATTAAAGTTTTCTTTTATATATGTATGTATGTATGTATGTATGTATTTATATATACATAATAATTATACACAGTACACACACATACATTATGTAAACACAAACTTTTATTTTGGATGCAATTAATCACGATTAATTATATATATATGTTTCGGTCCTTGATTCTGATTGGTCAATAGCTGTGTTTTATTCATGCTTCACCCAACGGTACTTCACACTGGTACTGTGGATCATTACACAACACCCTTAATAACCACTCTTAGCAATGTGTGTGTGTGTGTTAATGGGCTAGTCAAAGCATTTTTCAGTTGCGTCTTGTTCCGTGTTCAAGTTTCAGTCCTTTTAAACCTCTGGGCCCGTATTCATAAAGATTCTAAGAGTCCTCTCAGAAAACTCCTAATTTAGCTTAAAACCTTTTACGTTGGAGTCTTAGCTTAAGAGCTATTTTGGACCGATCTGAGAGCAACTCTGAGCAAGGAAAATACAAAAACTTTTATCTTAGTGAAGAGGCGGGGCTGATCCTGTTGCTACGTATGACACAGTCTTTTGAAGACTGTGATTGGTTGGTTGTCCAAAAAGGAGCGCTTTTAAGTATAGAGTCTATTCTAAGCCTTCACTTTGAAATTACAAGCGCAAATTGTCCTATTTTACCGTTCTCTCTCACTCACACACACACATTATATATATATATATATATATATATATATATATATATATATATAGTGTATACAAACGATATGTATCGTGAAAAGCACTATACAAAAAAATTTGAATTGAATATAAATCCTTTTATTATTTACCATGCTGTTAATTTCCTATGGTATTTGATTGGCTTAGAATTATAAACATTGTTCCACTCTTTCCAATTACACTGATTGCTGGCATGTCTATTTAACTGGTGGTTTGAAAGTTGGGTTTAATGCAACAAACATGATCCCTGCACAATCTAATCTATAACGTCTTATTAAGTCACTGTCCTCCATTGTCTGCAACACATTTCTTCTCCCCCTTCGTCTTTCTGCCATTTTCTCCGCTGCTAAAGAAACTCTTAAGCCTCTTAAAAGTCCTCGTCCGTGCTCCTAACAAATTTGATCTTAAGACCTCTTTTAAGGGTTAAGATCCTTTCTGAATTACTTTTTTCTTTACTAGGATTTTTTAGTTGATTTTAAGAGTAAACGCCCACATTTCTAAGAATTTTCTTAGAATTTTGTCACTAGGAGCTACTCTTTGCATTAAGATTCTTTATGAATACCGGCCCAGGTGCTCATTTCTGACCGGAAAATGAAATTGAAACATTTTGAAATGTTAAAAATCACAGCTTCATCAGAATGATATGAAACTTGGTGACTTTTCTAGCATTAGGTATGTAAACACACAAAAAATTGAGGGCATGATTCGAGCATGCTAAGTGGTCGTAAAAAAAATACTCCTACCTGTGCTTTTCGGTCAAAAATGATACCATAGGAAATGAATGGGAAATCGGCAAAAACACAAAAATTCACAGAATTTGTGTGTGTACAATCTACAAATCGGCCACAATGCTGAAAAAAGTACACAGCAGTAAAGGGGTGACACTCTAAAACATCAAGAGTGTGATATTGACACATCCACACACACACGCACACTTCTACACACACACACCTATGAAAAACTGAGCCTATGACACACATTTTGATTTTTTTTTAAATCACAGCTTCATCAGAATGATATGAAACTTGGTGACTTTTCTAGCATTAGGTATGTAAACACACACAAAAAAATTGAGGGCATGATTCGAGCATGCTAAATGGTCGTAAAAAAAATACTCCCACTTGTGCTCTTCGGTCAAAAATGACACCATAGGAAATGAATGGGAAATCTGCAAAAACACGTTCACAGAAAAAAATCCATATTTCTAACAAATAAAAAAAATATCAAAAACTTTATAATAAATAGTCTGAGATTTTTTAAATATATATTCAAATCCATCAACAAAAAAATCATTAACTGTGTCCAAAACAGAACTAGGGAATTCTCAAGCCTCTCCAGAGACTTCTAGTGAACACACCCATGGTTGCATGATTTCTTAAATAATTCCAAAAGAGGGCGCTAATCTGCCTTCAAAAAAATTTCATTTTGAAGGCCTAGTCTCTTTTTTAACCTGAAATACTGCAAATTTTTTTTTTTTTTTTTATGGCAAAATAGACCATAATTATTGCATAAATATAAAAAAATACCATCAAATCATCTCAAAATACAAAATTAAAAAGAAAAAATATTATTGAAGAAAAATAAATTGCATTGGTTTTACAGGGGTGGAGGAAGTAAAATTTTTAGGTATCCGGTCACTTATGACCGGGAAGACAACCAATGCAACCTCTAAACGAAGAGCACCAGAGCGTTAAATATAAAATGAATGTTTACATAATATATGTCTAATACTGTAACTTCTATTGCTGTTTAAATTCAGGGTCTATTTCTTCCAGCTTTTAGTGATTTTACTTGCATTGATCCATATTTTTTGGCTTTTAAAATATAAAGTATTCTGTGGGAACCATTTTACAAACGCTTCACGTCGTGCCTATCCAGGGTTCTTCCTGCATTGAAAATTTTTTGGCGGCTGCCAAAACTAATTTTTGTATCGCCACAGCCTAATTTGATGAGTTATTGTGATTTATGAATGATGTAGAATAGATGCTACGCTTGTGATTGAGTGACAGAGAGACCGATCAGAGAGCTCCTCTCCCGCGCACACTCTCTGGGTCTTCAAAATAATCACTGTGTTAGCTGTTAGCTCTCTCATATTTCACATATTAATCCAAATCAAAAGGTCGGAAGACCGAAACCATGTTGCACGTGGCACATTCGGACAATTTTTTCCTAGAATTACCGCTGGGTGTGAATTGCGCTCAGAAAACGTTTACTCTTCTCTGACCAGCTGACAAAGCATACTTTCAATAAATGGGAAACAAATTATATCCAGTTATGAAGTGTTTTCTGTGTGTTGACATCTTTCGCGATGTTCTAACAGAAGGGATTCGCACACAACACGTCTGCTAATGTCCGATTCGTGACCTAATGACTCTTTTGAGCCGAATCATTTTAACGACTGGTTAGAACAAGAACTGTCCAACACTGAACTCACGAATCAGTTTAATCATTTACTCAGAACACCTCTGAAATGAGAACACATGTGTGCTTACCCAATTTAGCAAGAGTGGATAGTAAGAATAATTTTTAATTATCAACAGTATTTCAGCTTATTTCTGTTGACAATGTGTAGTAAAATAAAAAGCCTACAATCATTCAGACTGGAGTGAGGCGAAACCAGAACAAAGTTGTTATTAGCTAGCTGATAATTTCAATTAAATTGCATATGGCAGAAAATTAGGCTATTTGTTCATTTTTAATGCTACTTTTTAATATTGATATGATTATATACCAAAACAATTATCTGTGAATGGTGTGAAAAATAAGGAACAAAAGAAACAAACATCGATGTAAGAGATCATACATAATGAGATGTCAAAATAAGATGATCAAAATTACTAGCATTTTTAAAATGTATTGTCAGTATTGCGCTCGCAGATCACGTGGGTAGGATGTGTGTGTGTGTGTGTGTGTCAACCACCACTGAAGACCATTTTTGACCCAGGAAAAACCCTGCTATCAACCTTTCAGCCGTGACTTATTCACGATACAGCACAGCTCATATACGCACATGCTTACATACGTTTTCACCTTTGTTTTCTACCATAGATGTACGAGAAAGTCATCCCGAGGAGTTGTGAGAAGCCAGCGACGACGGCGATCAAAATCTCCCATCCTTCATCCTCCGAAGTTTACATACTGCAGCAAAATGTCTCCCCCTCCTGGCCACCTGAAACACAAAACCCCGCCAGAGCCCGACGACACCGGCCTCAAGAAAGAAGTCCCGTTCTCTGCTCCGTGCTCCACTGCATTCGGCGTCGTTGGGTATGAAACCCATCTCCCTTATCCAAAGGGCCAGGAATCGCCCCTCAGTCCGAGATTGCCCTCGGATGACGAGAGCGCGCCGGAAAACCGGCCCGCTTTAGGATCTCAGGAGGCGGGCGAAGGTAATGCAGTTCCGTCTGACTTTCAAACTCTGTCCAAGTTGCAGGAAGCCGGTCAGTGCCCGTGTGGGCAGCGAGAATGCCAGTGTCCTGGTTGGCAGGGGGTCGAGGTTTACTCCTTCACCGGCCTTCGAGATGTGATCTCCGAATGCGAGCGAACGCTGCCCAGTTCGCCCAACAGCAGAACTTCCGTTGGGAGTAATAGCGGGACTTCCAGCTCCCCTCGTTCCTGCTCCGAACAGGCCCGCGCCTACGTGGATGACATCACAATAGAGGACCTTTCCGGATACATGGAATATTACCTTTACATCCCCAAGAAGATGTCGCACATGGCCGAGATGATGTACACCTGAAAAAATGTAATTTAAAGATGGGTACTTTAAAGGAACAAAAATGATTGATTTATTTAAAAGGTAGTAACGAAGATGTTATCTAAAAGCAGCTCTGCTTGTATTGAGGATTTGTGATGTTTGTTCTTTCTCCAGAACATCCGGACAACACGTGCTGACTAGGAATCATGGGAGCATGGCTCATTCTGTGATTTTTACTGCTAACTTTCCTTTGATTTTTTTTTTTCTAGATAACTGTCATGTTTGGTTTACAGTTGCCAAAGGTCTGTCCCAGAGACTGCAGGTTTGATTTCACTGATATATGCAAACTTCCACAATGCCAAGTAATAATTCTCTTCACCATGACCAAGGATGTGATGTCATCTTGATTCTCAATAAAACGGCATTTCGGGGATTGTTCGTGACGTTTTTTGTCTTGGACGTCTTGCTTTTTGCATCTTATTTTGTGACTGAGTTACCAAAAGGAATAATCCATTTTTGCTGTATGTTTTTTAAGTTATAAATTGCTAGAGTACACAACTCTTAACTCTATTATTTGAGCAAAAGTAAAAGTACTACTAGTCAAATATTACTCCGTTACAAGTGAAAGTTGTAAAAACAGATTTTTACTTAAGTAAAAGTACAGAAGTATTTGTATCAAAAGTACATTTCATTTTTATCTCAATGCATTATTTTATTATTGTTGTATAAATGCACATTAAGCCAGTCAGTGATGCTTCATCCGACATGCTAGCATATGACTACCTTAAACTCATTTTAATACTTTTATAAAAGTTACAAAGCTGCTGTCACTTTTAGGCCAAATGCACGGATCCAGTACACTGATACACATCTGATGTTCTCCCAACTGTTTACTCTTCTCTTTCCAGACATTTACATTTTTGAAAATTTTATGAGACCTGCATCAAGTGTATGCCAACTAAACTAATCTTTAATCTTTTCAGAAAACTGAAACACACTTTCTAAGTATGGCCATGGGTGCACACACTGCGTCATGAACCACCTTCTTCCATTTTGCTATAAACTGATCAGTGTTCAAAAAATGTGGGGAAACTTCACATGACCCTATACAAGAGTGATTACTGATAGGCTGTCTGCAACAACAACAACAAAACACCTTTTAAAGAAGAAAAAAATAATCCACGGACTTTCAAAGCTGCTACAGAATCGGCTTTCGACTTTGAGGACCTTGATAGAAATGTAGTGGAGTAAAAAGTACGATATTTGTCTTTCAAATGTAGTGAAGTTAAAGTTTCCCGAAAAAATAATACTCAAGTAAAGTGTGCTTAAGTACAGTAATCAAGTAAATGTACATAGTTACTGTCCACCTCTGGTCAAAATTAGCAGAAACTTTGCTGTCTTCACCCATACATGGCTTGAATTAAAGTTAAGCATAAACATAACATGATGCATTATAACAATTGTACAAGTAGCTATACTTGCACGTGTTCATTATGCAAATAACCTGCGGCTTTTAGTTTTACTACATAAAGAGAACAACACATTTGTTCTGAATCTCCAGTAAACTGGAAAGAAACGACCTGCCACTCCAGTGTTTAACTAGTACTTTATTGCAAGAAAAGAAAGCACTGCATTGAAATACAATAACATGAAAGGAAAAGGGAGGACAAAAACAACAATAGCACCTCAATCAGTAAGAAAAATATGATTAAACATGTACTTACAGAATACAAAAGTGAAGAATCATGAGCCCAAAGAAAGAGTCAGGGGTGGCCAAAATTTACATTTGAATTCAGAGTTAAAAAATAAACCTAAATAAATGAGGAATAATCAGTTAAACAGATCACATAAACATAACAATCATCCCAACAAATCATACAATAATATTATTAAATAAAATACAAAAAGTGAGCATTTATTCAGTTTAGTAGCCGTTTTGTTACAGGAGGTGGATAAGGGTTTAATATCTTCTGGAAAGTGAGATAAGTTGGGGGTAACTTTCATAGTTTTACATTTCTGGATAAAATCTTTTGCAAGCGAAATAATTAAGTTGCAAAGAAAATAAAACATTTTCATATTGCTTCTTAAATGAAATGAAAACCCCGCAAAAACATCCTTGAAATGAAGCTCAACGTCTTGTGTATATATAGGGTAAATACAGTTAAGCTATATAATTTCTATATTTACATATATATTGTATATGCTTCCATTAATAAAAACCAACACTGAGCTTTTCATACGCAAGTATGTGATAAAAAAATATATATATATTACCATATTCAACAACCTTGCAGTGAATCGGGATGTTAAGTAAAAAGACAGCATTCTGAGGTGAATAATGTTAAGGTTATAAAAATAAAAAAAACGCATGGATCGTTTGTAATTGTTATATATTTTGTTATGGGATGTAATGGTGAATCAAAAAAATAAATAATCACATTTAATATTAATCATCTAGGTTTTTTTTTAATGCGATTTTGACACTGTCCCAGTTTGCCAATAGCGTATTGTTAAACTGGGACAGCCATTTAAATCATTCTAATGGGGAAATTTAGTTCCCTTTTTATATACCCCTAATAAATTTAGTTAGCTAGCTAGATATTTCAACAAAGACTGATTCAACTTACATATTCTTTCACATTCAACATTTCATAAATTGCCTTAAAAAACAAAGACAAAAAACAAACAAGAAAGATGTAGGGTACAAGCTCGGATGGCCAGGACATTTGCATTGTAAAGCCAAATTTGGTGATGAAAATGATCCCAAGAAGACAGAGGATTGGATCATGTGCATTATTTGTGAGGACTGGATTAATGAGACGTGTGGCGAGGAGAATGGCATCATTGAAGACGGGGAGGCTTCACTTGCACTGGCTGTATTGACGTGTAGCCGTACAAAAAGCAGAAATGAAATGTAGCCTGTGTGAAATGAATTAGCCTATAAGAAGATATGTTCATGAAGGTTCCTCTTTTTTAAATGTACATTTATATTAAATAAATTAAACCCAATGCAAAATATTGTGGGCAGGCGAGAGGGAGGGAGGGGGTGAAACTGCTGTCCCTAAAAAAAGTGATGTTTATATTGTTATAGTGTATTTAATTCTTTAGGCCTACACTTGAATAATAATGTAATGTGTTTGACTTGAGTGTCCCAGTTTGACAGTTATGCCTGGAAAAATGTGGTTTGGGGTCAATGTGTGTTTTAGGAAGAGTCACCCATCCTGTGTTTAATGTTCCTTTTTTATTCTGTATAGTATAGTAGAGATCTTAAGCTATTTAAAATAGTATCATCTGAGGGACTTAAGACATTTGGATCATAATAAAAAATTATGCAGAAGGTAAATTATCAGAAAGTGATGCAAGATGCAAGTCTCTGGTTGTGAATCACAAAAAGTACAATTCACATCTATGAGTGGGGCGGTTGCAACACTTTTAGCCTTTTCTTCAGTTTCTCAGAGACTGTTTTTATTGGAAAGCCAAAATTGTAACACATTAAACCCAAATCTGTCAGCTACCCACCCACACCACTGTAACATGCGTATGATCATATCAGCGCTGTCAACTCTCACGCATTGGTCTTGAGACACACGCATTTGATTGGTTTCACACCCCCGAGTTCTCACACTGAAGTGTGAACCCATTCGGTCAAATGCTCGGAAAGATGAGTTTATCTATAGCTCTACCTGTTGAGCCACTCGTGATCGACTGGTTATGCTTTCGGTGAGGTAAATGTGCAAATAAATACGGTGTAGTTTTGACGAGATCGAGCCTGTGATGAGTGTGTGACGCTCAGCTCAATAATCCGCTCTATGCAGGCTCAGACATGGCATCTGTAGCCTACTTGTTGTAGCTACTAAACAGAGGTGTCAAAAGTATTCGCATTCATTACTCAGGTAGAAGTATAGATACTGGGGTTTAAAAAGACTTCTGTAGAAGTTGAAGTATCAACTCAAGCTTTTTACTCAAGTAAAAGTGTAAAAGTAACTGGTTTCAAAACTACTTAAAGTATAAAAGTAAAAGTAATGTAAGGGGAAAAAATGCCATTAAAGGGGTAGTTCACCCAAAAATGAAAATTCTGTCATAATTTACTCAAATTGTTCCAAACCTGTATGAGTTTCTTTGTTCTGAAGATTGAAGAATTTTTGTAACAAGCAGATTATATGCAACCATTGACTGCCATAGCATTTTCCCCCTACTATGGCAGTCAATGGTTGCTCTATCTGCTTGGTTACAAACATTCTTCAAAATATCTTCAGAACAAAAACTCATACAGGTTTGGAACAACTTGAGGGTGAGTAAATGATGACAGAATTTTCATTTTTGGGTGAAGTATCCCTTTAAGGACAAAAGATTAGGCCGCGCCACAGTGCATACCCCACCTCCTCAAAAAAACATTTTTCTGAAGGCCATAATGACTATAATGTTATATTAAAAAGTTAATGTTGAAAATTTTAAGATGCACTTGGCAACGCGTTTCAGCCGCATATATTCCCATTGAAATTGAACGCATTTTAGGACAATGCAAATACATTAAAGAACCATATTGTGTACTAATGAGCATTAGCGTGTTTCATGGAGCGGAAGATTTGATGACTAGTTGCCTATAAATATTGTAAAGGTGCAAAAAGTCAAAATTCAGAGGCATGTTATCAATAACCATTTTTTGAATGTGTGATCAGTGTGGCCAGATTGGGTCAACAATTTCCAGCCCAAAAACCTCACCAAATGTACATTTATATTTTTTTTAAAAAATGGTTATTGATAACATGCCTGGTTATTGATAACAAGTTTGCACCTCTTACAATACTTATAGGCAACTAGTCACTCCAAGAAAAAAAACCAAAACTTTAACTGCCAAAATAATGTGATATTATTGTATTGCCATACCAATCAATGTTGATAAGTAAGTTACCATTTTATCTCCTTAAAGCTTAACATTGATGATTAAAAAAAAAAAAAAATCCCAGTTAAACGGTTCAAATATGACTATATGTCCAGGTAGAAACTGTCAAAACCGCAATCCCTCAGAAAAACACAAGATTTTCAATGTCAACAGTAAGAAGCCAATTTACGTGCAAAAAGTGCCCAATATAGAGATTGGAAAAAGCAATGTAATGAACAGGCATTTCACACGTTAATGCACACACCAATGTCAAAATGCATAAGTCATTGATACTGTAAAATAATCCGTCAACAAATACATAACAACAATGCGCTTACCCTTGTGTTGCACTTTGCTTTGACAAAACTACAGTATGTCTTTCGTGAAGTACATGGCACATGCACATTTAGCACAGTCAAAACGGATTAGTCGTTGATTTTAACATCTTTCAGCAGCTGTCGGGGTTGCTAGTTGCAGATGTCCTAAGTGTGTGTATGATGATGGACAGGAGTCACGGTTATATTTATAAAGAGTCTTCGAGTCACAGGTGTAATTCACGTTTGAGAGTTGAGTCACTCTCCCACTCTTTACTGTAGATACAACTTACTGTGTATTTATGCCACTGGCATAGCGATCACTGATTCACTGGAATATACGAGTCATCGCGCTAAAAACCCGGCTAAAGTCATGAATGAGGCTGAGCACGTCTGCCTGCTGATCGCTGATTGGCTGAAAGTGCGTGCTCGTCGGCGAGAACCCGCCCTATCTGGCAACATGGTGTGTGATTTGTGCAGGTGCAGGCGTGATTGATCGCCTACAACCCAATAGGGTGTCGGAATGGTTTGTGTTCATCCTTCTCATCCAACCACAATCAAATTCACTCTGTCCGGATGGCGCGATTTATCTGGATAGTTTTTTTTATTTTATGACAAGCCGGAATGAAAACATGCCGAAATGGAATAGGAGTAACGAGGCTATTTTTAAAATGTAAGGAGTAGAAAGTACAGATAATTGCTTGAAAATGTAAGGAGTAGAAGTAAAAAGTAGGCTGAAAAATAATTACTCCAGTAAAGTATAGATACTCAAAATTTCTACTTAAGTAAGGTAACGAAGTATTTGTACTTCGTTACTTGACACCTCTGGATTTCACATGCAGACCAAGTGTTGTGGCATTAAAAACATTTTATCGTCCACTTTCCTCATCCTTCTCTCCATGCTGGGGTTTGATCTTGCAGAAAACATCATAATGTCTGAAGGGAAATGAGCCGTGTAATTCTACACGTTTAAATTGCAATGCTGGCAAATACCAAGACTTTTAGGCCTGGTTTCACAGACGGGGTTTAGATTAAGCCATGATTAGGCCTTAGTTCAATAAGGACATTTAAGTAGTTTTTATAAATGTGCTTTAGAAAAAAAAAAACTTTACTGGTGCTCATCTTGAGACCAAACAATGGCACTGATATATTTTTAGATTGTTGGTTTCTGGTGAAACGGCTCAAACTAGATTAAGCCTCGTCTGAAACCCAGGGGTTAAAGTCCTTTATAAATAAAAACACTGCACACACACACAGACAGACAGACAGACAGACAGACAGACAGACACACACACACACTTTCCCATTTACCAGAAAATACACAGTGTGACAGAAATGTAAGAAAAGTGTAATATCATTGGTAAAACCTTTAATTAATTAAACTTTAATTTTATTTATATATTTATTTCTTATCCATTATTTTTTTTGCATGTATTTATTTATTTATATCCAATATAAATTACAGTTTTTTACAATCACTTAGTTACTATTTTCAGAACCTTGATGCCATTTTTCACAACTCTAGACACAAAACTCAAAACGGTTATCACTTGTAACACAGGCTATCTAATGTTCAAAACATTACATTGTGCATTCACATCTTTAAAGAAATCTTGCACTTGCACAATCATTGGTTCAAAAAACAAATTTACTGTGAAATACCATTGAAACATAACTATAGATCACCCACACAGAAGCAACTGATAGTTTCACTGTGTTATTGTTCGTGCGATCATTAAATATTGTAGAACAAAATAAGTGATACAGGTTTCATTATGGTACTACATGTACAGTAAATCTCTGTAAAAGTACTGCAGTAGTAGAGAGAATACTACAGACACAGTGGAATCATTGAACAAAGTTTTTAATATATTGATGCAAAACTACAGTACAATCACAACATAGGTTTATTTCTAAAACTAATCATCAAAAATAATTATCTATGAAATAGAAAAGACAGTACTGTAAAACATCAAATGTAGTGTTCTTGCTTGCTTGTACTAGAAACAAAACATGAGTGATTACTGTACTTCTGCATTGTCATCAACTCTGTGTTGTGGATTTGGCCACAGGTTCTCATCTACATCACAATGGATGTTTTCATTAGCCAAACATCTTGGGAAAAACCTTCGGGCATGGCGAATCCAGGCCTGACACTGGTCTGCTGTAATGTCATTGCAGGCTTCATCCATGGCCTGGAGAAGAGTGACTTGTTCATGAGGGTGCCTATCATGAACCTTCCATCTCCATGCGGAGAAAAATTTCTCAATCGGGTTAAGGAAGGGAGAGTATGGGGGTAAATACAGGGTGGTAAATTGTGCATGGGCCTGAAACCATGCTTGCACCACATGAGCATGATGGAACCTGACATTGTCCCACACAATGACATAGGTCACACCTTCAGCTCTACAAACCTGATCGAGCTCATCAAGAAAGGTGACAAGGAGAGCTGCATTATATGGTCCAATATGAGGTCTGCGTCCCACCACACCATCTTCTGATATAGCCGCACACATGGTGATGTTGGCCCCACGTTGTCCAGGTACTTGGATGGTTGCCCGCTGGCCAATGAAATTCCGACCTCTCCTCCTTGTCTTGGCCAGATTAAAACCTGCCTCATCCAAATATATGAATTTGTGATGGTCGTCATCAGCATCCAGCTCTATCACCCTCTAAAAATACATTTTGGAAAGAGATTTAGAGATACTGTACAATGTAGAATTTTGGGGAATGTTTTTACAACAGCCATCTTGAAACTGAACTCACCTGAACATACTCAGTCCTCATTTGCTTCACTCTGTCTGCATTTCTTTCGAAAGGCACATGATATAGTTGTTTTATAGATACCTGGTGCCTTTTCAGTATGCGTGCAATAGTCGGCAAACTTATGGATCCCACATTGTTGAACATGTCTTCATTGTCCAAGATATGCTGGCGAATTTCTGTAAGGCGAATATCATTTCTGGCCCGAACCAAATCGACCACAGCCTGCTGCTGTTGGTCAGTTAGAATTTTGCCTCTGCCTCCACTATTTGGCCTGGTCTCAATTCTACAGGGAAAATTAGAGTAAGAAGACACTTGGTCACATCACCTATTCTGTGATACACGTTGGTATGCAGTCATTTGACAATTGAGAGTAGCATAATGTTTAGTGCATGCTGATAACTTACCGGTTCTCATTGCGGAATGTTCTGATTATTGAGGCCACGGTTGACCTTCTGAGGTTTGGTTGAATCATTGCAGCCGCCTCAGTCATTGTCATGCCATGATTTATGACATGGTCTACAACTATTGCCTGAATTTCATTGGACACTCTATGCTGTTGCTGCCGCTGTCTTGGTCCGTGGTCTTGTCCTCTACCACGTTCCCCCACACCTCTCAAACGAGGCCCACGACCACCTCTCAAAAGGGGTGCGTGTCCCCTGCCATTCCTTTGACCAACACGTCTTCCTCGTCTTCCTCCCACCACTGCTTGACCTCCATTGTGACCTGGATCACCTGCTGGCTCCATGTTACATATCACTACGCTCTTGCAATTGGATCCCAATCAACTCTTTATATACTCATTCCACAAAGTGCACTCAATCATTAGTAACGAGTTGGCGGAATTGGACAAGCAATTACAAGGGCCTGAATACAGTGCAGTGCTGTCAATACTGTAAATAGTCTGAAAAGGTGTAACAGTATTTGGGACCATAGACACAGTGTCTGATGAAGCATTATGATACAGTAAAATATTACTGTAGGCTACATCCATGGGTATTGTAGTCTAATTGGTTCATGCTTCACACTTATTAGTGACAAGGAATCTTGTTATCTTGAAACTTTCATGATTGAACAAACATTGAATAAACTGTTCATGATTTACTGTAAACATGGAAGATTGTTTGTCTGTTTCCATACAACTATGCATTAAGAGTAATGCAACAGTTACTTATCATTTTGAGCAGTTGTATCAATTGATAGTTAGATCATTGTAAGGAAATGAATAGACACTCATTTGAAATGTAATGTGTGAATTGCCTTTTGAAATAGTAGTAATTTGATGTTAAGTTGTGTCATATTGAACAGGTGATTTTTGTTGAATGAACAAATGATCTAAGTTTTATGTGTATTGTATCCAAGCAATTGAGAAAAGGGTTAGAGTTTTGAAAAATGTGCATTTTGATCATTGGTTGTGAGTTTTGTGTCTAGAGTTGTGAAAAATGGCATCAAGGTTCTGAAAATAGTAACTAAGTGATTGTAAAAAACTGTAATTAATTTATTTACTTATTTTAGCCATGATTTTATTTATTTACAAAAGTCTAAACCTATTTTGTTATGACAAACTTATTTTTTAGTTTTTATATTATTATTCACCTGCTGTATTTATAATGCTTCTAATGTGTTAAGATTGTCAAGCTAAAAAATAATGACTAAGTAACCTAACTGCTGTAATTTAATTACTTTTCTTTCGAAAAAGTAAAGGGATTAATCTCTTAATTTGTCTTGAATTTAATTACAGTTACTTCTGATGTAATTGCATTCATTACTGTATATAGGCTAGAACAATTCTATATAACACAATAGTGATTTAATGTTAAAGTGTATGTTTTTAATGTAACCATCTTTCTTTACAACACTTTGGTCAGTTCAAGTATAATTTATGCAATTGTATATTGTTTATTTGAAAGAATTTATAGTGCAGTTTCGTGTCTATCATTGTTTTGCTCAACTGGTCGAGGTTGGGATTTAGAAAGTAATGAAAAGCTTATGCAATACTTTTTAGAGAGAGAAATTACTACAGTAATCTAATTCCACTGTTGAAGATGTCGTTCTAGTAATTATTTACTTTTTTAGAGAAACCCAACATGTGGTTAATATTAGTGCTAGACTTTGGAAGACCTGGACTGATTGTAGATTGTAGAAACACAGGAGAAACTCAGCCCTTATTGATACAATTTGATTATATGCTTCCTTGTTGAGCCTGCCATTTATATAATGAACTTGTCCATTTAGATTTTGGACAATGTTGCAGTTCCTGTCTGTCGCCTGCAGAGGGCGCTGTAGTGTTTGTGCTTGTGAAGAGGAATGTTTAAATAAGGCAATCTGTCATCATGTGTTGAAAAGATTATCTGTTCTCTGCAGTAATCAGGAGTGAGGTTCCTCCCGCTCCAAAAAATTCCTCATCTTATTGAATTTTATCCCATGTATCCCATTACACTGTTAAACACAAACAGGAATCCTTCACAATTACAGCTGATGGAGGACAGTTGATCCGAGCTTGAAAGATTGAAGCCCAAACAGTAGCGCTGAAAGCACAGTGATGGGTAATGATGAAGTGTTTACAGGTTATCTGTTTAGTCATTTCCACAAGGCCGGGCAAAGACAAACGCTGCGTTGTTGAGCCCTTGAGGTTCTCGGAGCCTTCATTCTAGTCCAAACGCTTGTGAAAACAAACGTAAGCTTAATAAACCATCATTTCTCAATTTATAGAAATGTCAAAGCATGGTGCATATTACAGGCCTCTATTCATTAACACAATGGCAGCCTTTTCTTCCAGCGCTTTCACTCTGGCGCCCATGTGATGGGCTTGCGATGTAGGAGGGATTTTACTCAGCTTTCTCTAAAATCATCAGATTTCAGCTCTCTCATGAGGTTTTTATGGATGTTGAGGTTGTGTGCTGAACGTAAAGGCTTTCCTGCCCACATATGGATCTGGGATTGTTGTGCTGCTTAAAAACTTAAAGGGACAGCTCAACCAAAAATGAAAATAATGTAATTAATTCCTCTCCCTCATGTCGTTCCCAACCCGTAAGACTTTCGTTCATCTTAGGAACACAAATGAAGACTTATTTTAAATGAAATTTCTGTAAGTCCGTTGACAGTCTACGCAACTACTTCAAAAAGCTTCAAAAAGTTTATAAATAGAGGGTAAAACTAGTAGTCCAAATTATCATAAAATTATCTGAAGGGACTCGATTGCTTTATATGATGAACATATTGAATTTAGGCTTTTATTCACATATAAACATTCAGATAACAATTCAGATCAGAGAACATAAACAGAAGCTCTTGTTGAAGCTCAAACCTGCTGAGTAACACGAGAATGAACCTCATTGGTTCTTGAGAAGTTCAAACGTGCTGCGTAACACGAGAATGAATCTCATTGGTTCTTGAGAAGCTCAAACATTCTGAGTAACACGAGAATGAACCTCATTGGTTCTTGAGAAGCTCAAACATTCTGAGTAACACGAGAATGAACCTCATTGGTTCTCGAGAAGCTCAAACGTGCTGCGTAACACGAGAATGAACCTCATTGGTTCTCGAGAAGCTCAAACGTGCTGCGTAACACGAGAATGAACCTCATTGGTTCTTGAGAAGCTCAAACATTCTGAGTAACACGAGAATGAACCTCATTGGTTCTCGAGAAGCTCAAACGTGCTGCGTAACACGAGAATGAACCTCATTGGTTCTCGAGAAGCTCAAACGTGCTGCGTAACACGAGAATGAACCTCATTGGTTCTCGAGAAGCTCAAACGTGCTGCGTAACACGAGAATGAACCTCATTGGTTCTCGAGAAGCTCAAACGTGCTGCGTAACACGAGAATGAACCTCATTGGTTTTTGAGAAGCTCAAACATTCTGCGTAACACGAGAATGAACCTCATTGGTTTTTGAGAAGCTCAAACATTCTGCGTAACATGAGAATGAACCTCATTGGTTCTCGAGAAGCTCAAACGTGCTGCGTAACACGAGAATGAACCTCATTGGTTTTTGAGAAGCTCAAACGTGCTGCGTAACACGAGAATGAACCTCATTGGTTCTTGAGAAGCTCAAACATTCTGAGTAACACGAGAATGAACCTCATTGGTTCTTGAGAAGCTCAAACATTCTGAGTAACACGAGAATGAACCTCATTGGTTCTCGAGAAGCTCAAACGTGCTGCGTAACATGAGAATGAACCTCATTGGTTCTCGAGAAGCTCAAACGTGCTGCGTAACACGAGAATGAACCTCATTGGTTCTCGAGAAGCTCAAACGTGCTGCGTAACACGAGAATGAACCTCATTGGTTCTCGAGAAGCTCAAACGTGCTGCGTAACACGAGAATTAACCTCATTGGTTCTCGAGAAGCTCAAATGTGCTGCGTAACACGAGAATGAACCTCATTGGTTTTTGAGAAGCTCAAACGTGCTGCGTAACATGAGAATGAACCTCATTGGTTCTCGAGAAGCTCAAACGTGCTGCGTAACACGAGAATGAACCTCATTGGTTCTCGAGAAGCTCAAACGTGCTGC